>NC_140910.1:18914604-19427679 GCF_045865225.1 Trachurus japonicus
AAGGACATAGGACTCCATCCAAGTGAGGATGGGGTTGTCCTCAGATCAAGCTGGTTCTTTGAATGAGAAAACGAAGGCACACACTAAATATACTCAGATATGCCGTTCCCCGCCTCACACACACACACACACACACACACACACACACACACACACACACACACACTGCTGTTACAAGGCACCTCACCTCTGGGCCGTGTGTTCAGTGGAGCTGCAGGCGGTGCAAGGTGATCCCATATTATCCGGGCCGCCTTTACTCGGCAGGTGAAAGTGCTGTGGGGCAGAGGGGCTTAATGTAGCGGCTGTCTATTCACCAGATGGGGGGTGGTGGGGGGGTCAGGGGGAGGTAGAGGGGAGCAGCTGAGAGGCCGAGAGGCTGAGAAGACGGCTGCATCTCAAATGACCCACACTGCAGAGGCAGTGCACACAGGCCAAGGTGTGTCAACACTGCGGGCGCACAACTCCCCGAAGATTACGTGAATGGGTCTCAAGGGCTTCACAGAGGAATACTGTTGTCATTGAAAGTTCTGTTACATCCTATTGGTTCAGTGCAATTTACTTAATTGTTTAATTTACTGTATTTTAAAGAGTAACTTGTTTCTTCTTACAGTATTATAAATAATAATAATAAGTATTGAATCACTGCTAATACTTTTGTAGATACAGGATAATGTAATGAGTCTACATTTCATATGAAATTTGTAAGTGTTTTCCTATGCTTAAATGCCCATCCTATTTTTATCAGACCGTTGAATAACACTTAGGTTTTTTAGGAAAAGACACAGCATCTTTGTTGCTAGGGTTGCTAAGTGGAATATGGCTGCTTATATAGCTACTGATAGTAATCTGAAGTCAAGCTTTGAGATGGGGCAGTTGAATTACAGTAATTGGTTTTGTATCAGATCCTGGTTAGTGGGCTCAAAAGCAAAGCTCTAAGTCCACTAGTCAATGTTTGATTCCTTCCTCACGTGTGATAACAAACTATGTGCCAGTGACCAAAAGAATTGGAGATACAAGTGGCTGGACGAGGTCTCTCTGCAGGTGGCTGTTATTGCTGGCAGCTTAGAGATTAATCAGTATTGGACTGAACTTCAGTACTGGCATGCTGCGTCTTCACATTCAAAACATACTGATTTATTAGGACATGACGAAATTCAAAACAGAACTTATCTATTTTAAAATGTACTAAAACCAACTCTCGCTATGTTACAGCAGTTAGAGTAACTATTTGTATTAAGTTCTTCAGTCGTGAGAGAAGTCATATATTCATATATTCAAAATCAGAGAGATAGGCTGAAGTTGAGACCAAGCACAAAAACATATGAAGGTCTCTTTTTTTCTTTTGGGCCTGATGGTTACATCAGTATTAGTGCTGAACAATAAAAAGCAACAAGCTTAAACGTAAATTCTACCGGAAGGAAAAGCATGTTTCCCAATGAAATTTCCCCCAAAAAATCCCTGATGTAAATCATAAAACCATAACAGCCCCGTGCACTCCACACAAATCAAATGCACATTTTTCCCCTGTACATTTTACTGCCAAGTTTATCCCACCCCACCCCACCCCACCCGCAACCCAGGATTCTCCTTGAATATCCCTTAATTCCCAACTGGAGCTGATAACAAAGCTGTACGGGATGCCAACAAAGCCCCAGGAGATCCTGAAATATCCCACCACCACCAACACCACCACCACCGCCTCCTTCTCCCCTTCAGGCAGAATAACTCCCTCTCCTGCCAGAATTCCTTGTCTGTTCATCTCAGGACAGACAATGTGTGTTGCGGAGAATGTGAAACTCTGTGCAGATGGGCCCTCAGGGACGTGTGTGCTCATCACGTAAGTTTTGGGATAAAGGAAGACCTGCTGGGAGATGGAAAGGTAACTCAAGCATGGAAAGGAGAGAGGGGATGAACCATCCAGGGAGACAGTGTTAGGGGGGAAAATAAGACCTGGGTTCACTTCCCTCTGCACGTGGCTCCCTCACTTCCAGGCTCAGGTGTGTTTTCCCCTCCTCTGGGAGTGTTTACTGAGTGCATCAGTGCTGCTTTCACCACGATCTGGGGTCAATTTGCAAGCAATTCAGTCAACTTTAGGAGGAGATTTTGGAAAAACAAAAAGGAAATATTTTGCTGGGGGGAGGGAGGGTTAATTATTATGTGTTATCTGTGAATATGCACAAACATTTCCATCTGTTCTTTTATGACCAGCGTTTTAAAAAACACTTTACGAACACATTAATCCCCAATTAATCCTCTCAACTTTAGTCTAAATACTTTTGAGCGAGTCCAATAAAACCGGCTAATTGTTTTGAAATTAATAAGCCTAGTCCTTATGTCCCTTGACACCAGTTTGGAATTCATTAGCTGTCAGCTTGAATGAAAGTAATAAACTTCTGAGTAACTTACTCCATCTTCACTGAAAATTTATCTTTTCACATTTTTACAACTGTTCATTTACTTTATTTTTTTTATTTACTTTTTTCTTTGTTATGTTTTGTTTTGATCTGTTCAAATTCAGCTGGTCTTTCTCAAGAGCAACGCTGTTTCAAACTCCAACTAGCACTAGTGAAGTGTTTTGTTTGTGAAGATGAATTTGACCGACAGGAAATAGCCTAATATCAGCATCCGCCTACATGAAATGAGAACATCAATAACGTCTCACCTGTGCATAGCCTATTGTATTACAGTAAAACATTTAAAAGCCTCTTACGTAAACGTGGTGATTGAATGAATTGAATAACAGCAGTAAATATTATCTAAAATTTCAGGATTTTAAATTTAGGGTATTACTGTAATTCTTGTTACAGTACATACTGTCTGTAGTTACAGTAAAAAAAAAAGCCTAAGTCATTACAGTATGATGAATGGAGTAGAAGTGTTTTCCATTCATCCTACTGTTTTACACTTATCACATCAGTGTTCAACTGGTTCTTATAAATGTCTATTCATATGATGGTTTGTGTGTGCCATTTGAGACTAAAATAGCATTTTGAGAATAAATAACATTGTTTTGAATGTAAAGTTTCATTTTGCAGGAGGACTGAGGGGTTTTGCTTTATGAATTTGTGTGTAGAGTTCTGAGACTATGAGGCATGCGTTCAGAAAATGTGTGTAAACAATCGAGAAAAACTGTAGGCTATTATAACAGATTCTGGCATTATGTTGTCGGCCGGTGGCTGCAGGTCAGACCTCCACCACTAGAGGACGGTGTTGGCCCTGGATGCTCACTGAGCCGCTGCAGGAAGAGAGAGGCAGAGAGAGGAGGGGGGCAGCCAGCGTCAGGACGTTTCCACCTGAGCTGCGCAGCGTGCAGGTATGGAGCCTGGTGGCTACACATGTATTACTGTACAGTTTTTCTCGATTGCTAAGACACATTTCTCGAAAGCTTCTCTCATTTTCTCTAAACTGTGAACACAAACCCCAATTTTCAAGCTACATTCACAAAACCTCAGACTCTTCTTGCAAAACCAAACTTTCACCTCAAAACAGTTCAATCTGTGCCCAAAACTGAACTATGTTGTCAAATCGTGCCCCGAGTCAATCAAAATTAAAAACACTACTGAGCAGTCACTAAACACTACATAGAAAAATAGAAAACACAATGCTCAGCACATGAAGCTGTAGAAATAAATGTTTATCGTTCACTGCAGGCTAAATACATGTTGCAAAACAAAAAACCTGTGCATTTAGCACTTCTCTCCTTCTCTTTCTTTCACCCTCCTCCTTCCCTCCCCACGTCCATTTCATCGCCTTTTCCTTCCTTCTTCTTTTTTCTTCCCAGTTCATCCCTCCCTCATCCTCTCTCTTCCTTCACTCTGTTGTCTCTCATCTTCTCCTCTTGCAAAACAAAAAACCTGTGCATTTAGCACTTGTACATAGTACAAAAAAAAAAAACAGTTCTTCCTGTGCATTTTACACATAGCACTTGTACAGTACAAAAACAAATAGAAATCTTGTGCATTTAGCACTTGTATACAGTAGGCTAAGCTTACGTAAAAATAAAGTACAAAAATATACAAATGAAAAGTGCATAACTTAGCCACATCATTTCTCTGTACTGGATCAGGCCACAGGACTTCATCCTGAACTAGCTACAGTATGTGCCCTCACATCATTAGCCACAAGTGTGATCAATTTTGAGTTGTTGTGTTCAACTGGGGAAACCTGTGCTTTAGTTGTGTTTGACTTTTGCCACCTGTGCTCAGCATTATGCAACACAGGTGCGTCACAATGAAAATGTGTTGGCAAGTTGTGTCTAAACAGGTGAAAAGTGCTGATGGTTTTGCCAAAAGAGTGACTGATTCAATCAGTGGGTTCAGGCAACTGAGCATTTGGTTCAGACAACAGGGTTTAGTGTTTTAGCAATTGAGAAAAACTGTAAACATACAGTACATAAGCCTCAAATATTACAAATAACCTGAACTATAACCTGTTGGTACCAATAAGTAAGAGCACATCCTTCATTAATTACACTAATTTGTCCCACCTGGTGAGCCAGAAACTATTAGCCTAGCTACATCTCTTAGCTACGTCACTTTGTTGACTGTCTGGTTTGCTAATACTGCGTGAAAGGAAAAGGTAAATACAAATTTGTTGTGTTGTTGTGCTTATACAGTCCAACCAGTCCGCTGTTTCCTCTTTAAGGTTTACCAGCGAACATTGGCCCAACTTTAACCTTTTAAATTATACTTATTTGCCTGCGTCTGCGTAAAAACAAACAAACAAAACCCCTCCTAGCTATTTGCTAATAGCCTCCTGCTACTCACCCATCACCTTGTAAAAGTGCATTTTCGTTTTGACTCATGTTTCTGCAAATACGCTAGCAATAGCTACATATCCTGTTCATGTTAATAAGTGCATCCTGATGTCAATGATGTAACATTTGGCTGTCAACTCACAGATGGGCATCATCATCACCATCATCATCATCAAAGTGCACTTCTCCCATTGAGTGAGGCATCCCCTCCTATGGATGCACCCTTCAGAAGTCAGGAGGTCTGTGTTTGCTCCTGGGATTACATTACCACACCAGAGGCCTGCCAGACCCACACAGACCCACTGCAGCAGCACCAAAGGTAAAGCGTCTTCCACTGATGGGCTCAGTTCAGGTTAGGTCCAGGGACTTCATGTTGTGCCCTTCTTTTCTGCGGCGCTCGTCCTTCTGGGGAGTGTGTTGACTCAGATGGGACGAGTAAACAGAACCGGGGTGAAGCCATGTGGGCGCTCCATTCTCATGGAGCCCTGGCCCGGTGGATTAGGCTAATGCTGGTCCATGTGTGTGTGTGTGTGTGTGTGTGTGTTGCAGTGCGGCCTTTCCTGACAGGAGGTGATGGATTAGGGCTTTGTCAGGGCCCATGTCAGCCTGAGGGATCCAGTGATGAGGGAAGGAGGGAGGCAGAGGGGAGATCAGGGCCCCGGGGGCAGCCCAATCCCAGGATCAGCAACATGTTGACAAGGGATTAGTCTGTTTGGTGTGTTGCTTCAGGAGTTGAAGTTTCATAGACAGTTCGGGAGAGGGAATAGAAAGTGTATGGACACTGGACGGTGATGTGCGAGGCCCTGACATGATGGGAATAGCTGTGACAGGTGGCTGTTACAGGGGGAACGGTCGTATCTCTAATGGTTTGATGTATATATGATCTGTTTATGATTCTTAAATTCTTTAATATGACTCAGGAAAACACGAGTTTCCACACCAGCCAATGATTGCTCCCAATTCTCCCTTTTCAGATATGGAAATCAGTAGAAATCGGCCCCTGCAGTGACTGTTAGGAACGAAACCCTCCGTCGTTTTGATTTCAGTGGCACAGGACCGAGAACCGCTGATTTAACAGCAGCTATAAATCCTCACGCATGAGTTGAGTGAGATTGAGTTACGGTACGCGCTGGTGATAGGAAAACGGCAGTGGCGTGATATCTCGGCCACGTTTGCCTTCCTTTTCGTCAAAATGTGAAAACCAGATTGTGTCTTTTTATGGGTTCCCTTTGAAATCCGGCCCATTGGACCCTCCCTCAGCTGTGATTTTACTTCATGCTCTGGTTTATTTCTGGAAACCTCCTACGCTCCTCAGCTTGTTTAAGACGCCTGCCCAAGTGTGCCTTTTGTTTACTTTGCCAGCTGGGGCAAAACAGTAAAGTGAGGTGATTAAGCATTTGCATGAGGTCTTGTACACCCCAAGAGAAACCACAAGGAACATTTGGAGGGAGGCTTGTCAGTCCACAGTTGTTGGTGCTCTTGTGTTGA
The DNA here is from genome assembly GCF_045865225.1 of Trachurus japonicus. Classification (NCBI taxonomy): domain Eukaryota; kingdom Metazoa; phylum Chordata; class Actinopteri; order Carangiformes; family Carangidae; genus Trachurus; species Trachurus japonicus. The sequence continues at coordinate 18,920,849 of NC_140910.1, forward strand.
AGGGATCTGGAGGAGAATAAATTAACACTTGGCAGAATCACCCACTGGCACTGTCTCCACATCTGGGCTTTGTCTGCAGCTAATAAATGTGAAAAATGAGTTCTGCTCCGTGATGTTACGGTAAATGATACAGAATGGCATTATTAGCCACAAGTGCTTTCTATTATCTAGATTGAGAACATTCAATGATACTCGAAGGACGTCAGATATTTGTCATTTAAGTCCTCAATTTATTGCCACTTATTATACACGTCTCAGTGGATGGATTTGTACTGAGGTTCCACGGTGTTCATTGAAACACAAATACATGCAGATGATGATGAGGAAGGGAGGGAAACGGGGAGGAGGGGGGGGGGTAGAAAAGGGGTAGAGTGCGATGTGACTGCGAGATAGTGACTGACATGTGGCAGGGAGGCACTAATCGGTCTCTTGACGAACTTGTCGCCTCACCACGCTCCATGTGTCAGGGCCTGGCACTCTCCCTGTGTCAGGCGTGGGTGGCCTCCTGACACGCGTTTGATTGTGTGTGTCACGTCCGTCTGGGCTGAAACCACTCCTGAACACACACCCACATAATGACACTGACATGGTGCCATCAGGCCCGCCACCAAGCCCAGACGGAGTCCCTGGCAAACGCAACGTTTATCTCTTCCCTCGGATTTCTCTTCTCAACCTTCTCAGGCTTCCTGTTGTCTGCTCTTCCTCTCCGAGTCTATCGCTCACTGGTTCGAGTGCAACCACAGGCATTAACTAGCAATTTGGGCCCGAATGGTTATATTTAATGTAATTATGACCACGAGAAACAGAGAGACGGGCTTGGGAATGGGCCCAGCACTTGGACTTGGTTCATCTGAAAATGAACCCTGTGCTGTAAATTGTAAGTACCTCGGTGAATGTCAGTGAGGAGAGTGCCAGCCAGTCCTACACAGGCGTCGCTCATAGACCCCACTCTATAATTGCCTGCTTGCTGGAGCTGCTGTGTAATTTTTGACGTGGCTCTGTGGCGGTGGCGGCACTGACAGAATAAGGGACTGGAGATTTAATGCCCGGTCTCGACTTTCTCCCGAGCTCCTGACTCTCTCTCCCTCTCTCTCTTTTTTTTTTTTGCTGCATTGGTGAACCTTTTTTTATTCCTAGCCTCATTTATTTCCCAGGCATCTTCAGGGCAAAGTAACCTTTGGTCACTGTGAGGAGAGCACAGTTGGCACGAATTAAAACCAGCTCTAGTATTCGTTGTCGAGGAGATGGATACGGGCCTGGCAGGTACTCAACGCACAGGCCGTCATTTCTGCAGCAAAAAGCACTACGAAGAAGACACATTAATTCAGTGGGAGATTTGGAGCAGTGTCATTCATATTCACTGTGGAAGGGCCATGTGTCTTCACATAACAGATGTCAGTCCATTTGCTGACACACTACATATTCATTCCAGTGCATTCCTGCAGGTGTGTTTGTAGGCGGTGATCTCCCTGTGATGCACCCACTCAGCATAAAGAGTGGGAGTGGGAGGAGGAGGAGGAGGAGGGGGAGGCTGTAGAGGGAGGCCATGTCTTTGCTGACAATAGCCCCCCTCTTGGTGCTCTCCGCGGGTGTGGGCGGGGGGCATTTAAAGGCCATTCAGCCCCTAGCAAGACCCCCCAAAGACACCCCCACATTCTGGGGATGACTACCTGCCCAGGAGCCCACTCTCTGCCCATCTGTCCCCCTCAGAGGCTGCAGGAGAGGCCCTCCTCTTCCCTCCTTCACAACAGTGCTCCTGGAGAGGCTGAAGCCCCCCCCCCACCACCCCATCCCGCCCCCTCCTCCCACACACACACACACACACACAACCCAATGGCTGATTGCTGACTCAGCTCGGCATCAGGCTGACAGTGCAAACGGAGCCAAGCAGGGGGTAAAGAGTGTGTGAGCGTATGTGTCTGTGTGTAGGAGGGAAGGAGTCGGCGTGTGTGTGTGTGTGTGTGTGTGTGTGTGTGTGTGTGTGGGAGTTACTTGGTGGTGATTGAGCATTCATTGGTATTGATGGATGTGTGTGTGTGGGTGCTTGTATAAGGGGACAGATACATGTGTAGGAGGTCGTGGGTGTGTGTGGGTTTGTATGTAGGAGGAATTCAGTGGGTGGCTGAGGGTGTTTTGGGGGTGGTATACATATGAATACAATTATATGTATTCATATAGATATATATTAAAATGTTCATAAAAACAAGCTAAATAAAGTTATTAATTAATTAAATGAAGCTATATCTGTATATTTTGTGTTAATGACAATTTTTCGGTGATATTTATCCCTTTTTGTGAAATTTTGATGCCAGTGTGTGGGTGTGTTTTCCCACCAACATGGCCTCGTTTCTTTCAGCAAGGCATCATCAGTCTGTAGCATTATTCCCTTCCCCAGTGGGGCCGGAAAAACGGGCACAGTGTGACCTTCATCCCAGCGTGCTCAGCCCATTAGTCCAATTTACTCAACTGTCAAACTCCAGATTCACACTCTCATCCATTCTGGGAGCAGCAGGTTAAAAGAAGAAAGGTGTTCTGCATTCCTCTCACCCTCCTGGTTTTAAACCTCACGGTCTTTGCACAGAAACTTGCTGAATAAACCTTCCTCTCTGTCCAGCAGTGAGAAACCAAACCTCATCCCCCTCCCTCGGTGGGAGGATGACTGTAGATGAGTTAGCTAAACACTTTCTGGCAAGCAGGCACGCCGCCGGCTGCACACACGAGGCCTGCAGGCGTGGGAAAGACCTGACTCTGATAATAAGCAGCATTTGGCCCTTCTAACCTCTGCGGGCTTTGGCTCGGGCTAGTTGTCTCTTTCTCCCTCTCTTGTTTTCTCTCTCTTTCTCTCTGTGAGTGGACGAGTCACAGGAGAGGAGGTCAGCCAGGGAGAGGCCCACAGCTGCGGCTGCGAGGTCCCAGCGTGTTTATTTGGGAAAGCCCAACCAAAATAAGCCCCAGCCAGGCATTGCTCCTGAGGACTGGGGCCACCACTGCTGCGGTGCTTTTTATCCTAACAATGGGGAAAGTGCTCTGGCCGAGGAGGGAGCCGCACAGCGCAGTTTACTGTAGAACAGCTGCCTCATCTGTGGGGGAGGAAGTGCACTGCAGATGTGGACAGGATAGATGGTTCATGTTCCCACACCTACTCCTGTTGTACAGTTGTTCACCCATGCTCAGCGGTCAGTGAATGAGTTCCTTTGTTTAACATGAGAAAGTTTGCCTGCCGAGTGGAAGCGCAGCGGGGTGAATGAGTACAGTGTTTGTTATTTAGCAGCGATAAGTTATATAGGCTGTATAATCTGAAGAGATGCGTGCAATGTACAAGTAATTCACTTATGATCCTCATATGATTTTAGAGGCAGCAGACTCTTGTCAAAGCCTCTTGACACTAATTCTTGAATTTATAGTTTTGTGAATGTTTGTGTGGAGTTTGATAGAAATGGCTGAAGCACCATTTCTACTATTAGTTTGCGTTTTCTATTTTTAGTGGAAATCAGCAGACCTTTGTGTGTGCCGTCAGAGAATGAAGAGCTGTTGGATAAACAAAGTATCTGTTTGTGCTAGGTTTAATTATAGGTGTTACTTTTCACTGTGTTAATAGCTGGCATTGTATAGGCCGAATTTGGAACGGTCATAAAATGCATAAGGTCACAACAATGCCTTTGATTCACTGACCCGCTGTGCTATCACTCAGGTGATCTATACTGGAGGTCAACGGCTGTTTTATATGCAGAATAACAACAGTCCCATCCTGCTTTACTCATCACACTGTTGTGCATTGCCCCCCCGCCCCCCACACCCCAATTAAAAGGGTCACCCAGCTCTATGCAAAGGTGAACAGGTGTGCCCCGGGGCTCGCAAGGCTGGATGACTGACAGTTGCCCGCCCACCACCCCCTCTAGCCAACAAATCAGTCCTTTCTGTCCAGGCTGCCTCCCCTCCGCTGCAGCTCTGCTCATCTGTTACTGGCTGTAAAGTTGACAGATGATTAGTTGTCCCCTCTTATCTTGTTTGCCCCACCCATCCCACCCGCTCCCTCAATGATGTGGAAGTCACCATCTAGCTGTAGTTTGCCCCGTCTCATACATACCCTGCCCATGCCCAAGGCCTTACCTTACCTCCCACTGACCTTTTACACAACCTCTGTCTACAGGACTCGACATTTCCAGCTCCTTCCTGCATCAACAACCCCGTCTACACCCTTTCTTGCGTAGCCCTTGTCGGTCAGTCAGCACCCATAGGTAAAAGCCCCTGGTTGTGTTTGCCTTGTGGGGCCCCTCTTGGCTCTGACAGTGGGGCAACAGCGTGGGGCCACAAAGAGGGACACGTGTCAGCGGAGGCCAACAGACAAAGCAGGTGTTGTGGCCGGGGTTTGGGGAGGGGCAGCTGTCCGTCAGACCTACTGCACCCAAACAGCAATCACATATGGCTACTAGATCAGGGCTTGATTGATTGACAGCCACTGTGGTGGTGGTCGGACTTAAGCCAACTGGAGGAGACTGCCCTTAAACTGACCACCATGTTACTGATATCGGGATAGAATTAGAAATGAATATTATCTGTCGTCATGTGTCCTGTCGTAGTACCTTTTAAAATAACTAAGAGATGATATCTTTCATTACTAAAGTAAGATTTTTCTACCACAAAAAACAAACAAAGCACAAATCAATATCTATCTATCTGAGGTGAGTTATTCTATTTTATCCCAAGACATTTCGATTTCTTTACTCTCCAAGTGCCATATGTAGCTTTAACAAGCAACAGATGCCAGCATATAGTATCTCCCACATCTGCCAGCTCTCATCTGCACCCAGTTTGTGCTACCTGCAGGAAGCTCCCTGGCAAATCACCACTTCCAGGGGGCTCCAATTCTTAACCGTTACCCCCCACCTCCTCTGAAATTAAAATGCAGAAATGCAGCCTTCCCTATGAGATTCCTCTACATAATTTGCTTTCCTCCCCCGCCCCCAACCTCAGCCCCCCTGAAGCATCACTGTGGTCTGACAGCAAGTGGGTGACTTCTGACAGGTTGCATTGATCCCCTGGCTGGGAAAGAAGTCAGCCTGACAATGGAGAACATGTGTCTGTTTTAGGACAAGCCTTAACTTGTCTGACCCCCTCATTTGGGATGCGCCCACAGACACACCATCCCTTGGTTAGAAAGAAACAATTTCTTCTTCTCAGACGAGAATTCGTTCTCCTCTGAATTGTCTTGGTCCGACTTTTTTGAAGTAAAGTAGATGTGGTTGTGCTTTGTTTTTCATTTCAGTAATGAATAGAAACATTCGCTTTTGATTCAACCATCTTCAATGTGGCGCACTCTCTCTCTCTCTTGGTGGGTTAGATTCAGGGCTTTTTTGGGGGTTCCTTAAAAGTGGCATACGGTAGAAATGTGTTACTGTCTGTGTGTGATTTGGTTGTTCTGTTCCATTGCTGTTTCTTCCATGTGAACAATAAATAAGAGCCAGCCCACTTCTGAAATGTCTTTGATAGATGATATGAATTGCTAAATTCCTTTATACAGCTTTGAAATGGCTGGTCGCATTAATAACTCAGGATCATGACAGGGACATGGCTAAAAGATGGTTTGGTTTACATTTGGCTGTGGTGTTCAATTCTTTCACAAGGATTGTTGCTGTATTACACATTACGTTGATTGTAGGAAAACCACAGCCTTACACTATGATGTATACTAAGAGCAGAGTTGTGCGTGCCTGATTCACAGTTGGCTTTGGTGCACAGAGGAATTGGCCCTATGTGTCCCAGGCCTGCATGTGTATGTACAGAATGTGTGAGGAAGACAGGAAGAAATGATTCCCCTTGATAAAACAGAACTGAAAGTTTTGGCAGGTATTGCACTTCTGACTGCCACAGCAGCCTGAAGCATTTTTGTACTCAGACGCCTACAGAACTTGTCTGAATTTGTTGCTCAGACTGCCTTTAAATGAAATCAACTCAGTTTGTGTTGAGAGCAACTTTTTTCAATTTATGGGATGTAATTTAAAAAAATAAATTTTCCATCCTTTTTCTGATGCTTATCTGGCTCTCAATAGCAGCAGGCTAAGCAAGCTAATCAAGAAGTCTTTCTCTCTCTAGCCACATCCTCAAAGGCTTCTGTGGGATCCTAAAGTGGTCCAGGGCCAGAGGAGACATGTGTGCCCTAGATCTGTCTTGGACATGCCCGGAAACCACCAGAGGACGGTGCTCAGAGCACATCCTGAGCTGGTGTCTTTTGACACGGAGTTGCATCTAGAGGTGAATGTTCATACCCTGACTCATGACCAGTGACATTCTTCTCATTGCTAACACCAAAGCCGTAAAAATATCAATTTTACATCAGTTAAGTTTTGAAGTTAAGTTTTGATTCCTAGGATGAGACTACACTGTGGATCGTTCTGTTCTTGGTATGAGTGAATGTTAAACCTTCGTGTCTTCATTGTTGAAAAGGGAAAAAGTAATTCTGGCAGAGGTGATTGCTCTAAGACTACAAGGGAAGCTTCTGCTTCCTCTAAAATGTCAACAAATAAATGTTGAAATATGAACTGTGTTTACATTTCATTGACTAAAAATGCGTGAGAACATGTTCAACTCAAAGCGAGTTCGTTCAGAGTCAGCTACTTCTTGCAGGTTTCCTGTCATACATTCCCGTAGTGTCACAGTGCATTAAACCTGTTCAAGCTCAGTGTCCATGGACTTCAATGGGGCGACATAGAATCGTTTCTTTTCACTGCAGTGAAACTAGACAGTCATTGGTTAAATGCTGTGATTTTGTCCCTCCCACGGATGCTCAGCGTCTCTGGGAGTAAATGGAGCAGTACTGTGGGCTGGCCGCTGGACACTGGGCTTCTGCATGATGATTGGAGGATCTGTTTAAAAGCTGAATCCCTTTTTGATTGACAGCTATTTTGAAACATACACCAGCTTTTTGAATTAAGTCCCATTGCGGGTTTTGCAAGAGAAAGCAAGAGACGAACTGCAGCTCATTTCCTGGTGTTTACTCGGTGATACATACAGCCCTTTCCATTATACATATCATACACTGTAAATAAAACACAGTTATAGCATTTCATTGTTTCAGTTTAACATAGTTCTTCTTACATTGCCTTGTTAGAGTTTAATATAGTTTCATTAGTTCATTCATTCATTTATACTGTAGGCTAAATGAATGGACACATTTTATTATATAGGCCAAAATTGAGCTTCCTCTCTTTGTTTAACTGATATTATTGTTATTTCTTATTGTCAGAGCTGGAAAACATGTACAGACGTTTAATATTTGTGCCCTATACCTTGTATGTGGTCGTGAGTTAAATATAAGTGGAGTGAAAGTCCAGAAGCTGCCACTTCTGGATATCTAGGTTGAATTAATGCATTGTTTCAGTTTCTGAACTGAGGATTTTGCCATTGATTGCCCCTGAGTTTTGACATGAAGCTTGCACACGCTCATTAGTGCGGGGTTAAGTGGATCAGACCTACTCATCGGTGTTGACGTCTGTGAAGTACTTGCTGAACAAGTCACTGTTTGCTGCAGGAGGAAAGGTGATGAAATCATGCTTGACGTTCACTGCCAAACTGAATGTGCCACCTATTCAGGACAACAACTTTAATCTCCAAGTTGTGGTGTTTCCATATCAAATGTTTGGATAAACTAAGACTGATCTATTACAGTCTGTGGGAGTTGGTGTAACTTGTGTCACCAGTTTGAGTCATGGAAGCATTTAAAAGAAAACACCTATACTGTTGTGAAGCAAGCTCATGAGATGGATATCATCTCTGTCCTCTTCTGTTGCTGTAGTTTACAGGGAATGCTTTCTCTCTCTTGTTTTATTTATTATTTTTTCTACAGGGTGTGGTCGGAAGTTGGCTGAGACGTGTTTCTTTTCTTCCTCTTTTTTTTTAGTATATTTTTGGGCTTTTGCCTTTAATCGATAGTGTAGTAGTAGAAAGAAGAGACAGAAATGGGGAGGTAGAGAGAGGGGGGATGATATGCAGCAAAGGGCCGCCTGATTCGGGACTATAGCCTCGCCTGCTCTACCAACTGAGCTAAAATTAATATCTTTATATTGGAAAATGATGATTTAAAATGTTTTAGCCCCATATTAGACATATGCTTCATGGGCTCTAACGTGCCTAACACGAGTGCCTTCATCATCGTTTCCAATCTGTTTATGTCTGTCCAGACTAAAACACGGGCCCTTTTTTCCAAATAACATGGGGCGTCTCTTTTAGAGGCTCAGAATCTCAGAGTAATCAGAGTAGTGTTAACGCCAGATGTGCATGTAGCAAATAGTCTAGTACGAAGAGGGGGGTATCATGCACCCCCCAGAAATATACTTCTAACCAGTGTTTCTAGATTGGAAAAAATGTGTAGAAAATGATGAGCTATGTTAAAAAGTTGTCAGAATGTCCCATGTATCATTTTTTATGCAAATTAGTGCCGCCATTATCGAAAAAACCTAATTTCACTATATCTCAGCCAATACTGCAGATATCTGAACAAATAAGGTGTCTAGACCCATGTTTTGGGGGTCAGAGATCACAATAAAACTATTCATAAAGTGATCACATGTTGGTGGCATGCTAGTAAGCAAACCTAACTCTTTTACCAATTACAAGACGCCAATATTGGAGATACCAAATAAGGTGTCTTGACAGAGGTTCTTGTGTGTTTAACCAAGGTTTATTTGGATCAAACATCACTCATCATCGTTTTCACTGAAATCTTCAAAGTTAAACTCATCATCTCCTTCCTCTTTCTCCTCCTCTTCCTGTTCATGCTCTCCAGTGTCATGGGGATCAACCAGTGAAGTTGGTAGGATAGGACCACAGGACCACACGGTTTCAACAACTCCTTCATCAGTCTTCATCCATCCCTGCTCCTCATCATAGGGTTTTGGTTTTTCCAGAAATAGGTTCATCAGCTCACTAGTACAAGGTGACACGGTAGTTCACACGTCAGGCATGTGGCTTCAGAGCAGAGTGGCATGGAGGAAGGCGAACCAGGTCAACCTTTAGACTTGCAAGTGAGTTTCTTGTTCTCCCCCACCATGTTGCGTAGCAACTTGGCACGGACAAATCCACTGAAGACTCACAACTCTGTCCAGACATCAGACAGGTGAATTGCTCCAACTGCCTCAGCATCTCAGGCTTGACACTCTAGCAGTCACTGAGTTGTCTGAATACGTGAAATTGGGGATTCTTCTTCGAGGGCCCCACCTTCCGGGGCGTCGAGTGGCGCAGTGGGTTAAGCAGGCGCCCCATATATTGAGGCTATAGTCCTCGTGCAGGCGGCCCTGGTTTGAATCCCACATCGGACGGCCCTTTGCTGCGTGTCATTCCCCCTCTCTCTGCCTCCCCATTTTCCTGTCTCTCTCAACTGTACTGTCAAATAAAGGCATGAAAAAGCCAAAAATATATACATGGCACTGGTACAGTCTTCTCCACTGATATGAACACATAGAACCCAAGAAGAGTGGTGTGGTGGTCTTCTCCCAGGGATTCTGCAAGCTCAGAGATGTTGAGAAGCTTCCTGGATCTTCACATTGTAGGGGTCTGATGAAGTCAGCTTTAGCAGCCTTGCCCACAGCTTCTGCTCGTACTGTAACACGTCCATCTCAACATCAGTGGGGACAGGTGCACCGGAAGCCAGGCAGTAGTAGTATTGCAGAATCCCTGGGAGAAGACTACCGCACCACTCTTCTTGGGTTCTATGTGTTCAGTGGAGAAGACTGTACCAGTGCCATCAAAGGGAGAAGGAAGGTGGGGCCCTTGAAGAAGAATCCCCGATTTCACGTATTCAGACAACTCAGTGACTGCTAGAGTGTCAAGCCTGAGATGCTGAGGCAGTTGGAGCAATTCACCTGTCTGATGTCTGGACAGAGTTGTGAGTTTTCAGTGGATGTTGTCCGTGCCAAGTTGCTACGCAACATGGTGGGGGAGGACAAGAAACTCACTTGCAAGTCTAAGGTTGACCTGGCTCACCTTCCTCCATGCCACTCTGCTCTGAAGCCACATGCCTGCAGCCTGACGTGTGAACTACCGTGTCACCTTGTACTAGCGAGCTGATGAACCTATTCTGGAAAAACCAAAACCCTATGATGAGGGGCAGGGATGGATGAAGACTGATGAAGGAGTGTTGAAACCGGTGTGGTCCTGTGGTCTTATCCTACCAACTTCACTGGTTGATCCCCATGACACTGGAGAGCATGAACAGGAGAAAGAGGAAGGAGATGATGAGTTTAACTCTGATGATTTCAGTGAAAACGATGATGAGTGATGCATAGTGGAGAACCATTTACTTGACTGTTTATCTGGCATGGGAAAGAGAAGAGTGGTCACATCAAGAAGAGTTCTATTATGATGTTTGATCCAAATAAACCTTGGTTAAACACACAAGAACCTCTGTCTAGACACCTTATTTGGTATCTCCAATATTGGCGTCTTGTAATTGGTAAAAGGGTTAGGTTTGCTTACTAGCATGCCATCAACATGTGATCACTTTATGAATAGTTTTATTGTGATCTCTGACCCCCAAAACATGGGTCTAGACACCTTATTTGTTCAGATATCTGCAGTATTGGCTGAGATATAGTGAAATTAGGTTTTTTTGATCATGGCGGCACTAATTTGCATAAAAATGATACATGGGACATTCTGACAACTTTTTAACATAGCTCATCATTTTCTACACATTTTTTCCAATCTAGAAACACTGGTTAGAAGTATATTTCCGGGGGGTGCATGATACCCCCCTCTTCGTACTAGACTAAAAGTCAAGCATCAAAATAAAATGTGTCAGTGTGACTGTCGCTTAAGTTTAGTGTCAGTGTATTGGTATGTTAACAGCAGATGGGTCATTCAACCTGACACTGGAGACATAAAGTTGATTTCAGGGTGACTTAAAGGTCCTGCACTGAATCTAATGACTTAAACCAGGAAATATTCTCATCTGTCAACCCTCTCAAACCGAGAGTGAGCGACAGAGTAAGGTGAGGACAGGAACAGCCAGCGGGAAGGGCATGTCATCCGTAATCTGTGTTATACTGTAAGCATTAATGCATTGACTTTCCATTAAGGTAATAAACCCTATGACACAAAAACAATTAGCAGATGCTGTCAAAGCCCTTTTAACGTAATAAATCTCCCATTAGTGTCATAAATGTAACATGCAGTGATTATTGTATTTCTCCACTTTTATCACAAGATTTATTTGCATATTTTAGTTTTGAGACTTTTTAATTTACTGCATCATCCTTCCTCCCTCCCTCAATCACCCAGGCTTAATTTTTAATTGAGCCTATGTTTCGACGATGAATAGAATATAAGTCATGGCACGTATGCTGTAAATACTTATGTAGATATGTGAACTGCAAACATTTTTTGGCTTGTAAATCTATCAATAGCTCAAATAGCACAAATTCTTCCAAATCAACAGCAGATGTTAAGTTCCTGTTCTGTTGTAGCGTCTTTTATTTTGTAATTCCCATGGCAATAATGGGAATTAATTTTTCTTTACTTTGTCAAACTAGAGCCCATAGGCTATTAGATTTGCATGTGTTTGCATGTGTGTTTCCTTTGTTTTCATCTTCTATAGTCTTTAGATCACAGATGTAAGTATCCATTCTGACACTTTTCTTTTTTGTGGAAATATACAAGAAAACAATATTTTGAGTCATCCCGTCTTTGAGGTGACCGCAGTTAATTGACGACATCCCTCTTTGCGTCACTCACGACACCACAAAGTGAAGTGTGGTGAGTGTGAGTGTGTGTGAAGATGACAGCAAGCGTTCTAGTGAGGAGTGGGAGGGTGGCGAGAGTGCCTTTCATACTTATGTGAAATGAATTTGTATTCTGATTAATGCATTACGGCTCAGCTGATATGCCAAGCAGCATGTGTTGATGGCTCCAATCTGCAGAGGAGCCCAAGCTAAGCAGAGAATCAGTTCCAGTTCTACTATATTTCTGTTTGCCTTTTTTATGGCTACACTCAAATGATGTGCCTTTTTCAGTTTTGAGATGTGAATCTCTTGTTATGATGTGGTTGATGTGATGCAGAGATGATATCATTCATGACTATTTAGTCATTGCTTTGATTTTCAGACTCTAACATCATCCTTGCAAATTAGCATTTGTGTGCACAAATTATCCAAACAACATACACTCATGAAAGGAGAAAACTTTACTAATCATCTGGATTTTTACTGGCCCATTGACAGCTTTATTTTAATGTAGCCAAAACAAACAAACAAAAAAAACTACAACCTATATGAATTCATGTTTACTTCCACCTCCCTCTCTTCTTGTGAGCATCAGTGGCCTTCGCGTACCAAATCACCATTTTTCCCTTCATTACACCTGTGACCTCTGATAACAAGAATACATTAACCAGTCATTGTCTGATGTTTAGCTCCATTCAGAGCCCGGGGTCACAGTCAAAAAATCAATACTTTGTTTTTGTCTCAATGAGCCAGTCACTATCTCCACAAGCAGAGGCGTCTAATTAGCCAGGGACAGAGCGGATCATCCAGGGATGTTGAATTCCTGACTCTCCGTCATGGCAATGCTAATGGAAATTAATCCTGTTTTTTGGCTTAAATGGAAATGTATATATCCTAATATTGTGCTGGGCATAAATGAATCTCCTGTTTGAGCTCTTTGTCCTTCCTTATCCAGATTCTGCCTGTTGTCTGACAAATGTCCAACACAGAAGTCTAGTATTTCAAACTCTCTTGTGAGATGTCACTTTGACATTTGAGGCACTCATATTTACAGAAGAGTTCTTTTGGAAAAGCCACCTTGGTTCACAAGGATATTATAGCTCAGTGTTTCTTCCCATGATCTCCCTGAATGTGGACAGATGGCAAGCATCACGCTGCTGCTTCCTGCAGTCGTTCAGGGGTGACGAGCTGGCACTCAGTGACATTCTCCAGCTCCTTCCTACCGTGGATAAACACCGAGCATGCTTTCTCCTCAGCAGAAATGTTCACCTGAACTCTCCTGCTTCGTGTGTCTCCATCAGGGCTTTGATGTGGGCCATGTAAGGTCAGCCCCTCCACATTTCATGACTGACCCACAAGGGGCACGCTGAATGGGTTCCCCTGTCTGTGATTCCTGTGCAGGGAAGAAAACACATCTAGTCATTACAACAGGCTCTCTTGTTGTAGCTCCGTGTGAAGGCATTCCCACCTGTGACTGGGGCTGCGAGACGGGCGGAGGGATGTGTGAAATATCAGTCTGAGAGGGCTGGAGGCTGGGCAGCAGCTCAGAGAAACAGAGGGAGTGGGCCAGCTGTAGATCTAATATCACCTATAGGCCTTCTGGCTGGGAAGGCTTGCCTAATATGATACACATGTGCTACATCCTGTCTGAGCTGCTGCCTGGCTTTGTGGTGCCGAGTGGCGGCATGGAGAGAAGGAGGTGTATGTCTGTGTGTGTGTGTGTGTGTGTGCGTGCGTGCGTGTGTGTGTTTGTCCATTGTGTGAAAGTGTGAGGACAGCTGGAAAGCGCTCTTTTGCTATGTAATGATCTCCCAGACCTGAGTGTTTATGGTATTAGCTGGAAGTCATACTGTTAGCTTTCACTGCTTACCATGCCGGTTATGAGAAAAAAAACTTTGCTGCTGTTGTACAAACACAAAAGCATCACTCCACACAGTTTGGCACTGTAATTTTGGGATGTAGGGAGCCGGAGAGTAAGTAGGAAAATGTGCTTTAATGACTGTTTTAACTTTAAGGCCAAGAGTTTAAATATAAGTCCAAGAAGTGTGGGTATTTTGCAAGTGGCAACCAACCTGACAGACTTTGTGTACAAGTCGGGGGTGATGGAATGTGTGAATGAAGTGAGACCTCGCCATTACCATACACTTTATCTCTAATTAACTCTCCAGTGGTTACTGATTGACCCTGTTACACCTGGGCGGATATGCCGGAGCTTTTACCAGCCTCGTCGAGGGAGAACAGCTCTTTTGATTTAAATCCACCTTGAGTCTTCAACTTAACCACCGGGTAAAAAGAGTTTATAATGCAGCCCGGGCTGACACCGGTGAGTTGAGATTATTCCGGAGGTGAAGCAGTGTTGAGAGCACATTAGTGTATCCTTACTGAGTCTTACAGGATAATACCGGTCTTGACTACCTGGGATTGTATCCATATCCCTTCCCCCAGAAACCAAAATAGCCATGCTTTGATGGCTTAAAATTAATTACCAATTTACAGAGTCTATAACTTTATCTTCAACTCCCACTTAAGCTGTGTGCTGGTATACAGAGCCAATTCAGGACAATCATCAACCAATCTTACAGTTAATTGGGAAATGGTGCTTGGCCAATTAGGAACATAAGGTGCAGGAGAAAGAGGCCAGCTTGGATGATAAATCCTGAAATAAAATCCACATAGTAATGAACTTTCACATTCAGTGCTTTTAATTAGGGAGTTCTCTTTTGTTTGAAGTCTTCTAGTCTTATACTGTGTCTATACTTAAATTATTAGAAGGATCATGATTCTTTGCTTGGTTAGTGAACTGCACCACTGTGCTTGGGAGACTGATTACCGGAGGCTCAGCAAGGGCTTTTGGGAGCCACATGCCTGGCGTGTTTAGTACGCTGGTCTCCTGAGGAGAGGTTAAGGAGAGGAGTCAGCACCTCCCTGGGAGCTGCAGACTTGCTCTCTGCCACCATGTCATCCATCCTCCGGCCTAATCGAGTTATCATATCAACAAATCTCCCATCAGGGGCCCCACAGCTGACACTTTCAAAAAGACACCCAGAGGGGGACAACAAATTTTGAGCAGCAGGGCGTTGCTAAGAGAGGATCCAAGGCACCTGTAAAGGTCTTCTCTCCTGCCCACAGAGAGGGCACTCCCGCTGGGCATCACATTGCTCTCTGGCCCCTGGTCAGGCATGTAGCACAAGAGCAGGGAAGCGGGAGCCATAGTTAATGCTGCACACAATAGGCCGAAGACACAATGGAGGCACTATATCACCAAGACTGTCAATAAATTTAAAAGCAACCCACAAACAATTAGCTGAAAGGGCACCAAGGTTTCATGGCCATAGGGCCTCAGCTCCGCAGGCCAACGCAGACAAACTGTCCACCCACGTGCAAATGGCAGCTGGTGATTCTGACCAGAGAATACGTTCACGGACTCCTGTGGATTAAAGCCTGACCTTTAAGTGTGTCCCTCAAAAATAAACCACATGCTGGGCCATTCCTCTAGTCACGGGATAGTTTATGACTCCCTGAATGTGGGAAATGTCGCCCAATAGTTTGTCTTTGTGCCCATATAGAGTTACGTAGTTTGTTCGCTCCGTGGTTTACATTGTTGGCAATATGAACCAGGCAGCTGCTCCCTTTGATGTTTTTATTATGTCGATTGCCAAATGTTTACTTTGTGTGATGATACACAGTAAGTCTAGCTGTTTGTGCTGATAATTTCTAGCTTTTGAAGATTAGTTTCCGACGATGCTCTCTCTGCGTTTAGCTAAATGAGGGTGAAGTGAGTCATCGGCAAATCCTTGATGGCATAATGCCTCTTGATTTGATTTTTGTGAGATTATTTAAAAAGGCTTTGTTTGCGTCGTCCATGTAGCTCTAAGATCATCTAACATGAAAAACAAATGCCATCTTTGATTTAGTCAAGTGGGTATGAAGTCCATCTGTTCACAATACCCTAACAAGAACAAAACACCCTTCAGGGCAATCAGAGCTCTCCTGCTTTCCATGACCAAGAAACTTGTGAGGCTCTAAACTTACTTCTGAAGTGTCCCAGTTTGATGGAATCACTTAAATAGGTTGGCAAGCGATAAACAGTTCGCGACAGGATGACAGATCAAGTTGTCTTTTACTTTTGGCAACAGATAGTTTTTGAGACCACACTTCTAAAGATGTGAGCTAGCCCAGGTTTTGTCCATTAGCAGAAGGTTTCAGGGGAAACATATGCAAGGGAAAAATAAAAGAGGACTCAATCGCATCTGATTTGTGAAATTAAATGTATAAAAAAGTCCTTAAAAGTTGGCAGCTCAAATCAAGGAGTTCACCGCAAGTGCTTATGGTGGGGGATAAGCAAAGCATGAACATATTGTGCCTTTAAAGGAACTTTAAGAAAAACTATGACCAGATTTAAGTGTAGCCTTTTAGCATTCTCTCCATCCGGCGCATCTATAAATCATTCCTCTGACCACCACTGCTCCCCGCCACTGGCCAGCTCGACCCATTGGCCAGGAGCCAGGCCTCTGTCCGGACAAGGCCCTGACCCGTGAACCTTGGCCGAAGCCCCTGGGCCAATGGGGCAAGGCCGTTAGAGCTGCGACCCCTTCAGCCAGGGCTACCTGCTGCTCTGGCATAATGCAATTGGACACAGCCATCAGAATGATGGAGCACAGGGAATTCTCCACGCTGACCACTCCAATGTTTTGTGGCCGCTGCGGCCAACACTGGCTTCAGCCCCTCCAGAGTGTAAGAAAATGGCCCCTTTTGATATTATGTCACAGATGCCTTTTTGTGTTTGCTGCCTCACATCCATATTGTGTTTTAAAGTGTTTGAGGTGCTGCAATTTGGGCCCTTTTCAAAGGAGCAGGGAAAGAAGGTACTGTTTAGTAGAGGCTTTGTTTTCAAGCAAACCTTCTGCTTTGTTGGGCTAAGCAGAGAGCATAGTCTTAATTGAAAAGGCACTCTTGAAGGCTTATGTGAAGTTCAAGGAATGTTAAAGCAACTTTACACTCGTTTTTTTATTTGGTATGCTAAAATTGTGCTTGAATACACAAAGACATTCATTACTTAGTTAAAATATAAGATGAACCGTTTATGCTTGCCTCAGGTCTTACTTGTTCATTGACATTGTTATTTCATAAATGAGGTAGGCCCAAACTTGGGCTCCTGCTGACATTTCCTCCCTCTGTCTCCACCTCTGTTTTGTTAATGGCATGAGGTTCACACTGGTAGTATAATTACTAACATTAGACCAAACGAAGAAAGACTCTGCAGGATGCTAACCCCATGAAGCCTGAACTGCTGATTGCCTATCAAGAAAAAAGGTGTGCCAGTGATTCCCTGCCTTGCGCTGTGTAAACTGGAGGCATGCCAGTGTATTCATACAGGTGTTAAACACTCTACCCCCACCACCACCCCCCTCCCATCACCACACACCTGAGGGACCCCCTCCAAATCAACACAATTAGCATCCTCCGTGCCCTGCAGAGTTAAACTATCAGTGCAAACAAATGCACCCGACTGACAGGCAGCTTAGGCAAATTAGTTGTTTGGGAAGCGGGCTGAGTCTCTTTGGGCTTACAGAAAGGCTGAGTGAGTTTCAGCTGGGAGCATTTGCATTACAGAAAAGCGTGAGAATGAGAAGCACCTGTATAGCGCTCACCTGAACCGACAGAGGATATCTTGTTGAAAGTGGGATTTAGAGTTTCCTACATCATACTGTAGGTTCAAACACCTCGGTTGGGAGACTGTATTTGTTTGACTATATATGGAAATACTGGAAATGTAATACAATAGAAATAACAGCACTGTCCCATAAAACGATGGATAAGTGGTCTGAATTATATCTCCAGCACAGTGACTGTGCTTTTTCACAAACACAAATATTGAGAATGACATGTAGACGATTACTACCAAGCAGTGGAAGTTAATTTCATATTCCTGAGATTCAGAACTTTTTTGGTGCTGTCTCAAGGTCAGATGAAGGTCCAGACCGGGGACCATCAGTACTAAAAAGGTACTGAAATTTGCGAATCATCCCAGAAATATTGAGTGCTAAAGCATGTCAGCTCATGCATAAACCTTTGTAGGAAGAAATCTGTCCATAAGACATCAATGATTGATTTTCTTGTAGCTTTTATCTTTTCTGCTTATTTCACAAAAGTTTATTTACTAAGATAATGATCATGACTGCTTGGTGGTGACAGTCTCAGCCCTCCACTGATCCGTGGTTTAAGATATAAGGAGTCAAAAACAATAATTTATTTTCTGTTATTTTATTATTGCACAGTGTTCTGTGTTCATTTTATTGATTAATTTCTTCTCAGTTTTTAGCTGCTATTATGAAAATGAATTAATTCAAATAAAAAAAATAAAATAAATGAGATTCTTCTTGAAGAAGTCCTGAAGTCCTCACTATGAAATTAGCCATTGTTCACATTTTTTTTTAAACCCCAGGGCTGTCTTTTAAGCATGTTTAATATGGGCCAGTAGATCCCATTACTCATCTCTGCAGAAGTTTAGTTTGGAGTCCTGACACGTTGAAAGGGGCTGTAGGCTCGGTTCAATGTCCTCTATGTCTTTTGCAATGGACCAAGGTCTCCAGGCTGCATAGAGAGAGGAAGAGAGAGGGAGGTGGGCGTGGTATTATGTCCTAATAGGCCGAGATGGACAGACAAACTGATCGCAGCATCTGCCTGCTTTGTCTCTGCAGAAGAATTTAATGGAAACACTGAGCGCCAAACGCTCAACAGCAAGAGATGGAGGACAGAGATGGATGGTGACGAGGTCACAGGCTTCTTCTGACCAACGGGTCCAGCTTCTTATCTCTGAACCTCACTGGCCAATCGATTGGTTGTGGGGCATTAGTCATCGACTAAACTCAGGTCACCGCTTTCTTCTCCAGCCCTGGCCCACAGGCAGAGCGTTGTCAGCCTTCATGTATGTGCCACTGTATGGAGATGGATGATGGTCGAAACATGTTACATCAGTGCATCAGATTAGTTAGAAAGTTAATCAAGATCGGAAACTGAATTATTGTACAAATATTGTGGGATATTTAGGCTGATTTTGTTGTGTTGATTTATATTTGTTTTTGTTCCTTGTTTTTTATACATGGGGTATCTTTGGTCTTGAGCTACTGTTACTTTATGGAGGAGGAGGCACGGATAAAATAAGCACACTTCTTATATGTTTTACATATTTTATGTTTATTACAAACCAACTGCTTTATTGATTGTATAAAGGCTTAAAATTAAGGAATGGAAATTTACTCTTCACTTACAGCAATGGGAACCCTCCCACAGGTGTATCAAAGCTTTCATAAACCACACAAGTTAAATAAGAGAATTGGAGCATGCTAGTTTTCAGGATCTAAACAGAACAAGGAAGAATTTCTGATTAGGTCCCAAACCTCTCTCCAATCAAATTTATATTTTGGAAAGTTTGACAAAAGAACCAACAGAATTTTTTCAGAACTTTTGACTTTGACTGAAGAAAGTCTTTGCAACATTTGTAAAAGTACAACTCTCTCACTCTAATTTAGGAACAGTGAAATAATGCAGTTTTGTGACACAGGACACTCAACAGTCTCTCTCTACGTCTATAAAATGCGACATCTCTGGCTACCACGTAAATGCTTGTTGATGATGCTAAACTAAGATACGATCTACAATGATAAGGAATGCACCGCACACTCAGGGCTATTCATTACCTAAGAACAACGAAAATAAACCCATAATAGCAATGTATCAAAGGGTCAAGGTATATAGTATTGGGGATCTGGGGATGATGGAGGAGGAACATGGCTTTACATAGCTTGAGGCGCTGCAGACAGAAATCAGGGTACCCTGCAGGGCAGCCATTGGGGCACAAGACGAGGGGAGCCAAGAGGATGTCTGCACACCAGGGATCTAATCCGGTACCATGGGCTCTGCTTTGGGAAAAGACCAGTTCCGCAGTTACTGCGCTCCCTTGGTTTCTGGCAGGTGCTTTAGTTCGCCAACAATTAGTTGTCCCCATGGTTTGGCTACTTTTGTGGTTGAATTAAGCCCAGAGGAGTATTAACTCTGGTCACATTAGCTCAAATGGAAAAGTCAGCAGGGGGACTTTTTTCAGCTTGGTTAACTTTATTGTTTCATTTTTTCGTCTCGATGTTAATAACATCCAAATCCTGACTTAGTCCCAAGGATCTTTTCATAAAATGTCAACAGAAAAAGAGGATTAAAAAAACTCACCATGTGCTAACAAATTGCTTAAATGACATAGTGAGTTGTCAGGCTGTAGAGAAATCTGGCCACAGTTACTATAATGATGTGATGGACCACTATGTTTGACTGCACATCCTCCCACACGGTTTACTTTTTCTCATCATTGGCATTCTCAGTTCTCAGCTCTTTGGTCTATGAGCATCTGTTCAGTGCTCTCTACTTGGTGGAGTCTTTACAGGCTCACCTTTTAATCTTGGTTTTGGAAACAGCCCTCTTCTTATCGGAAAGCTTTGAGCTGCCGCATGAGAGTGAAATTAATTGTGTGCTAAGCAGAGTGGAATTAATGGCTTGCACTGAAACCTGTGGCCACGGCTGGCTTAGCCCTTCGCCGATCCCCCTGATCCTGCTTGTTACAGGAGCTTGGCCATTGTAGATGGTGAGATGATTGTGTGGTTTCAGCCTCTTGTCTCTGTCTCTTTTGTCTTTCGGGGGAGTGCACAGATCTCTTCTTTTGTCTGCATCCATGTTCCTTTCAGGCGGTATCACAGCTGGCACCCTTAATTCACTCAGGACATCGGGTGATCCTACCCCCCAGGAGGCTACTGTAAACACACACACACACACACACACCTAAAACAGTTTCTAGCTAAATCTGAAATGTTTTGACAAAGGAGATCCAGAACTACTTGGATATTTACAGGTGCTCTGTAGGGCTTGTCTCATGATCACATGCAGCATGACTATACATTTTAAACTTTATTTTCGCAAATTGTGTGAGCAAGTATGTTGACATTTGTGCGTATAGTGATTTCCTTGCACTGCCACTATCTAGTTGGCAGCTAAAGTTTGAACAAAAATGTGTGAGTCAGGTTTACAAATGCATCAGGTTGTCCCTGGGAATCCCCAGCATGTGTTGTCTAGCCATCTGCCCGCTCTAATGTTGCTGACTCATTGAGGTCCGCAAATAGAACTACTATACGGCCAAACAATTACCCTAAACAGCTTGGTAATGGGTTTATGGTGTCTAGAGTGACGGCCTGCAAAATAAAACTACAGGATGCCCACAAAAACCTTACATGGCTGTAAATATGTATTAACCAGAAAATGGGCCTTGTGTGGGATCATTTAGGTGAGACAAAGACTGGCCCTTGGACAAAGAGGCAAGATGCAGTAAGAAAGAGGGGATTCTACTTAGCTAATGAGTTGCTCCATAGAAATGTAAAGAGGTGGGTCTTTAGGAAGAGCGGTTGCCCCGCTGGTCGGGCCTGATAGACTGTAAAGTGTGGAGGTCCGGCCACTGTGCCCACTGTCCATTGTGGCCATGCTAATTCACCCGGGCCCCAAGTTACGTCTCGGAGGAACAAAGTCATTATTGGAAGGAAACTCTCTTATAGACCGGAGAAGAGAAAGAGTCTTTGTTAAGTGTTCGTTCTTAGGGAATCTCAAAGCGAACTACCCTCCTCCAGCCACATAAATAAAAATAAAACTTCTAACATGAGCGATGGAGGACCAGCCAATTTCCCTCAGGGTCCTTCAGCGTCAAGGGCCGCGTCAGACAGTACCTACTCTGGCTCTGAGAAGTAGTGGGCCATTAAGAGGAATTGACAGAAAAACCCTTGTGTCAAATGAACATCATATAAGGAGATTGACATGAAAACACACAGACAAACCTTGTTCTTTTGTAAGTTACACACAGGGTGTTTGAATGAAGTCAAAGGACTTCTTGGAAATAATGAACAAAAAAAAAATATTCCCAGTGATGCAATTTCTCCAGTAGTCAATGCAATGAAAATGCAAGACTAGCGCAACAACTAAAAACACTAGAAAAATCCTCAAACCATCAGTATCTTAATATACATTTGTATCTAAAAAAAACCACCATGTAAAGTGATGTCAGAAACAGAGGTGCAGGTCAGGCTGTATAGAAAACTTTAGGCCGATCCCTTCATTATCACATCTAAATTGCTGAATTAGGGGGATATCGGTGTTTTTGTGGTGGGGAAGATGGGGACTTGGAGATTATACCACCGATTGAAATGTAAAACAGCTATTGCAATTACCCATAACCTCAGTGCGAACCTTGCCTGAAACAATGCAACTAGTTTCAAAGGCTGAGAGGCAGGCACATCCCTGAGAGGCACAGATAACAAGAAGGCATCATTAAAGGTAGAGGGAAGGAAAGGGAGATTTTTTTTTTTTAATCTTTCCTCACGGTGATATGGTCAACAGAGGAGCACCCTCAGCTAAACACCTTTTTGAATCTTCTTATAGTGGATAATAAAAACACTTAAAAGATAAATGATATGAGGTTAAGGTCAGTTTTGTGGCTGTGCGTGGGATTTGTTAATTTCAACATCAAATGGTAAATGGAGAACTGAGATTTTATACTGCAGTGTGTTTAATGTGAAAGATCTAAACACAAAGCACAAGTATTTAATCATCAGCCAAATAATGTGAGGATGATAA
Source organism: Trachurus japonicus (assembly GCF_045865225.1). NCBI lineage: Eukaryota > Metazoa > Chordata > Actinopteri > Carangiformes > Carangidae > Trachurus > Trachurus japonicus. The sequence continues at coordinate 18,943,225 of NC_140910.1, forward strand.
AGTGGGGTTGCCAGTTCTTATTGTGGTCCTATTTGTAGGGATGTTAGCACGTTTTGGTCTGTGCTGTTTCAAACCCATTGTTGATGGACCGGTGACCTGCTATTTTCTGCTGTTTCACAGAGCAGTGAAAGGTCTGTCAGCCTCAGACGCAGCTGGATTAAGCATGTATTTGCATCTAAATGTCTCCAATACAATCCAGTACAGAGAATATATATGTGGGATCAGAGCAACTGCTACCTTTAAATGGGCTCTGTGGCCTTTTTTTTTTTTTTTTTTTTTACCAGGGAGGTCTTTTGACTGTTGGAATTAGCTAAGTGCACTGTTTCATCCTGTGTGTTGGAGGGGAGGGGGGCTGAAAGACACACTACCACACACAAACACACACCCACATACACATAAGACACACCTAATCTCGCCCTTCTTCATTACCACAGATGGATAGGTTTCTCTGTTTTGATGTAAGCTGCTGTCCCCTTAATTCCAACCTTTACTCACTCTGTGTGTCAGCACAGAGACCTCAGCTTACCCCAAACCCACTTGAGAGCGACCTCGATCCCCCTTCAGATCTGCATCGCTGGCAGCCCCCAGTATGAAGGCCAGATGTGGGACAAGAGCCGATCTGTTTGCCATCCCCGTCCTCTCTGTCAACACGCTGCTTTTTCTGCCTCGATGTCGCTCTCACAATAAGAGGCAGAGCTCTTTTGTTTAAGGAGACTTTAGATGGAGACGGTAAACTCTGTCCAACACGGATTGAGGCCGGTGGATGTCAAAGGGGATCGTTTGATGTTTGATCGACTGTTGCCGTTTGAGCTTTAAAGGCCTGACTGTTGAGGCCTTGAGTCGTTGTGTCTTATTAAGTATTCTTTAGATTGCTGTTTACACAGATTTGCATACTGGCCTGAAGATGAGCTTTAATGAAGAAGTGGGGTTTGGTCTTTTTACATCGTGGACTGAATTGTTCAGCCTGTTGATCAATAGCACACTGTAGAGCAGTGGAGGTTGTGGCTTTTGAACCAAGTCTTTTCTTTTAATGTATGCTGTGAATAGCCGTTGGCATGCTAAAAAGCCACATCACTGGACCAATTCTGCTCTAATGCTCTGAGTAAGTCTTCACAGTGATGTAGATGTTATTTGTATTACTTTCTACATTGTAGATTCATACTGAAGACATCAAAACTATGATCAAACACATAGGGTGTTATGCTGTAAACACAAAAATGTTATATGAAACAAAGGTGTTATATGTCACCTGACCTAAACCCAACTGAGATGGTTTGGGATGAGTTGGACTGCAGAGGGAAGGCAAAACTGGCAACACTTGCTCAGCACAAAGTGGCTACTTTGAAAAAAATCTAAAACACATTATGCTTTGTTTAGTACTTTTGTGTAAACTACATTGTTCCTCAATAGTTTTGATGTCTTCAGTATGAATCCACAATGTAGAAAGTAATACAAATAAAGAAAAACCATTAGATGAAATGGTGTGTCCAAACCTTTTAACAATTACACAGTTATACACAGTTTTCCACCAGCAGTGGATTCACCTTGGTTTTGTTCCATGAGTTTTAATGGTGTTAAATACTGTCTATTGACTGTGTGAGGTGTCACCCTCTTCATTATACACTGTTTTCATAAGATATTTTGAGGTTTGTCAAAGCTTTGAATGACCTGAATGTATTTTTTCATGTGTAGCTTCCAAAATCTATATGTTTTCTTAATATCTGAGAGTTTTTTTTTCCACTGTAAAGGGTATTAAGTGTTGTGCCGCCTCGTGCCTAATCCTCACCTTGTGTGTTGGTCTAATATATCTCAGCTGACTATTTATTTCTGTCATCAGACCTCTAGGAAAGAAAGGATGTTAAGTGTAGTTTTCAAAGGGTCTTTGTAGCTACTTTTTGACATGAGATGATGACAACAAATTTGCGTGATGACAGAGGTGCAAACAGCCACCCACTACACAAGGGCCTCATTGAGGTGAACAATGTCTCAGCTGAGAAGACGGGTGTTAGTGTTTGGAAAAGGAAGCTGTGACTCAAACCTGTGCCTTTAGCCTCAAGGTGTGAAGCACATTAACACTTCTTAAGCCCAGTCACACGCTAGTTTATGTTTATGGAAAACTCCACAATGTAGCAGCAGGAGAATTCATTCAAGCCCGCTCTCTATTCAGCAAGCTCACACGGCGTCAGCGCATCAGCTGACCGGCATTTCATGGTAATGTGACAGGCAGCGGTTGTGTGCGATAACATCTATGATAATGAGCGTTGAGATGATGAGCTGAGTCCTGTGACCCATGTGGCCACTTTATGGTCTTCCCCTGGCTATGCTTCAGTTTGAGGTTTAGTGTGATCGTAGCCAGAGGCGATGCGTTCTGGTCGTGTGACTGGGTGTTGGGATGCTGACATTTACTCACATTTACCTTGTTTTAGCTGAAGCTTTAAAAAATAGATAACCACCAGACAGTGAGGGGGAGTTCAGGGTGTTATACACAGAGTCTCGGTGTGTGTGACAGACAGATGTGGGAAACACGGCTGGTGTGATTTCATGCAAAGCTGTCACTTCTGTTTCATTTTCTACGCATTCCAGAGAGCAGATGAAATAGAGAGAGGGAAGAGTCTTGAAGGGACATACAGCAGCATAGAAAAGGTATAAATGAAGTTTTTAAGTATTATTGCTTTTTTTAATAGAATATCAAAGGTCAAACTTTGTGATGTGAAATTAAAAGTTTATTTCTGGGTTAGGGTATGTATTAAAAGCAGAGGATGTCTTAAAATGTGTTAGAAAAACATGTAACTTGAAATTCAGAATCAGTCAGCCAGTCCATTTTCCTGCATTGGTCACCGGCATCTTGCCTAATGCCTGTCGGGCTGTTCCACTGCCACCTTGCATCTTTGATTATACTGTTTAACATGTACAATCCAGTGGCAGGCAAAGATATATAACATGTTTGGAAAACACCTGGAGAGAGTAGCAGGGTAATTTAAGGCAGTGAACTGCACCTGCAACGATTAAACCTCACCTAAATACAGCTCTGCCCTCCCACACAACGTTTGTCATGTGTTTCAGGTTGGAAAGTAAGGAATTTCATCGTTCCAGGGTTAATTCAGGGTTTATCTTAGATGATTACTCTGATGATGATGGTGACTGTCTCTTGTTGCAGGTGGTTTTTCGGTAACACTTTATAATAAGTACACACTATTAAGCATTAGTTAAGCATTAAATACTGAATTCATCTTTATAACACACATATAATGTAGTTTACACAGTTAAAAATGTTTTACTCATCATTGATAAGCACTACATACTGAGTAGGCTATTCATGCGTTATAAATGAAGAATTCAGTATTTAATAATGCTTAACTAATGCTTAATAGTGTGTACTTTATAAAGTGTTACCGGTTTCACATGCATGTGTGAATAATGTTTTGATGCCAAAACACAACATGCAGCATCTGAACATTCAACTTTGCTTATGCACAATATTGTGTGGCTTTGGTTTTTGTACCAAATTAAGATTCCCACAGAGGAGACCAAAGGCAGTTTCTTATGTCGTCTTTGTTCGCGTAAATCAGAATTACCTCGAGCTGCTATTCATTCTGGTTATGGTCGGTCATAAAGCAGATGACAAGTACACCTTTAAAGTGAGGCCCATCCATGCTATTGATGTAATGGCTGTTTAATGTCTGTATCCACTCCTAGTTTAGTGCCTAAGTGGCTGCTGATTGCCAAACGTAGGCCAGGTCTCCTCCCAATGGACGTGTCTAGATGCTGGCGTAACACCATACCTTCCCTTTTCCTCGCCTGCTGCTCCCTCCCTACCTCTCCTCATCCATTTCTTTGTCCTGTCATTATTTTATGAAGCAAGTGTGATGATGGCCATTTTGGGTGAGAGGTGGCCGGATCAGAAGGGGAGTGGAGTGTGCCGTCCATCAGACGGCTCGGCCCTCGCTGTCTCCTAATGATGATATCACTGGAGCCAGACGTGTAGCGCACACACACACATTCGCAGATACACACACGCACACACACACACACACACACACACACACACACATACACACACACACACACACACTCTGTGTCGCCTTGCCTCAGGCTGCTTGTCTACCAGGCAGCCCAGGTGACTCACAGTGGCCCTGATGGAGTGTGTCACCGTGGAGTCTGGTGTCTGCATGAGTCTGGGTGAGTATGGCGTCGGTGTGTGTGTGTGTGTGTGTTTGTGCGTGTAAAACGCATCGGTGAAATGGAGCATGATTTACCCAGCGACCCCCTGGAGCATGCCTCTGTTATGAACTCATCTGTGACTCAACTAATAGCTAAACCTGCCACCGATTTAGCTGTGCCCCCATCACCTCACGACCCTGCTGCAGGTTTATTGAAGCACAGCAGCGTCTGCATCACTCAGCTGGCATCTACAGAGGAGTGGGCGCTGGGTGGGGTGGGGTTGGCGGATGGGTGGCTGGGTGGGTTGTGTGTTCGCACTCATGCACTCATAGTTTGTGTTACCTTGCCTTTAGAAGGCCTCACTCTGTGAAATCCTGTAGGGTGAGCAGCATCCTTTGGTGGCGGTTAAAGCCAGCAGACATAAAGGCTCACTAATTGTCAGTAACCCTAAGCAAAGGACATTACTAATGATTGATCAGCGTGTCTTACAACCATCTCGTTGACAAGGCCTCTATATGACTGGAGCTCCCCATGACTGATATGTGTTTCAGTGCTGGAATGGATGTGACGTTAGATTTAATTGCGGCACACAGAAGCATATTTCACTTTATGGCCTGATATTTATGCTCAGTGAGTGTGTGTGTGTGTGTGTGTGAATTAAATGGTCGGTTAGACTTGTGCAGGGTCAAAGTTCTGTCTTATTGTTGAGTGTGGGTGAACCTGCCCGCCTGCTGTTGGATTATGTTTATAGTCCTTATCAGGCTTCACAGCAGTCGGACACACACACACACACACACACACACGCGCACACACACATGCACACGCTCTAAACATACAAGCCACAGCTCTCTTGATTGCTTTAGTGGCAGAAACTAAGCAACTACACACCGACACACACACTCCACGTCCGTGCACACAGGGCCTCTGCCCACTTGATTGCTTTAGTGGCAGAAACTGCACGCAAAGCAAACAAACTTGTGTGCAGACGCGCACACACATGAGCACAGTTCCTCTGGCCTCCCAGTCTTTTCCCACACTGATAGAAATCAGGAGCATGCCATAAAGCACGGTCTTGGATCACAGGGCACAACAGAGGCCCTCCTCTCCTCTCTCAGCCCACTTAGATCACTCACAGCTCACAGGGCTGATAAGATGACCACGGTGCCTCCCTTATCCCTCTCCAGCACCTCCTCCCCTCTCTGCTTCTCCTCACCCTCTGCTCCTGCTCTTCTCAGAGCCGCCTTGACAACCGCTCTTAAATTATTAGATATTTCCACTCGCAAAAGTCTGTCCTGTCAGCTCGGCTTTAACTGCACAATAACAACTGCAATGAATACTATCATGGCGACGGATCCAAATCACAGCTAAATCAATCTGCTTGCTTGACGTTACAGTGGTAACTTCACACTATATAAAATACTGCATCACCAGCTGTGGCTCTCATGTTTCCTTGACTTCATCCTCGTCATTAACAGCATGACCTCAGCTTTAAAAAAAAAAAAAGAAAAAAGAAAAGTTTCTGCCCACACAGACCACACCTGCCTCCCCCAAGTAGAGTTTTAGGTTGAAATATTTCAGCTATTTCTATGATGTCATGATTTAATGTCCAATTAATGGATAGCAGTGGAAACCGAGATTGTTTAAACTCTGTTCTGTCGATTATTTACTGGTGTTTGAGCATGTCCAGCCCTTTGCTGGTTGTAAATCATCTGCCCTCTCTTGACCCTCAGCGCTATAAAGCCGCGCTTCCTCTGGCAGGACAGCTAAGTGGGCTTTAATGGAGCCTGCAGTGCAAGTTTTCCCCTTTACAGATGATTATTTTTAGTCTTTGTTTAGCGTTTGTCCAGAGCGACTCATGTAAATATAATTCTATCATGTAATTAAGACATGCACATGTGGAATTAAATGATTAATGTGTTGCTGTACATAATGATGCATGTTTTTTCTGTTGCAATAATTATTGATCCTTTCATCTAGCTGAGGATGGTTCAGAGAAATGCCGTGTTTGTTATAATGCAAAAGATATGTCGTTACAGACCTGTGACATGTAACCATGCCAGCTGTTCCCAGTTTAAGGGAAGCATAAATAATGAACAGTAACCCCCACATGTTGTCTGCATCTCTTGATCGGCCTCAAAGCCGCAAACATGTCTCACACTGGCTGACTAACAGGCGTTTTGCTTCATTGCCAGTAAGGTCAGCGGTGCTCGCCATGATCGGAAGTGGACATCTAGTCATTCAGTGGTATGTTGGGTGTGTAACGTCTTATCACTTAGAGTAGGAGGAAAAGACTCGCGCAATTATTCACCACGGTCATTAACTCTACACAAGCAACACAGAGGAATAAACAACGCACCAGCCTTTTTACTCTCTCACCGCTGGTTGATGCTATTAGGCCATAAATGTCCGCATATGTGATTAAGTCGTGTGGTTTGGGAGAAATGAAGTCTAGTACTAGAGCAGTGATATATCATGACAAATTCATAAAAATGTATATTCTTACAAGTGATTCAGAGGGCATTTACATTTCCTGTTCTGAACCTCTGGTAAAGCTCTTTTCCTGAAGAACTCAGAGAAATCAGAGCTGGACCTGTAAGGATTTACTTTACAACCACTGTCTGTTTGACTGGTGGTTATGCTGGTTAACTCCTCTTCTAAACAGACTAAGTGTCCAAATCTAACTTTTGTAAACAGATGATCGAAGAAGAAAAATACCCGCCACACCGCTGAATGACAGATGACTCTAATAACTACACAGGTGACTGTTTCAAGTGGTTGTGTCGGTCCTGCGCGCACCGCACTAAAAAAAAAAACATGTGCTGCTTCACCAACATTGTAAACTCAACACATCAGGCAAGCGTTTACAACTTTCGGCAAAGACAAGATCATCTCCGAAGAACCGTAAAGAGACCCATAACTCTGTCCATCTACATTTTTTTGGTCCTGGTGAAACACAAACACACAGGACGAGACAGCATGTGTGGGAAAAGACCGGAGAGACAGCTGATCACGGTTAGGAATGAGTGGGTAAAGAAAAGGGTCAAATAAAAAGGGGGAATGACCACCCTGAGTTGATTGTGATGGGAGGGTGTGTGTGTGTGTGTGTGTGTGTGTGTGTGTGTGTGTGTCTATGATGAGGGGGAATCCCAGCACTAGCCACAGAGCCAGATATGGGAGTGTGGGAATGAGACTGAGGGCTGGCAGGCTAACAAGGTCTAACACAGGAGGGGGAGGCCCAAACCAATATGGCACAGAGACTGCTTATTCAACCAGCAGAGAGTGCCAGGACCGTGTGTGTGTGTGTGTGTGTGTGTGTGTGAAACCCTTGGCCACTTACCCTCCCCATTGGTTCAGTTAAATTGCACCCATCCTTAGACTTGCAGTGGTATATCGTACACACACACACACACACACACACACACACAGACACATATTATTCTTCCTCCTGTCTCTCGCTCTGTCTCTCCCAGGGATATTTGTATTTTATTTCTGTGGGGGTATTTGGCGCGGTCTTTGCGTTGATGTGGAGAGGGGAGATTTGGACGAATTGTGGATCTGCTCTTGGCGCCTGGCTCGCGCTCAGGATAGCTGTGTGTGTCTGTGTGTGACTGAGTGGTTTGAGTGCTCGGCGATGGTATTGTGCAGACCCGGGGAGGAAACTACCTCCATTAACAAGCCTGCATATGTTTACCAATATTTCATCCCTTCAATGGAGTGTTTGATTTATTGTGCTCCAGAAACCATGCAGGCTTTAGAAACGGGGACATCCTTTGCTGCTGAACAGAAATACAGCTGTCGTTTTGTTCCCACAATTTCAAATGGCACTGTGAGGTAACAGGGAAAAAAAACAAAAACGTTACGGGGAATCCATGAACTCAAATAATAACAACAGTACTAATGTTTTATATATGGCCTGCAGAAAAGTAGCAGAAGGAGGTTGGGGTCATTTCAGGCGAGTAAGGAGAGCTCCAACAGTGCTGTTATGTAGATCTGAGGAGCTGGGGTGGGAGCTGACCAGGTCAGCTTTATTTTGCGACATTCTGGATGTCACTGACAGGAAACGGCCGATCTGTTCGTCTTCCTTCAGCTGGAAGACGGATCAGAGGGGCTGAGGACTGCTTGTGTCATCAGTACAGCGAGTGTTTGAGAGAGGCATGACATGTGGGCAGGCTGGGTGAAGCATGGCAGGTGTAGGGAGAGAGAGTATTTTTAGGCCTTGTTGCGGAGGAGCATGGGATGATTTGGAGACACGTCTTTCTGTAAAACCCGCTGCTGCCCAGGGAGAGATACAAAAACACAGACAAACCGAAAGAGAAACACATGAACAAGCACATATAAATCTAGATTTTCAGGGGGCGTCAGTGTGTACTCACATTGCAAAAAAAGGAGGTACAAACTTGACTCCCCCACCTCATTGACTAAAACCAAGAATAACTAAGAGGAAATACTTTATCTTTACACAGGGCAGTAGATTTAAAATCAAGGCCATGGCTGGCCAATGACTAAATTTCCACTTTTTTTTTTTTATTAAATACACTTTCTGTAATAGTCATCCATATAATTTTGAATACATGATTTGGTGCAATATTACCCTTTATTTATTGATTTATTGTGCATCCCTAGAGGAGTAAAAGTGATAGTAAAATGATAAAGGAAAATGATAACAGCAATATAAACAGCTATAGATGGAGAACTACAAAACAGCATGAAAAATCAATACTGTAAAAGAAAAATGCCAAAAACTTCATCTAATCTGAGACAGAAGGAAAGGAAGAAATGGAAACTATATGGAGACATGACAGCAGAGTGGCCAGTCTGCCTTCAAACTCTGAGTGGTGAGAGAGAACTGTTTTCTTCTTATGTGCAAATTTTGTGTTTCCAAAGCGAACTTTCTACTTTCTACCGAGTGACCAGCAGATGTGTACTGTGCACTTGCTGTTTTAGTTTTATGCTGAACTGATTTTTTTGTTATTTGTTTGCAACGATCTAGCCTGTTGGCAAGCATCTGAGAAACTCAGAGAGCAGCCGCAGCTCTGGAGCCTCAAAGTGATGAAAGCAGCGCACACACACACTCACACACACACACACACACACACACACACACACACACACACACAGAAAAGAGAGAGAAAGATGTCAGTGTTTGTGTTCAAGGGAAGGAGGCGGAGAGAGAGAGAGAGAGAGAACGGGATACAGAGATAAACAGACAGAGAAGGAGAGGGAAAGAGCAGCCTCCCTCCTTCTTGGGGCGTCTTGGCTGTTGGTGATGAGGAGTTGAGGAGGTTGTGTGTGTGAATGTGTGTGTGTGTGTGTGTGTGTGTGTGTGTGTGTGTGTGTGTTGCAGAGGGCTTGGTGTTGGCATAGAAACTGTCTACAGGAAGCGGCAGTTCCAGGCGGAGCTCCTCTGGCAGACGCTCTCCGCTCACTTCCTGTGTGCTGCGAGGCAGGCAGGCAGACACACACACACACACACACGCACAGGGGCAGGGCGCTCGCCTGGAGAGCAGTCCAACGAAATGAGAGAGCGAGGGAGGGAGGCATGGAGGGAAGGAGAGAGGGAGGGAGGAGGGAGTTCAGCAGAGAGCAGCACTTTCCCACAGTCTGGGGATTTGACACATGGCTCTCACACATTCCTCAGCCCTGCGGCCGACCGAGCAGCGGCACTCAGGGAAAGGAGGGAGAGAGAGAGGGGGGGGGGGCTTGCAAACAATATGGAGTTAAGGAAGACAGGGAGTGTGTGTCTGTTTTTGCATGTGCACGGCGTGTGTGTGTGTGTTTCTTAAGCATGTGTTTGTCTAATGCACTAGTGTGTCAGGGTTTAACCCTTTCTTCGCTCCGCTCGGCTCGTCAGACAGAATCAGTCAGTGACACACAGCGAGCTGACAGGTAGAGAGATGACCCACAGAGCCCAGGACAATCGTCCGTTTGGCCGCCCCCGCCCCAGCTGTGGTTTCCAGCCTGCACACAAACACATTAATGGCTTTTTTTTAGTCACACTTGGATCTTTCTGTATCCCAGACTGTGTTAATGATGCAGGGACCAGCGGGTTAATGTGTTATGATTGAGGGGCTTTTGCCAGTTTATTTCCAGTGATTTCCTCACGCAGGCTGACATCCTGCTGCCGTGAAACTGTCAGCGTTGAAGATGCTTTATATACAATTTAAACGGCAATAAATTTCTGTCAAATTAACTGTGCAGTCATCGTATAATTACCATAAATAACCGGGAACGCAGCATTTAGAAGCCTCTGTCTGAAACAAATCATATTGTTACTGTTACAACACTTGCAGAGCAGCACCATTTAGAAACAAATGTTCAATAGATATTTAGTTTTTTGGGGTTACTTTGTTCAATTTAATTCAACTAATTGAATTAATTGAAATTTGACTAACACGTTTTCAGCAACTCTTTACTGTCTTCATGGTAATTAGCTTCATAGAGATATGATATTCAAATATCTCAAAATCACACTCTTAGTCTTTGTGGCGCTGCCCTGTGTCATGTGACTGAACACAAATGGCTATGCATTTATTTTAGTTTATTAGTTACAAGGCAGGATAAGATATTGACAATGGAAAAGCAAGACATGCCAAGCAAATCTCCATTAAATGTATAATAACAATTTAGATCTGAAAAAAGATTAGGAATGTAGTTTCCTGTCTCCCATTTCCTGTCACATCCTCTCTCTCTTCTGTCCTACCTTGTCTAGTTTGGTCTTCGATTTCGAGGCCATGAGTCCAACTCCGTCATGTCACTCTCCCCCCTCACTTTAACCCCCCCCCCCCCCGGTCTCCAGTGCTTCCTTAAATAAATGTTCTGCTCGGTGGGATTTTAAAAGGAAGCCAAGGTCGCCCTCCTTGACAATTACGACACAGCCTGGGACGAGTTGCTCTGAAAAGCAGCAGCTCCGGTTGGCCCCAACAGACCAGATACACACCCCACCTGTACACACACTCAAGACTTGTGTGTGTGTGTGTGTGTGAAAGCACACAAGTGCTGGAGTTAAAGACCTGACAAGCAGGAAAAGAAATGGTTGCAAGAGAAACCTGGATTGGAAGAAGGTGGCATGAGGAGAAGATGAAAGCAGGCAGGCTAAATCATTTCTTACTCGAGTGCCCATCCGCTACGGAGGATCCCAAATTGCCAATTAGGATGTCCCCTCTTGTTTTTTTCCCCCCTCCCTCTTCTTCCTGCTTCCAAGCGCGGGTCAAAATTAGAACATCTGAGTCTCTAAATGGCTGTGTTTCTCATTTATATGAGAGAATCCAAACACAGCGGGGAGGAAAACGGCTGCGGCGCGGGAGGCGAACGGCAGGCGGGCGTTTGATGCCGGGAAAGCGACGACAAAGCATTCCCGGAGGGAATCAATAGGGGGACGGACCAGCCCTGCTATTCCGCACTACATGCCTGTGACACCTTGACACCGCAACTTCCTGCTAATTAAGAGCCGGCGGTCTCTTCCCTGTCAGCACATCCTCAGTGTGTCTGTGTGTGTGTGAGTGCATGTGTATGTGTCCAAGGCTGGAGAGGTCAGCTGGACTGATGAGCCAGGTCAGTCGAGATAGGAAGGGATGGGTGGGAATGAACACTGTGTGTGTGAGAGAGAGAGAAAACATGTTTGTGTGTCACATTGTGGTATAAGCTGGTCTAGGTGTGGTTTGGTAGCTGGATGCTTCTCATCCTTTGCCAGTTTTTTTTGTGTGTTTTTGTCAATGGAGGCGTCAGGAGTACAGCTGCTCAACAGCTTAGTGTGCTAATAAAAGGGATTGAGTGATATGATGGAGGTCGACTCTATTCTGTCATTGTTCAGAGGAGCTGGAGGTTAGTGTCAGAAATCAGCTGTATGTACCTGTCAGGAATCAGGACAGAGATTCATTTTTAATGAGGTCATAGTTTTTTCTGTGGCAGACGCATCAAAAACACGATTCTTCTGTGTATAACAACAATAACTTAATCAGTGATGTTGGTACGTCCATCTACGTCTATCTCTCTCTTCGTGTGTCACATACATGTGGCCTATGTGTAACTTAAATTGTGTGTCACTGAGTGTGTAGTGTTTGTGTGATGGGGCCACCCCCAGCGGTGCGTTAGGTGGCCCCATTTTGTAGCTGAGTGGCGACTGTTTCCTACTGATGTCTGATGTTTTCAGAGGCAGCCAAAGCACTCTTTTGTTTCCAGATGACTTGCCAGCAAAAAAAGAAACCATGAGCCGATAGCCATGGCACAGTGAAGATGAAGGAATAACACACACCCACAGACACACACAGACACACACACACACACACACACACACACACACACGTACAGGCTCCTTAGTTTGAGGGACGCAGGGACGCAGATGAGGAGGGCTTTGATGTTTCCTCAAGATGTTTTGTTCAGCATGGCGGACGCCATGCACCACAAAACCGTTCTCCCCCCTGTGTGTGAAGGCAGGGGATTAGCAGTTCCTGGAGTCCTTCTAATGAAGCCTGTTTGATGTGTGGGCCCAATTACCGTACGGGGCCTATAGAGAGGGCGGCGCGCAAGTTTGTGTCGGGGGAGAAGAGGGCGCATCCATTGCGACGGCTCAAATGACCTCGCCATCAACCCCTTGACTTTCCATTGCCCCAGCCCCCAGTTTAACCTCCTAGTGAACGGTTTTCATATTTTTTGTCATTTAACAAAGATTAACAACTGAAATTCACAGCATGTGATTTATATCACCAACTATTCAGATCGCAAAAAATGCAAAGACAAAGGAAGACTGAAGGTCTGGAGAGCTGTCCAGGTGAAGCTGGGGAGGTACATACAGTAATATTCAGGCCTGACCTGAATACACCCATTAATACTTGATCCAAAACACAGTAGACCAAAATAAACCCTTATACAGGGAGTCAGGGACACGCACAAAACTATACTCCTCTATTACCAAACTAACTGCCACAAATGAAACAATTACAGCCTTCAATAGTTTAAAAAACTCACCTAACCTGTGTAGTTTGCGTGAATCAGTGACTGACTGAAGTTTGACTGCAGCTCTGTGCACTACCAACCCGTAAATCCCATAAACTATACTTGACTCGGCTGCTGCTGCTGATATCACCTTATAGATACCAGCTGCCATCACTTACCATAGGTGCTGAACTCCAGTCTGTGTGTCTAGAAGGCCTGTGTAGACACGGTGCCTCTTGACCTGCTAGCGTGATAGCTTGATAGCCTGTAGATATATAATATCCTGGTTCCTATGGAGAGAAGCTCCCTGCTTTAGTTTTATGAAGTTAGACAACTTTAATTCCCCCTTAGTGTTAAAGCTTGTTTTTCCTTTTTGTTTTAATAGTTCTATTATTGCCAATGTATTCTTTATTTCATAGAAGACCTGGTGGGGTTTTGCTCATTTTCTGTAAAAATATACACTGTAGCATTGACACAAAAACACCTCTGCACTGTATGCAGCCCCCAGCTTAATATTTTAGGAGTATACATGATGCATATTGTTTACTTCCACTTGATACCAGCATATCATGTTAGTTATACTCATGCGGCCTGAAAGGAGCGCAACACCAAACACTGGAACACTTGAAATAGTAGATACATGAAGAGACTGGTACTGGTGTACGCTGAGGCGGAAGAAAACAAAACACTCGAATATCTTGACTCTTAACATTCACTGTGCCAACAAAGTGTTCCCATTGAAATAAATGAGTCGGCCTGAACACAGCCTTAGGAGGGAGTGTATGAGAATGAAAGAGTCCGAGAGCTAAAGAGAAACTGCTGAAATGTTCTCCCGTCATTCAAGCCCATATCTGAACAAGAGTAAATATTTGGCTTGTGGGCAGGGAAGGAGTAAGGATATGTTAGCACGCCGAGTCTGGCGGATGTTGCCGTGTGTGCGTACTGATTACAGTGGGTGATCGTGTGTGCGTGCGTGTCTGTCTGTGTGTATGGGCGCAATTGTAAAGTTTGTATAAGAGGAGTGTTAGCATTACATGTGAGCACGTCAGCGTAAACACGCACGTGTTTATGTGCGCTTGTGTGTGTTCTTGAGGATGTACAGTTTTTTTTCCCATGAATAATGAATTTCTTGCACGTGAAAATACAATTCGACATCCTGTAAAAGCAGTCTCACAGCAGTTTGTTAGACAGCTGTAGTTGTCACAGACGACCACAAATGAGTGATTCTTATCCATGTGGAACTGTTAACACTGTCTGACTGACAAATGTTAGACTAAACCTGTGAATATTCTCATTCATCCAGGTCATAATTATCTCAAGGAAATTTAAATCGAACGCAACTGGACTTGGTTATTTGTCTTTGAAGACATTAGACTATACTGGCCTTTTGTTGCGTTATACCCTTTCTAATTGTGATTACTGGAAATATCAATACCATTTTGTTCTGACAATATAAAGTAAGATAGGAAATCATTTGTGTCCGAGCTGGATTAACTAATAGCATAGGGATTTAGAGTTAATGTAGTTATTGTCAGACAGCTGCTACAAACTGTGAAGAGTTCCTCTTAAATGTAAGATGATGTTTTACATTGTGCTGTAATTTAAAGCAGAAGTAAGCGTTCTGGTCGTTTTGGCTAATGCTGCGTTCCAGGCAGGCTTTTGAAACCGTAAATTACAGCTTCAAGTCACAACTTACGACTTTGTAGCGTTCCAGGCAACCCACTGGTGTTTTTCCGTCCTGTTTTACCTGTGAAAGTCACTATAACGGCCACTCGTAACTTCCGATCCGTGAACTCGTACCAGATTGAACTGGTACGACTTCACAGGTCGGAAAAACACGAGTTACGGGCTGCCTTGAACGCACCATAACAGTCCTCGTCGCTACGTCGCCACATTCAGGCGCATCCCTTGGCTGCACACACAGCGCTGCATGCCGTTCTCTCTCCTCATTGGATAAAAATTGTAGGATACGAGAAAAGTTTTCTCCTCGGCTCAGAGCAGAGCAGAGTGACTGACAGACCCGTGTTTCGGACCAAACACTCTATGTAAGTGATTGCTGTCGGAAGATATAACTATTTAAGACTTATATTAACACAAAAATATCGCTTACTTCTGCTTTAAAATCCGTGTTTACTTGCATCTCCTGTTAATCTGCCTTTATGTAAGAAGGACAGATCACGACAGATGAGATAAACAAGAACTTTCCTGCCAGAGTCACGTCTTACTCATCGTCTGCCTGGATGAGGTCTGGGTCTGGGAGCCAGGTTCAGCCGCTCACCACCAGTCTCTCCTCTTTTTACCACCATGATCACACCGGTGACGGCTGACTTCATCATCCCCCTCTGAATGTTGGATGAGCCTGTCGCCATGAAGACACCTCAAATGTTACATCTGAGGATCACTTTGTGTGAACATTTGACATCAACATGAGTCAGAATAACAGAGTGGGACGACACGTTTATCATTACTGCTACCACCAATCAGTGGTGGAACGTTCTGCTCTTAAGTACAGCGTTAAGGTACCTTATTTGATTATTATTAATAGTGGTAGTGGTACCTTATTTGATTATTATTGATAGTGGTAGTGATACTCTTATCCTATGTTATGCTGCTACATTTATAATCCATTACAATTCAGAGCGAATTGTATTTGTATTTTACATTCGACTATTTATCTGACACCTATGATGTGTCTATGAGGTGTGAATTGTTAGGGTTAGGGTTAGGTAAAAACCCTAATAATAAATACAGATTTGTGAGGCAGGATTTCCATCTCACTCCATAAATATCACAACAAGCCAAGTTTATTTTGTGGCTCTTTGGAGATAAAGATTAAAACTACAGGACTAACGTAACCTAACGTAAAATTTGTTTATTCTCGCTGCAATCTTGACCTGCTACTTGCACATTGATTCATCACTATCTGAGTGGCATAGTGGCAGCGTAGGGGGGGGTGGGAGGGGCGCTCTGTGTCATATGTGAAGCATGTTCCACGACCTTCGGTTCATTCATTCTTATGGTGGGTGGCCTGAGAGGGGGCAGCGATGGCTGAGAGCAGCAGTCTGCGGCATGAGTGATTTCATAAACAAAGACAAGAGAGGAAGTAGATGACACGCACTCTCTGCGGCGTGGCTGTACTGGGTCAGTGGGGGTGAGGGTGGTCAAAGTCGTTGCATGTGTGTGTGTGGGGAGGGGTTGGGGGTTGGGGGTTGGGTTGGAGGGGTGGGGGTGGGGGTGGGGGTGGGGGTTGCAGCTGCGTGCCAACAGGGTCCTGTTTGCATCTCCGGAGAGGCCCAGAGAGGCAAGATTTTATCTGGCGCGTGCCTCGGCCGCTGTTTCCCACACTCTGCATGCTCCATTGCCAGGAAGGGGGTGAGAGGGGAGACTTATGATTATGTGTGTGTGTGTGTGTGTGTGTGTGTCTGTCTGTGTGTGTCTGTCTGTCTGTGTGTGTGTGTGTGTGGGTGTGTGTGTGTGTGTGTGTGTGTGTGTCTGAGAGAGAGAGAGAGAGAGTGAGTGTCAGCAGGGGTCCTGTGCCGTCAACTTTACGCTGTTTTGACTGCCATGACATAATGTGCCTCAATACAGTGACCCCCCCCCCTCCCTCTCTCTCTCTCTCACACACACACACACACACACAAAAACACACATCCTTTTTCCGCTTTTTCTTTCTTCTTCAAAGGTTCCGCACATCAACAAGGGCCTCCTTTTCTGTGAATGTCGCATATTTGGCTTTTCATCAGTGCCGCCATTCCTCTCTTTTTTTTTTTTTTCTATAGGCCCCCACCTCTCGCTGTCTTTCCCTCGTCTATGTTTTTCACTTTGATTGGGGCTTTGCTAAGGATTAAGACCCCCTGCCCCCCCCACCACCACCATTACCACCCAAGCCTCCTTTTCTTATGCTCTTTGCTATGAATGAGAAGTAGTGAACCATTACAGGACATATTGCAGAGATTAGACGATGACCTGGCGTCTCTGCTGACAACAAATTTGGAGGGACAGCTGCATTGTACAGTACCGACTGAAGCATCATGGTCTTCTTCTTATTTAGATATATCCTACTTAAACCTGCATGGTACTCATTTCTACTGTGAACTGCTTACATGCGAATTGCCAATGGTGGCTACATCAGAAATTAATATTGCTAGAAAACTCTTGGTGAGTGTTACAGGAATCTCACATGGCTTGTTTGCACTGATTAGTGGAAAATGCTATGATTACAGAAAGTGGAATATTTCTCATTTATTGCAAATTGCGTTGTTGCAAATTTAGTTATCGATTGTGTTGGGAACCACAAATGACGATAAGAGGAAACTTTTGAAATGTTAAACCTCTTAAAAGCAAGAATTAATCTAAAAGAGCAAACTCAGTCTTCGACAATCTCAGCAGTGTGATGATTTCCACCAGGAGTGGACAGGAAGGGATAGGCTAAGGAAACTAATGAATCTTCTGTGGAGTGAGTGTGCGTCCTGTTAAAGATAAAAAAGACACGTCTAGCCTTATTGAATCATCTTGCCATGCATATTTATCTCTTTTTTAAAATTATTATTCACCATTTTTACCAGTCCGTGGATGTTTACCCTGAAAAAGTCAACCACGTTGCATTCAAATCACCAGCTCTGTTTGTCTAAGTATTCCTGGCTGTTTGCATGTGTGTGAATAAGTGTTTGTGTGGGTGCGCACGTGGGTTTTGGACAAGCCTTCCTGGGGTTAGCTGAAGAAAGCCTGGCAGATTTCAGGGTGTCACACCAGGTCGAACCTCGAGCCCCCTCACATCCAGCGCCACCACTTCAAGGTTAGGAATCCGATGTGTGCGTGTGTCTGTGTATGTTTGCAGCCGCCCCCACAGCTGGGAAAAGATCGATGCAGCCTCCACCAGCAGGCTTCTGGCCCCTGGCTGCTTCTGTCTGAGAATGAGGGGCGGCGGGGGTGTGTGTGTGTGTGTGTGTGTGTGTGTGTGTGTGTGTGTGTGTGTTAGGGAGGGAGTGAGGGTGGATAGAGGGATGGAAGAAATGAGTGAGTAGCAGGGATGAGGGAACAAAATGAGAGGTGAGTTGGAAGGGAGGGAGGGAGGGAGGGAGGGCGGAGAAGAGACAAAATAGGCCCATGCTGGCTGACTCACTCCCTCCTTACCTCCCTCCATCCCTCCCTCCCTTACTCACAAACACACATTCGCTCTCTCTCTTCCCCTGAGTACACACACAAGCAAGCACAGACACACACACATTCATGAACACACTTCTCTCCTCTCCTTGCCAAGCGCTACTGTGCCCCTGCTCATCTGCGTGGGGGGCCCTGCAGGCAGTCTGGGCCCTTACGTGCCCTCTCTTTACTCACACACACTTATATGCACACACACACACACACACACACACACACCGACACACCGACACACACACACACACACACACACACAGAGGAGTTGATGTGTAAGACACGCTCTGATCCTGCATGCTGATGATGAAAGACAGGCAGCCGGGCTCCTGTCTTAGTGCCAGAGGGCAAGACCTGATAGGAACCTGCTGATTCTTGATCCTCCTCCTCCTCCTCTTCCTCCACCTTCATCGCTATTGAAATAATTTGAATTTCACTGGTTTTATTGCACTTATAGCCATTTTCCTCTCTCATCTGACTGTAATGGACCGGCCGGGTTTCTTTTGGTGGATTTCCATTAAACTGGATTTTGTTCGACTCCAGCGATCAGCAGGTCACAAGCTGAGGTTTTAAAGTTGATGGTGTGAGCATTTTAAATGGAAACAAGCAGGGGGGGAAACAGTTGTTGTGCATTAACTGTGTGATAATCTAATGGACATCCTCTGTAATATGCAGCAGGATGTGCTGTATTACGCCTCACTCGGTGTGGTGGAGTGCAGCATTTCATGTTTTTACGTGCATAGCCCCCAGCCTCACACCTGGCCTGGCAGGAGTTCTGGTCCCGCCCCTTCTCCTCTGGTACCTCCATTAAACCCCTCACCTTCAGCTCCACCCCCCTCTACACCCATGAGAGGGAGGGACAATAGAGAAGAGCAACAAGACCCCTTTGGGCTCCTCAGACATTGAATGAAACCTGTTGCCCACATTCCAGTGCAGTTTAGAGAGAGGATCTTCCATATATGTATGTGTGCATGTGTGTGTGTGTGTGTGTGTGTGTGTGTGTGTGTGGTGCAGATGGTCTGGGTGATGAAGGCATAAATTAGCCTGTGCAAGGAAGGGAGCTTCCCCATTGTTCTGATGGATTGCACACACAGCCGCACACACATACGCGTGCATGCAAGCCCTCTGAGTCTGGCTCAGGCAGGAAGATCACACACTCTCTGTCATGGCCTCTCAGATCAGGCTGCCCAGAGCTTCCTGTAATCCCTCCTCTGTAACATTAATTATAAACTGGTGCTTTGTGCCCCGCGGACCAACCGTGACTTTCCCAGGACAATTAAAGTTACTCAGTGGAAGAAGGGGGATTGGGTAGAAAAGGAGGGAAGGGGATCAGGGAATGAGTCAGAGGATTTCACTAGAACTGTGTCTAAGGGTGCTGAAATAAGGCAGTGGGTGAGATAAGAGTGGGAGTTTGGGGCTGGGTGTACAGGATGTCTAACTTCAGTCGGCGCAGGGATAATTCATAGGCATTGGAGCCTTTATATTGTTCTGTAAGTGAGGCTTTTAACATAAGCTTTGGCCCGAGAGTCGGGGGGTTGAACAGGGTAGGGTATGGGTGGGCAAATGCCTGGCTGGGGCGGGTGCGGATTAGCTACCATCTCAGGGGAGTAATTGGTCAATGTGTGGGAAACCATGACCCTGTTGTACTTCTCCACCCCAGTAATTCATGAATGCAATAAAAAAATGCATAATGTATCCAAAAACCTTTTTCTCTATTTACAGATTCTCTACAAAATGTCTGGTTTGGCGCACGGCGGTCTTTCCCGTGACTTGAAGTTATGTCTTTGGCTACCGGGCCAAAATGACTGCACAGCACAGCACAGCACAGCACAGCACAGCACAGCACAGCACAGCACAGCACAGCACAGCACAGCACAGCACAGCACAGCAATACTCCTCTGGGCTTACAATAACTGCATGAATATTTTTCCCACTGGTCACTGACCTTTAACAGGCCACTGAATCACTAAATCCTGTTTGACTGGCTTTTTACTTCCTGCCAAGCGTGACTTGCTCGGCTGTGGGCACCTGCGATGCGCTGAGCTTGCCTACAACAGGTGGATAAAAAGCATAAAATATGCTGCCACACGGAGACAAAGCCCTGCACTTTGACAGCGTGGCTGACCAAGCTGTGTCCCTGCCATGCCCTTTGCCTTCTGTATAGCCTTGAGATGGCTCCACTTCTGCAATTCACTGTGCCAAAGGCAAACCCTTTCAAGTTGTTTCAGATCTGTTTGCGACAAGAGGGTTGATTTCAAGATAAGTTGAGGCAGGACGGTTATCAGGCCGGCCAGTGAAGTGGTTCATTTGACAGATGTTGTTATCCCAAATGGATCTGATAGGCCGCTGTTTAATCCTGTTAAGGCACCTTGCTCCAGGACATGAGCCCAGCTTCCTCAGTGACGCCCTTGCTCTGAACCTTTGACCTCTTGCTGTGGCTAGTGAGTTGAACTGCTGCTTGGATCGTATATGGATTTGTCACCACTGTAAACCACATTATGTAAATCAGATATGCAACTATTCTGCATTAGTGATTCATTGTGCATTTGATTCTGCACCAAAAAATCGAAAAAGCTACTATTGACTAACTCTATTCTGTAGGACAACACCAAGAAGGTAGTGATGGAAAAAAAAAATAATAATAAAAAATATATATATTGGCTCAAGCAGCCCATGTAATCCACAACTGCACATTTATGAGACTTAAGGCAATTAAATCTCATAAATGTGCAGTTGTGGATGACATTTTTATTATTTTGCTTTTTTTCTGAGTAAAACCAGGCGTTGTAGCTGCCTAACTTCCAGGTTTGAAGGTACAAAGTAAAAGTTGTGAAAGTGTGGGGGAGGCAGTTATCGAATGAGTCTTACTTGACTGGCCTTGAAGTTAGAAAAACAGTTTCTGTCCAGAATCTGAGATCTTCTGTACTTTTTCTGCTTTTGTCAGAGAGTGGGACATTGAGCTGACCCTGGTTATTTGTCGTAACTCTGCGTGGATAAGTAAAATGATAAAAAGTGAACAACTACACAGTGAAGTCAGAGGACAATGCAGTATGTTGAAGAGAGACCAGGAGAACATGCACCTCCTGCTAGCCACAGTAAGTATGCCACAGGCAGAATAGCTACATAACAACAAATGAGAATATCTTCTTACTTAGCTAAAGAGAGCAAGGACAGGTAGTGCCTCCGTACACGGAAATATTTTAGAATTGTAAACAAGACCTTGGCATAATATTACCGCTTTCCTTGTTGCTTTTTGTTTACATACCCTAGATACTTGGCAAGAGGCACAGTACGTTGTTTTTTAAAATGTTTTTCTTCTTTACATCCACAGAAAGGCTTATGGTTGTTCTTGCTTTTGAATTGTTTTTTTTATGTGTCTGTGTTATCTTTTGACCAAGAAGTAAAGCAGTGCATCTCTTAGGGTAACAGCTGTGTGTTTATGTCTGCACCCAAGGACTCTATAGGGCAACAGTTAAAGGAACAGCCCCCCGCAAAAAGAAAGCAATAATCTCACCAGCGTCTCAGCTGAAATGCCACTACAACCCACAGAGAGTTAAGCCAGGTCATGCAGTTACGTGTATCCTGTTGTGGTAGGTTGTCCTGCAAAGCTCAATTATAGTTACGACAGAGCGCATAAAGACTGGACTTCATCTCAAGGTGAACTGCGCCTTTAAGAGGATCTTCTACAATAATGCTATCAGCCTCTCAAAAAGTTTGTACATGTTGACGCAGTCGGTATACCTTAGCCTTGGAGGTGGTGCTTTTAGGTGACTTAAAAAGACTTTGTTATCCAATATGGATTAAGTTGAGTGGAGAAGTTGGTGGTGTGAATAGAAGCAGTCAGCACAGTGTGGCTCTGTGTTGAATGAACACAGATTATGTACACCAGATATCACTCCTTTCATTGTTACTCCACGCTGTGAAGAAAGTAGCACCTCTAATGGTCCTTGAGGAGTTGTGGTGGGCAAACCGGCCCTTTTTCAAATCACTGAAATTAACACTGCAGCAGCAAACACTTGACTCCTCCAGCCCAACCACTTATATGTCAATGGCCTTTCCCATAATCCTTTGCGCAGTAGAGACTGCACTGCATGCAGGGCTCGAGTGGGTGGAGAAGAGAAACCGATTGCTGAAACCAGTGCGAGAATGAGAGCTTGTAGCCAGCAGGTCTGCAATCTTGCGGCAGTGGTAGTTAGCTCCTTGTTGAAAACCGAAGAGCCCTGATGGGGGAACAATGGGGCCCAGGATGGGTGTGGCTGTGGGGGTGGGGGGGCAGATAAGGTGTTAACATGGCCGAGAGGGAGAGACTTTTAGGTGGGGATGTAGGGCAGCAAGGTGAAACCTGGAATGTGGTGGCGATGAGGTCATACCTGTGTGTAGGTGTATACGTGTCAGTGTGTGTGTGTCAGAGAGAGACGCCTCAGAGAGGATTGGGTTCACAGCCCCTTGAGGCCCCATCAGTAGTGATGTCATGGGAAACTATTGCAAGGCCCGTCCCGGCTGTTTGTAAACTCTCTCCATTTCCTTGTTGAAATCTGAGGGCCACATGAAAGCCTCCGTTTTCAACTCCTGAATAAAAACACAGCTTGTCTGAGGGGGAATCTTCTGTAACAACACCAGGCCGGAGTAGAAAGTAGTGAGTGAAAATGTACTCCAACTTGGACAAGATGTAAATCATTACTTTCCTTTTGATGTTCTTCCCGTCTCTTCCTCTCGGTCTCTGTCTCCCTCTTGTCTTCATTACTTATCATTTCTCATGACCGTAAACACTGTGAATTGATCCCTGCTGCTGTCCTGCAGGAACGTGGGGCCCCCTTTCTGTGTGGTGCGTTGAAAACAGATCAACTTGGAGGAGCTGGGAACATAAAAGGAGGGAGCTAACTACAGGGGATAAACACATTCCTCTGCAACCCGGCCCGCTACTGCTGCTGCTGCTGCTGCTGCTGCTGCTGCTGCTGCTGCTGCTGCTGCTGCTGCTGCTGCTGCTGGCCGGTGGCAGTGCAGGGGAGCTCGCAGCAAGAAGCATTGTTGCCCCAAAGCGAGGTAGAGGAGGAGGGGAGGGGAGGGGGGGGGGGTGGCGGCTGAATATCCCTGAGCTCCCTCAGATCTCACAGGCAGCAAGCAGCACTTGACCTTTCCAGCACTAAAGGAATATGACAGCCGTGAAGCCGACAGAAAGAATAGGTAGGGAAGCAAAGGAAGGGAGGGGGGGTGGGAGGGAGGGTGGAGGGTTGGTGGGGGGCGCGAGGGGCGAGAGACAAAAGCCACACAAAGTGCAGCCTGCCACCAAAACAGTTAGTTTGCAATCAACGTCAGTCATCCCTCCTGTCGGGACAGTTTGATTTCCACTTTTCAAATGAGGCGTTTATTTTTGGCCTGATAACAGGGCTGGCCAAATTGAAATTGGCAGCTCGACAATCTACAGATAATAGTCAACTACGCAGGAGATCATGTGAACAGCTCTTTCTTTCACTTTGCCTGAGCCTCCACCCCTCTCTCTCTCCTGTCGGAGACGAGAAAGGAGGAAATGAGGGAGGGAGACAGAGAGAAAAAGGGCTAATCTTAGTCACAATCAGAGGAGGCTGAGAAGGCAAAAAAAGGAGTCTAAAAATGAAGGGAGGGAGAGAGAAAAGGGGGCGCGGGGAGGGGAAAAAATAGAATAATGTCCCGGTGATCAGGAGGAGGGCTGGGGGGTGAGGGGGGGGGGGTTGTACAGGAGAGGTGAGGATAGAAAGAGAAAAAGAGGGAAGGAGGGAATTTCTTTAATGTTTCTGGCAGCGGACCAGCTGAGGTCTCAAGGTTATCCTGGCTTTGCAAACTCCCACGGGAAAGGTGGAGTGCTGAGGGCCGAAGGGGGGGGAGACGAGGAGACGAGGGCTCGAGGTGGAAGAGAGGAGGGGAGAGATGGCTGCCCTTTTCTCCAGGAGGGAGGCTAATGCTCTGGGGGAGAGTAATCCTCGGGCCCTCTTGTCTGATAAGGTTGGCCTTGGCCCAGGTAGGAGGAGAATAAGGGCTGTGGGGCCTCCCAGGGCATCCTCGCAGACAGCTCTGCCCTCTGCCAGGTTAGCTCAGGAGCAGAAACTTGGAGATTTGATGAATTATTACTCGAGTCATTAGTTATAATCACATTTGAGTGATAACAATGTAATTCCCCCCGGTGAAAATCTTTCAGCATTCTTCCCTCCAGGGAGGTCGGAGGTCAGGGGCAGCTATTGTACAGAACAGCTGGATTCAGTCGGGAGGTTGATGCTTTGCTGAAGGACCCTTTAGCAGAGCAGGGCTTTGCTGATAATGGGGCATGAACCTGACAAATAGTCTGTCCAACAAAAAAAATGTTGATCTGTGAATATTTAAGTTTTGTAAAAATCTCATTTCTTTTCCTGGTCCAAATTCAGTTTCATACACTGTCACTCCAATCACTGGTTGATGGAGCAGACCGTCCCGTCTAATTTCCTTAAACACTGGCTCTGGAATATAAAACACAGAGTAGGGAAGACAAAACTGTTTCATCATTCGTACCATAACCCTTCACCTCTCCGTTCCTCACCAGAGCACCTTTATGCAAATATGAGTGAACTCTGAATTTGACATGTTTTATCTGAGAGTGATGATGAGGAAGATCAGCCACTGCATCAGAAAGATCGGCATCGATACTCTGCATGTGTTTGTTTACACTAAACTAGGCCTATTAGAGATAATGATTCACAGCATCAAGCTGTCAGTTTATGGAGCTGTGTGTGTGTGTGTGTGTGTGTGTGTGTGTGTGTAATTGTGCGTGCGTTCCTGCCTCTTCAAAGGCTGCCCCTCTTATCTACAGTCAACAAACGGCCTCCTCGGGAGGAAACCGGGAGGCTTCATGCACCTGTAATTCAAATCTCCCAGTGCACGCTCAGAGTAAACAAGTGACACTTACAAATTCTCCCCCACTCAGTTTTATGCGGACCTGATGGTTAATGGGTAGAAAAGGGAAAGTTACAGGCCTCAAAGAGAAATGTAATATTTCAGTGGTGTTCTGTTTGTTGAAATGTGGAAACTGGGTTTGAGGCAAATGGAAAGAGATTGATTATTTTCCCAACATCAGTCACGTTTCACCAGTGATTATGGTCTCAAACACACACACACAGCGACCGGCGCATATTTAGCCTTAAGCCCAGAGCCCCCAGATAACATATTAAATCCAGGCACACAACCTTAGGTGTACATATGCCAGTGCCAATTCGAGACATCTGACCCAAAACTGAGGCTATGGGTTATCTTTTATCTCTCCTCTAGTTTGACGGTTTGAGCTCTGTATACAAATTCGTCTTCAGTCAGTAAATGGTGGTTACACTGTATTTGCATGACTGGCCCTCACCCCCACCCGCACCACCACCACCACCACCACCACCACCACCGGCAGCAGCAGCAGCAGCAGCAGCAACAGCCGTATTCCCAGTTTGCTCCAGCCTCAGGCATGCTAACCAGAGACCCAGGCCAACTCGCTGGTCCTCTCCCCAACCGCTTCCTCTCCACCGCTGCTGGGTTTGACTCACCGTGACCTCTGACCCTCGGCGCTACACCGCCTCCCCCACACATGCAAAATAGCGCCGGTTTGTTCCAGGAGGCATCAGAGAGAAAAAGGAAGGAAGGGTCAGATGGAGGGAAGGAATAGAGATAGAAGGAGGAGTGACGACGTGGATGGATGGATGGATGGATGGAAGCTGGTGTGTGTGTGTGTGTGTGTGTTGGTGAAGTGAGAGAGGGGTGGTGTGGGGTGTGTGTGGGGGTTGAGCAAGAGGGGGATCGAGCAAAGGAGAGAGAGAGAGACCCCTAAAGGAAGTGTGAACGTCTTGGTCTCTGAAGTGGAGAGGAGTGGAGGGAGGTAGTGGCAGCCGCCTGTGTCTGCGAGGCTTACAGTGACCCAAGCTGATCTTTCTGTGGTGTGTGTGTGTGTGTGTGTGTGAGAGAGAGAGAAAGCGTGAGTATATTCACTGTACTTATTGTTTTCCTTGCTCCCAGGCTGCTCCAGGCACCACAGTTTGTGTGTGTGTGTGTGAAGGGAGGTAAGCGATGTGTGCGGCTGTATCTGGAGAGCCTCCAAACCCCCTCATCTCCTCTCCTCTCCTCTCCTCTCCTCTCTCCTCCTTCTGTTCTCTCCGCTTGGAGGATCTGTCAGTTCTCCTTCTCTCTCTTTGTCCCCGCTTTGATCCTGCTCTCCAAGCCTTGGCTGGCCTCGCTAACAGCAGCTGAGCACAGGTCCTACTCCACTCCCACTAATAACACACATTCATGCCACGCTGGGATGATGCACACACACACACACACACACTCATTTCCACACATACACAAACACTCTCACTCGCTGCTCCACTCACTCTCTCTCTCTCTCTCTCTCTGTCCTCCTCTCTCTCACACGCTCCGAAATCGGTAAGGACCGGCTCTTATCTGCTATCATCCAGCGCTTTCTTTAAGTTGTCAGAGTTTAGCGCTCTCACACAACCCTCTGTTTTGCGGTAAC
Organism: Trachurus japonicus; assembly: GCF_045865225.1. Taxonomy (NCBI): domain Eukaryota; kingdom Metazoa; phylum Chordata; class Actinopteri; order Carangiformes; family Carangidae; genus Trachurus; species Trachurus japonicus. The sequence continues at coordinate 18,969,968 of NC_140910.1, forward strand.
CCTGCGCTCACACTCTGAGCAACTTGGGTGACAGATGACTCCACTCTGACTGATGGTGTGTGGTGCTAGAGGCTCTAAACGCAGCAGCCATACAGCGGCTTCCTGTTAAAGCAGCGTGTTGTATTTTCACAAGCAAATGTAGACACATATTTTGCCCGTTTGATAAGTATATATATTTCATTATTTAGGTGAATTGATGGCTTTAATGATTCATGGGCATTCGTGATTTTAAGGTGCACTGCAAATGATGTTCAGCTGCTTCCAATCACATCTCCCACCATATCTGATCAGCTGTTATCATGTGACAACAGGTCCATACCATCTTCACGACAGCTTCGATTCCCTCAGGCTATGTCGAATCAACTGTAGATGACTGCTAATCTTGGTGGACTCTGTGTAATGAGGTGCTGCTGCCTCTTCTTGCAGAGCTGCTGCATTCAGTTCATTGGCTGCTGATGACAGCTGCCTGTGTGCACTGCATGGCCGGCCGTTCGTTCTGCTCTGTAAGGAAATGCAAAGCTCTTCTCCGGTAACTTGTTGACCAATGATGCCGGTTGCAGCAGTGTGAACTGTTGTTGGATGAGTCACGTTTGTCAGTCGGCGGCTGTGCGGCTGCAACGACACAGTGCCACCCTCAGTTTGGCAGCAGCAGCAGCCGCATGACACCTCCAGGCCGGCCTTGATACAGCCCGTCTGTCTGCTCTGCTCTGCTCTGCTCTCTCTCCACACTCCAGTAATGAAACCTAAATGACAGCATAGGAATTTAAGCTTCAACCCCACCCCTCACCTCACCCTTCCCCTAACACACCTTGTCACCCTCGTGGCACCAGGAGCTCCCTTGGCAAGCAGCGCCGCCGTTCACCAATGGCTTACACATTAAAGGCATGAGCAGTGTTTGACAGTGGGCCAGATTGTTTTGTGAGCACACTATCTCACACACACACACACACACACACACACACACACACACACACACACACACACACACACACTTTAGCCCCACATCCTCCCTCCCTAATTGCATTATTGCAGTGTGTGGAGGTCCATGGTCGAGAGGGCTCAATAAAGATATGAGTCCTGGGAAAGACTGGGAGCGGTGGGATGAGAAAAGAGGAAGAGGGAGATAAAGGTGGAGGGAGTGAGGAGGAAAGGTTGTATAAAAAAAAGTGATAAAAAAAAGAAAGAAGAGAGGATAAGATCAAGAGAGATGGCGGTTGGTGCACGGCCGGGCCAAGGAAAGAGGGGAGAGGGTGGGGCCGGTCGGGTGTCCCAAGCAAAGGAATAATATAATCACATAATAATCATGCTGGTTTGTTTTCCTGTCTGCCGGCCAGACAATCGCCATCTTTTTCTTTTCATCAGTCAAGTTATCCGACACATGTGATCAAAAGCTTGTTACAACAGAGAGCCGTGTTCGCCGTGAGTCAGCCTGTTTCCCACAGATTTTCTCGTGACATGGCAACAGGTAACACTCAGGGGACCGGCAGCAGCCAGGTGCGCGCGATAAGATGTTGGGCTTGCAGGCTGGGTGGGGTGGGGTAGGGTGAGGGGGGGTGGGGATGAGGGAGGGAGGGAGATCCAAAGCTCCGTGACTCAGTTCACCGTCGGAGACCTCTTGCAACATGAGCGTGAGAAAGTCATTGAGGCGGAGAGCGTTTCAAAACCCCACACTGCTTGTCTAGCTCACATCAGAACATTTGTTTTGGGACTCTTGTCGGTGGCATTGTGCGGGGAGAAATGACTCAGGTGTGCAGCTCAACAACAATGAGACACGTTAGTGACGTGTTTGACAGAAGAAGCATTGTTGAGCGCGGAGGATATTTGGGATTATAGCAGGTTTAGTCGCAGGAGCATGTGCAAACCTGCCAAAAAAAGAAAAAAAAGAAAAAAAAAGAAGCAAAGTTTGCCACACAAGACACGTGTGTGGTTTCATTGATGTCTCCACCTGACAGTTTACTCATTCTGATATTACAGCTGGTGGAGTAAAAACTAATTTAACCACACATTTAACAAGACTTTGGCTGAAATCTGGCTGACACGATATGAGCCACAGCTTCAAAAGTGGTGAGGCTGAAGGGGGAATAAAAAAAAATGTTCAAAAAATGATATAAAAAGCATGACTTGATGCTTCGGTCCTGTGATAACACACTTCATCTGTGTCTGCAGGCTGCTGGCGCTGATGTCATGTAGTCTGCAGACGTTGTAATTTACCGCAAGTGCAGGCTTAGAGAGAACCTAAAAAACCCATCTCTGACTGAGCCTCTCTCCTCTCTCCTCTCCCTCTCCCTCTCCCTCTCTCTCTCTCGTGTTCAGATGAGTAGCTGGAGCCCTTGTGCAGCACCGCGTTGCCTATCAAATTCACGATCTTGCGGCCAGCCGCCGGCGACGCCCCGCAGATGCAGGCGGCAAGCCGGCGAGAGGAGCGCCTTCCCCTGGTCGCCTGCGCGCCACGTGTCGCGGTCTCTGCAGCAGCTGGAGGTGTGTGAGCTCAGCGGAGAGCCACGCACAGAGCCCCGTAGACTAAAAAAAAACAAAACAAGAAGCAAATGGACTTCCTATCACGTCTCACTACTTTCCACACACTGCCACTATTGCTTATTATTCATTTATTATTGTTTTGTTTATTATTATTAACAGTCCCACTTGGAGGAAGTAAACTTTTCTGCAGCTGTAGTGTAAATTACAAGATAAATGAACACGAGAAGTTAGAAATTTGGATCTGTTGACCTAAGTCTCTGTAGTAAATGTGCATGTTTATTTCGGCTGAAATCAATATGGTTAATAGAAGAAGCAGTGCGACTATAGCCCGCTCTCCACAGCTTTAAATGCGCCCGACACTCCTAACTAAACTCGGTGACAGGTTCATATAATAAACCTCCCTGTGTGTTTGTGTCCACAGTCGCGCGACTTCAAATATGTAGAGCTACTGCCCCGTCAATAAACTTACAAGACGCAATCATGGGCTCTATATTGCTCTCCTCTTTTTTTTATTTTTTTATTGCTGGTCTCTTCTTGTGGCTCTCCAGCTGCAATAAAGATAAGAAAATTAAATTATGACCCGAAATCTTAAAAAGCCTTGAACGCTGTGCGATAGGGGGGAGAAGCAGGAGGAGGAGGAGGAGGAGGAGGAGGAGGAGGAGGAGCAGCAGGCATCGGTCTGATCGTGTAAGCTCTCCCGGCTCAGAAATATCTCTGCTCTGGCTCACATTCCGATAAGGGAGCCCGATCCAGCTCTCTCTGTAGGCGTGGTTTTCCCAGGCTTTTAAAACAGCAGCTGCTATTTACCTTCCCCTCTAATGTAAACCACCGCCGCCGCCGCCGCCACATACCCTCCCCTCACCCTTCCACCACCACCTCCCTCCCTCCTCTCCTCTCCTCTCCCTCCTCTCCTCTCCCTCCCTGGCCCGGCGGCCCCCCGGCAGCCCGACGGCCAAACCTCCAACCACCGCGCTCATAAAACATCCTGGCACGTGCTCCACATTCACAGCACCGACACATGATTAAATGCCAGAATTTGTACCACAGACCCAGGAACTACAGTGGTAAAAAACATAGAAACGGGAGTGCGCTAGCTGCTTTAATTGTGTTACCCCCCCCCCCCCCCCCTCCTCCTCTTGAGGGAAGGATACATCGACATTAGACACCAGGAATACACACACACACACACACAGTGTTTGCAGTGTGTTTGTGTTTTTTTTCCGAGCTGTCATCCCAACTTGTTTTATTTTACAAAGTCTCATCATTACAACAATAACTATCTCTACTGTGGGCTTTGGTTGAGAAAACACAACTGCTCCCTCCTGTTGCCTCCATGACAACACATGACTGAAACTTTGATTTCCAGAAAACCCACCACCACTTCCCACTGTGGTGGTTTGAAAACATCTCCAAAAGTGTTTCAGAGTTATTTTACTTTCTTCTTTTTTGTTTTCCATTAACTTACTGCGGACGGTGACCGGTTCAATTTTGGATAACTAAATTTTACACAACCCATCAAGAGTTAGAGGGAAACTTTGTTAGAGGAGACAGGCCAAGGTATAATCGGGTCAGGGCTGATTAAAGGTTGATTCGATTGTGGGTGTTAGTGTGGGAAATTATTGTACTATGCGCAGTTGTGACATTTCCACTGGTCCTTTCTGCTTTTCTCCGTCATGACTTTCTAATATTCCGAGCTGTTATCAGTAGTCTGGGAGATGAAGAAGTCCTCCTGCCCGCTCCTGGTGGCGGTGCCCAGTCAGCGGCTCCACTGTTAATATGTAAACGCTACGATGATTGAAGACTAAAGGCAGTTTCCCCGGCTGTGCCCTGAACCCGGGCCGCGCGCCATTGGCCGCGAGCTCCAGCGGCCAAACAACCAATGGGAGGGCGCCGACCACGAGCCGTCCTCCCTCGGGCCGCGTGTCTCTCGCCCTGATTGGTGGAAAGTTACTGTGGGAAAGAAAGTTTGGGAAGTTTCACACGAGCCGCTCGCGTGCAGTGCGAGATATAAATACAAGCCACACGCGGAGAGCCCAACAGAGAGACTCCGCATCCGCTCCCGATAACTGCTGCTGCTGCCGCCGCCGCTGCTGCACATCGCTCTAACGGATTTTAACTTGATCCATATCTCAGGATTTTTTTTTTTAATTTTGAGAGGAGAGAGGGGACTTTTGAATATCGCAAAGCTGCAAATATTCATCGCCCTCCTTCCTCCTGCACCAGTGGACCGTAATTTGCTGTGTTTTTATTTTTTATTTTTTGTGTGGGGGATATTTCCGAACAGAAAAGATGCCTGCCGATATGATGGAAAAAACCTCCTCTTCCCCGGTTGCTGCAACCCCGGCAAGCATGAACACAACTCCCGATAAACCCAAGACAGCCTCCGAGCACAGAAAGGTTAGTATTAAACTTCTGCATGAGAGCACCTTCATTTCTGACTGTCTTCTAAAAACACCAAGCCATTCGCTTTATGTTTGGATGCGTTTTTACGCAAGACATGAATCGAGATTTTGCAGTTTGATGTTGTAAACAAGGAGGAGGAATTTAACACCTTGTGTTGTTTTGTATTCATCTGTAGTCATCCAAACCAATTATGGAAAAGAGGAGAAGAGCCCGAATCAACGAGAGCTTGGGGCAGCTGAAAACTCTCATCCTGGATGCGCTCAAAAAAGATGTAAGTATCCCACTCCCTCGCCATCCCAGTTATTAATAGATTATTTTCAACCTGCAATTCAACACCGTCCCTGTCATACGGCAAGAAAACGAGCACGTAATCCTAACCATGTGTGTTTCCCGTCTCCTCAGAGCTCCAGACACTCTAAACTGGAGAAGGCGGACATCCTGGAGATGACGGTGAAGCATCTCCGGAACCTCCAGAGGGCTCAGATGACCGGTAAGTCGCACTTCCAGGACTAATCTGTCCCATGACTGTGCCTTATAGATCACATCTATCCCAACACTTGTGCTCAGTCACCCAGCTCTAAAGTTGACTCCCGTCCAGATTATATGTGGATATTTTCATGAATTAAACAAGGTTTTTGCATTTGGATATCCTGACTGACCCCTCTCTCTCTCTCTCTCTCTCTTGTTTTTTCTGCAGCTGCCCTCAACACAGACCCCACTGTCTTGGGAAAATACCGCGCTGGTTTCAGCGAGTGCATGAATGAAGTCACACGGTTCTTGTCCACCTGCGAAGGTGTCAACACCGAGGTCAGGACGCGGCTGCTCGGTCACCTGGCCAACTGCATGACCCAGATCAACGCAATGAACTATCCCAGCCAGCATCAGCACCAGCACCAGCTCCCCACCGCCGCCGGGCCAACGCATCCGTCATTCGGCCAGTCCATGGTGCAGATCCCCAGCTCGTCTCCGCAGGTCCTGCCCATGAACGCGGTTCCCTGTAAAGGAGGCTCATCGCCTGCGAGTTTACCCTCAGACGCCACCAAAGTGTACGGCGGTTTCCAGATCGTGCCTGCCACAGACGGACAGTTTGCATTCCTCATTCCCAACGCGGCGTTTGCGCCGAACGGCCCCGTTATCCCCGTGTACGCCAACAACGTCAGCACGCCGGTGCCCGTACCGGCCGCCGTTTCCCCAGGAGCCCCGTCGGGCAACTCGGACTCTGTGTGGCGGCCCTGGTGAAGAGTTTAAAAAGGTTCAAAAAGACTTCAAATGACACTTAATAGTTCTCTTTCTTTGTTCCATGTTAGAAAAAGTTGTTTTGAATCTGTTTTTTTTTCTTGTAAAATGGAAAGAGTATGCACTATATTTGTACAGCTAACAAGGGAGTAAAGTTCATATTGAAATGAGATTTGTATTGTGGAAGTCCGTTCACTGCATTTTTATATATTTGAGTTGTCTTTTTTTTACTGTGTGATGCCAAAGATATGTTCAATGCTCTTACGCTGTTCTTCGTTTTGGAAGACAAAATAAATTTGTAAAGATATCAAAAAAAAACACACACGGCTGCTTCTGCATTATTTTCCAGGGTAAAAAAGAAAGAAAGAAAGCTTGAATCTGCCTGCAAACATTGCGAATCTCGACCTGCTAATAGTTCAAATACTTGTATGTAGGCTACACTTTGTGGGTGCGTAAAAGTGGAACCGAGAGTAGCTCACATGTAGTGTCCTGTGTGATCACTGAGAACTGAGTGGGCACATGAAATCAACAAGTGCTATAAAAAAAACAGAATTTCACTCCTAATCAGGGGCATAAATCTATGAGATTAGACGCGTTTATTTCCCTACAGCAGCAGTAATAACACTGTGATGTAAATATAAATAGTAGGGTACTACATATGGACTAAAGAATCCATCCTGTGAGTTGTAATGTTTATGCTTCAGTCTCTGCAAGAGTCACTGGTACTGTTATGAACATGCACAAGGTATAGCAATGCTGCTGTAGTGCTTTTGAGCAAAGACATGCACGCTACAGTCACACTGGACTAGACTGTCAGTAAAGTGCAGGGCTAATTGTAATTCTGTTATCTAAGTAAGCGAGTCAGGCAGGAGACTGCGGCTCTGTCGTTTATCAGACACGGGAGCTGGTTGATGTGTCTTCGGACTGATAGTCCAGCAGCTTCAACCTCCCCTGGTGGAAAAACTTTGGAGCGTTACAGAGGTCACTCACGCCATCTAGCAGCGCAGATAGGCATTGCAGGCTGTCGTCAGTGAGTGAGTGGAGCGTGCGTATGTATGTATAGCTGCTGTGGATGTGCGTCTGAGATGAAAAGGAGCAGAGCCTGCGTCTAATTTCAGAGAGGGTTATGGAAATAGGGAAAATACTCAGATTATTGTTCTATAAGTAAAGCCATTTTTGTTGGAGAGGCTTGAGGTTGCAGCTATGAGTGAATTAACTTCTTAGACCATTTGATCAGAACACATGTTCCATAATAAAAATCAGTTGTTTGCCCTTTTTTTTCTTCTTCTAAACCTGTTGCAATGTGACATATAGCTAAATGGCCATTCATCAGAGCAAATAATGCAGTGCCCCCCCTCCCTCCCTTCTTCTAAATAGGAGATTACTTATTAGACTAACAGGGAACCAATAATTTGAAGTGATCAGGCCCCCAAAACAATTATCATTATAAGGATTTCCGCTGTTCGCCCAGCTTTCACATGGACAGTGTGCAGCAGAGAGGAGAGGAGCCCTGGGCTGTGTCTTTAATCAGAGCTGAGGGAGTTCCTTGATGCCAGGGGGGGTTGACAGCAGAAGGACACGTTAAACACCTCACCACTGAGCCATGTGGTAGCACTCTGCTCTGCCCAGGTGTGTATGCCCCCTCCAGCTATCCGAGTGTGGCCCTTCTTTGAAGGAGGGTGTGTGTGTGTGTGTGTGTGTGTGTGTGTGTGTGTGTGTGTGTGGGGAGGGGGTGCAGGTGTTTGCAATTATCAGTGCGCTAAGAGGCACAAAGTGTGGATAAGTGCCATCATTTTGAATTTCCATCACACCTTTTTACGTGGGGCCGTGTATCCCTGTTTGATTGAAGCCATGTGTGTGCTCGTGTCTGTGCGTGCATACGCGCCTTGTGTGTGTATGTGTGCGTGTGTGTGTGTTTGCAGAGGGTGCTGGGTGAGGACATGCCTGGCCAAAGGGCACAATGGGTGAGGTAGTGCTGAGTTAAGTGCTGGCGGAGGGGGTTCAAGGAAAGGCCTACCACACGGGAACAGTCAGCCTCCTGTGAGCCAGAGCTCCTCCACACAAACACACACACACACACACACACACACACACACACACACACACACACACACCGTCACACGTACACATGCACAAAACGTTCCCACAGCATTCCAGCTGTGCTCAGACCAGTGTCGAGCTTCCTGCCCTTAGCCCCGGGGCCACAGCTGGACGCGGGACGTCTGTTAGGCACGTGGTGTGACCCGGACAACACCCAGCTGCTGAGCCCTCCCACCCCGCCTCACCACCTTTCCCCCTCTTCCGCCTTTCCTCCCTTGCCCCCCCACACCCCCACACCCCCCCCACCAACCCACCAACCCACCAACATCTTCAGCGGTCTCTTCCCCTCTGGAGAACAGCTTTACGAGCCTCTCCAATTACCCAGTGCAGTGGCCGAGCTGCCGGAGTGACCGCACACATGTCACAACACGACCGGGGGGTTAGCTGCCATGCGTGTCCATTAACTTTTCCCACACTCCGCGTGCATGCAGGGAGCGAAAGGAGGGGAAAAAAAGCCCCTCTGCTTCCTCCTTGGCTCCCTAAGTGCTACCATATGGTCCGTTCTCCCTCTCTCTCTCTCATGGTTCTTCTTTCCCTCTCTTTCCCTCTCTCTCCCGGCCCGTCACTGGGGCTGTCTTTGATTGCAGCCCAGACAAGCGAGAGCTTTATGATTTAAGCCCAGGGCTTGCTGTACCAAGCCCTGGACTCATTTTGAAGCCAAACTCCTCTCCCTCCCCTTCTCTCCCCCCACCATCCCCTTGCACCCCCTCCTCCCCTCCCTCCTCCTGCAGTTGCAGGGGAAGGCTGTTTTCTGGCAGGAAATGAATAGCTCCCAGATGAGCGCAGGAACCTGAGAGGTCGTGAGAAAGAGGCGAACCCCCCTCCGCAGGCCCGGCCTGCTGCCAGCCGCCGAGGGAATGTGGGAGAGCGCCTCTCTGACACACGCATCAACCCTTTTGCCCTCCACCACACCGCCTGACTGACTGACTGCCTGCCTCGGCGCTGGGCCCTGAGCCTGGAAATAGACTGATAGACAGGGCAACCGCCACCGAGCCAGGCAGCACGGCTCGTAAGCCAGCCAGCCAGCCAGCCAGCCAGCCAGCCAGCCGGCAGAGCAGCCAGGCAGGGAAAGGAAAAGCCGCGGGAGGGGAGAGAGAAGTGTTGGATCCATGTGGGCGGAAGTGGATCAGTGTGTGTATACAGTCTGAATCCTGACCCAAGTGTACAATACAATGGAGAGCTAGATCTGTAAATTTAAGTTTACATTAGACTCATGAATGACCCGGACTGGTTATTTGTGCAGATTTTTGTACACATGCACACACTCACTGACACACATGCTTCCCTCCCTCTGTCCCAGAGGCTTACACTCATTCCAGAGTATACACTCACTCAGACAGGTGTTCCTTGTCAGGAGCAAAGGGTTTTTCCCTTTGGTTCCCTGTGTGCTGAACTAACATTTATTCCTCGTGAAGCTGACGCTGTTTTGGTTGGACGTGGTCAGAAGTGTAGCCACAGCTGTCCAGACGGATTTTAGGATCTTTTTTTAATCATTGTTCTGCATCACCATGACATGTTGAGATCAACATTAGTGTTTTCCAACATTTTTGGCTTGTGACCTCTTGAGATGAAGAAAAGTGTACTCGTGATCCTCATCGCTGGTTACGGCCTTAGTTGAGCAGACAAGTCTTTCTCCTCTGATTGTTTAATTTCAAGTGTTTTTAACAAAGTTAAAGAGTTGGAACAAATCCAGTATGTCACATAAAATCAGTCAATTGTTAAAAAAAAAAAAAAAAACCCAGAGGAAAATCATTATGTGGCGGTCAGAGAGAATGACTCCAGATTGGGAAGCTGTGATATAGTGACTATCAGTTGTTGATTCGACACACTGGCATACAAGTTTACCATTCAAGGTCATGTGAGACTGTACATTTCATCCTCTCTATATGTTCTATCACTGTACGCATACATAGTATATAAGGTTGCAGCTGCAGAGGAGCAAGAGCAAAAGGTTTGTCAAAGTGAGTAAAGTGAAATTTCACAGTTGTGGATGGAGGATGGACAGGATTCCTGGTACACAGTTGTGTAGTCACATGAATCGAATATAAACAACGATGCACCACTTGGCTCGCATCCAGCAGTTATCCATAAAAGCCACTAGTCGCTGCAGCCAGAGTCGGAGAGCTTCAAATCCACATCTCATGGACCCAATCTCCACTCCCCTATTCTTAGTGTGTTACTCATCCGAGTTGTTGTGTCCTCTCTTAGCAGCAAACAGTGACTCAGTACCTATCTAACTCTACATGCCCCCCCCCCCCCAATTGCTTCCATCTCCCAGCCTCCCTATCCCCCTCTCTCTCACACTCTCACCCTTTCTTTTGTCTCTCACACACACACACACACACAGTTTGCAGGGAGCTCCTATGGTAACCTGTGGACCCAGTAAACAGGACAAGCTGTCTACACACAAATCCCAGCAGTGTGCGTGCCCACTTTCCTTGGCTCACCCTGCATGGCAACAAAAACCCCACCAGAGGCTCCCACCACCAGCCCATTCAAATGTCAGCCACCTCGTTTGAAGTCGCAGACTGCTATGTAAATCCACGGTGTTTCTCACCAGCCCAGCCTCCCGCACATGCTCAAAAACAAGAACTCCAGCAAAGGTGGTCCTGTGATGCTGGATGATTGTTTCCTTTATAGTCTCTAGCCTTTACAAAGAAGTCTTTTTTTCTCATCCCTATAGCCTATATCCTCCCATTTTTGGTTCGTAAACATGTTGTTGAGTGGTTTTGGTGAGATGGTTTCAGGGCATGATGACTTGAGGAGAGCAGGATATGGCAACCATACGAAGCCATCAGTTACGAAGTTGGCACGTCCCCAAACTCTTGGCTTTGACAGTGATGACCCCATCACACTGCGCCTTTGTATGACCTGTCCTCAAGCTACTCTGGAACCCAAGGCCAATTGAGTGGGAGGGTTTCCCCCCTCAGAGACCATCACAACAAACAAATAGACCAGGCAAACAAGTTCCCACCACACCAGCGTCCAAACAACTGCCAACGGTGACAGTTTGGTCGGTTTTGATATCACACAAAGAGGTTCTTCATGAAGCACTTCTGAGCCTCTCACTTTCATCTTTCAAAGCCAAGTTTCCCAACCTCACGATCAGGGCCCCTAAGATTTGTCCCCAGAAAAACACAGGAAACATTAAACAAAAAGAAAAAACACAATAATATACAATATCATCAATAATTTGTGTAAAACAGAAGCACATATTGTACATCATCACTATGTTATAATAAATGACATTATGTTTCCCATGGGAGACTCAATGTGTGTACATGTGAAGCAGGGTAAGTGAGTGAGTTGCTTTACTTTGATGAATTTTCTCACTCATATAATTCATTTAAAATCATATGATCAATTTTCATGTAGAAAACACTGGGATCTGTTGTTTATTCTGTAATGAGTGATTTGAGGATATTCACCCTATGCCTAGTTACCATCATCTTCCTCCGAAATATTTCATGAGCTTAGAAAAAAGTAAAGTTAGTAAATGGGTTTTTAAATTGTTTACTAAGCTTAAGCCATAATAATTTGCGCTTATTTTACCTTGTAAATCACTAAATTAGGAGATACTTTCCCGGGAGATAAATGGTAACTACTGGTGATGATGCAGAAACGGAAAAGCCTTTTCTTGCCTGCCTCCTCCGCAAGGAGGTAAGAATTCAGGTTATAGCTGCAGTCTGAATCTGTTCCCATATGTTTTCATATGACTGAACGTTGAGATGATTTACTGCTATATTTCGTGCTGCTGCTGCTGTGTGTGTGAGAGAGAAAGAGAGGTTAGAGTAGGTAACTGCTCTGGGTTCATCTCCAGTATGCATGTTTTCAGGTATGTGTGAGCATGAGCATGCTTGCAGGTTACCAACCACAACATTCACACTACATCATCATTTTTTGTGAGGAGTTTTGTGTCTCTTTGCACATGCAACCGAAGCTGAGATCAATTAATGCGGTCCAGGGAGACTTGTGAAGTGCAGCGGGAGAGTGAAACACACCCTTAATGCACTCAGCTTACATACTGTTTGGCGGCATGATCTACGAGCTTTGCCCTCGCGTGGCTGGTTTTATTTTCCTGCTTTTAACAGCCCCTCCGTGGAGGCTCGGGCCCCTCTGAGATGAAGGGTAAGAGAAACCAGATTTTCTGACCCTTGAATACATCAAACGGGTCCGGATGTCCAGCTCTTTTTCACGCTGATGAAGCTGGGATGGAGTCGGCTAGTTTAATGTCAGTAAATCAACACATTGGCCATTGTTGTTGTAAAGTCATGATGATGGTGTTAATGATGTAATGTTAACTTCAAGGCCACACACACAGGAACATGGGATGAGGAGGAGGGAGGTGTCGGAGCAGAAAATGATAGATTAAGTCTCAACCGTGGAAACAGTTGTGTTTGTGGTCTTTGATTTAATGGCTCACACTTCGGTGTGGGGAATCAGGATAACATTCTCTGAAAGATGAAACTTTTCCACAAAACTAGGAATCCTGCAGAGAAAGCAATGTTGTGTTTGACTGTTGGGTGTGTGTGCAGCTTTGAAGTCCAGTCTTCTGTGTTCCCACACACACCTTTATTGATACTTAAGACATCATTTTCACATACTTCTGTTCTTTGCCTTGAGCAAGATTTTCCAATTAAATGATGAGCTGTGTGCATGAAATTGCTGGGATGGCTTTCATTTGCATTGAAATGATCAACCTAAAAAGGTCTTGATCTAAACATCTCCAGAAATATCAGAAGTATATCCCATAACACTGGAAGAAAAAAAAACTCACTGCATACAGACAACCTCTGGAAACAAACAAGTATCTGTTTATTATGTGTAAGTGTGAGAAAAGTGAGTTTAACATCTCTCAACATAGGTGTGTAATTCCGATTCTTTTTTGCATCTGACTTTACATGTTTTGTTCATGGGCATTTTTTCCTATGACAAACTATTAACTCATAACTTTTAGTTGGGAAGTTGAACTTTTGGCAGCTTAATTTGTAATGAAAAATGACTGTATTTCACACACATCTATGCTGTGTTTACATCCACATTCAAATGGTGACATACAATGCAACATATTGAGTCAACTTTATAGGGATGCGCTTGTCCTCCATCCTCACCCCGTCCTGTCCTTTGTCTCTCTCGATTATTTACTTTTCGCTTTAGTTTGGTCACCGTTTTGTTCCCCTTGCACTTAAGTATTTCACCACTGAGATACATTGCATCATGTTGGTGCTCAGAGACATGAAATAGCATTATCCCACCTCCCTCTGCTCCGTCCACGCAAAAGCAGCCTAAACTGTGACGTGGACCAGCAGTTAATCCTCTTTCCCTTTTTGGAGCCAGTGGCGGGAGCCGCAGAAGAGCTGGCCCCAGAGATACGACCACAAGACGCTAAAGACACAAAGCAAGCCGTGTGTGTGTGAGAGTGTAATTGTTAGAGGGTGTGCACAATAAAGAGCCTGGCCATGTCATTTAGAGTGTGTGATGGTGAGTGCGTTTGTGTGTCTCTGCCTGTCTATCTGCCTTCCAAACACGCCGTCAAAGCCTAAGTGTGGGTTTAAACTAGATCGACTGTGTTTTTCTCTCTCTCTCTCTGTGTGAGAGTGTGTGTGTTTGTGTGTTTGTGTGTGTGTTCCATGCCTCCCACCTGTTATCTCAGCTCCGGTTTGCATCATCAATGAGACAAATGTCTGTGATCGTGTGCGTCCATGTTTGTGTGTGTTTTGAGTTGGGGTACTGGCAAGCCTCACGGTGGTGGACTTGTAAACCCCAGTTTCTACGCGGAATGGGTCCAATGTGATTATCCCTGAAGCTGTAATGCAGCCACCTAGAGTGGGCAGAGGAACTGAGACCTCAGAAGAATAAGTGGCGTGTTTCTGATGTTATTGTGTGTGTGGTCAAACACACAGAGCATTTGGCTCGCTTTGTTTTCCCTCAGTTGCAGTAGCTAAGTGAAGAAGCAGTTTGTCTCATCCCCGAGAGCGAAGATAAGTCGGTGAAAGAGATGAGTGAGCGACTAAGACAGCGTGGCTACGGTACATTGTAGGGGAGCTTGTTTGTCTAACTCTACATTAACTGCCAACTTTCAGTGCCAGTGCAGGGTGTAGTGTGACCTTCAAGTTGTATCCCATTAAACATCAAACATTAAACGCTGGCAGCAACGTCTCATAACTACAGCCACAATCTTCCCTCACATTTTTCCGTCCTCTTTTTGAATGGAGACAACGCTGACATGGAATCAGCTACAGCCAAAACCAGGTGAGGTTAAGCTCATTGATGACCAGATCCCACCCATCAGGCCCCTGTAGACAATATCATTGGACATTAAAGATAGTGGTAGTGGCAATAATCTTTGGTTTTGCACAATATCAAACAATATCAATGCCCTTTTCTATAATGTAGTCAGAACAGTTAAAGCAGTGCTCTATGTTTCCTTTTGGCTGTGAAATACCGACTCCCATTACCCTTGAAAATTGACTCTAAAAACTCTTAAATGTGCTTTATAGAATGATAATATGATGATTAATTATATGATAAACTTTAAGGTGCATGTACCCATGAAATAAAATAAGGATAAAAAGAAAACCATAACAAAACAAACAACAAAACCAAGGGGGAAAAAACCAATACAATCCTGCAACCGATGAGAATTTAAAATAATCAGTTACAGTGTGAAAATCCCTGCACAAAACAATGTAAAATAACATCGTTAGTTAAACTTGGTTAGAGCACTGGCTAACCTGACCACCACAGACAGGTAGGCTTTTCCAGAGTCTGGGGGCATTAATAGCAACACTGTCCCCCGTTGTCACCAGCCTGGACTGGGGTACAGCCAGAAGAGCCTTGTCAGAGAACCCCAGTTCACAAGATGGCACTTTGAGAATAAGAAGCCCAGAGAAGTAACTTGGAGACAAACCAGTCAGTGCTTTAAACATTAGTAATAAAATCTTAAAATCAAGTCTGAATTTAACAGGCAGCCAGTGGAGTGCAGTAATCTGCTATCACCAGACTCCCTTATGTGATCAGTGTGTTTCAGACACATAATCTTTTCCCAAAATATGTGGGATCCTCAGCTTGCCGCACTGTTTAGCTGTGTTTTGACAAAATGATGATGGTAGGTTTGACAGTTTGAGCATATGCAGATGGATAATAGAGATATTGATTATATTTCTGGAGGAGGCTGAAGAGCGGCTGCGGATGTTTGATCGATCATTTCTTAAAAAGTCTTGGATGGGCTTTAATAGGACAGATTATTTTTCATTCAGCTACAGCTTTTCTGCAGGTGTAGCGTGATCTAAATCAAACCTTCAAAGTTGAAATCGGTGTCAGATGATGGTCTTTGGCTTGTCCTTACTGGGCTACTCACCAGTGAGACTGACAACATAAACAGTACCCAGACAACAATTGCTGCTCCTTCTCCAGATGCACTGACAAAAACTCACTGGTTTCACAATCATGTGAACCTCAAAGTAATTGCGACTATGAAGCAACGCAACAACGTCAATAGACTGTCAGCTGACAGGGCTCTCCTTCCAACCCTCAGAGCCGCTTCATTACTGCCAGGAAGAGACGTTTAACTGCACATCAGATCCTTCTTTTTCAGTTTCATGTGTCCCGTGTTTAAATGGTCCCCTTTGGTTTGTTGCTTTCCTTCTCAGAATAGACATATTGTCCGTAGATCCAAGTTGAAACCTTTACAGCCGTCGTTATTAGTGTCTCTGCGAACGCTGAGCAGTAGGGCTGTCATACATTTGCGGAATCGGATAATTTACATGATCCACTAATCTAAAGCTGGCATGTTCACTTCCTCTTTAACTCGGCCAATAGGCATTAGTGTGATTAGCGTGTGGCGTCCTTGGCTGACAGGGGTTGACGATTAGTTCTGAAGATCACAAAATATCTCTCTCTCTTTCTCACAAACACACACCTACTCTGAATTTTCCCACGTGCTCCACAGGATCAGCCACCAGTTGCTCGGCGCCCTCTCCTTCCCCCTGAGGTGGCGGCTGCGTGCGACCCTCCACAGACGATATCAGGGTAATTGACAGTGACTGGAAATATGCAGCATCATTGAGCCCCGACCCGTGTGACTAAAAGGGTTAGGGCCTCCCCCCTTTGAGACCGACCCCTCCTCTAAGGCCATCAGTGATATTCAATTTGTGTTAAAGCTCCCTTTGAGGGGCCCCTAGGGGCCCGATTTGATTAACATATTTTATGGTGAGCCACTTGCATGTAGCTGGGAGTGCTTCTGGCCCTGTATTAATAATAGTCAGAGCCCATTATGACTGACTATGTGACGACGCCTGACAGTGGTTTATGAACGCCTCTGTAGTGAGACCCAAACAGTCAGAGAAGTGACTGGTCCTCAATGGGATGGAGATTCCTGATTTTCACGAGGTCCCAGTGTGATTGTGCAGTTTTCGCTGACGGCTCGGCCATGCCAGCTTGAGGCTAATCAGAAGTGATTCATGTAAGCGAGTCACAATGCTGCAATGGATTGAATTTGTTTCATTTACGCTTCTCTCCATCACTTATCAGAGGAATGAACTGGACTGCAAATAAATGGCGGGCGTACAATGGACGCCGTTTGTAAGGCCACTTTTCCCACAGTCCTATCTGTCACGAAAATGGACACACACTGACACAAGAACAAAACGACAGACAGACGCACGCTCGAACCCGACTTCCGAGAGTGTCTACAGTAAGGACATTCCTGCGCTCCACACGCCTCGATCATTGTCTGCCGCAGCCATGCAGCAAACAAAAGAGGCGTCCTCTCTACCTCCTCTGCCTCAGTGCCACAGAGCAGTAAACTGTAACCATGTTACCTCATAAATGAGACTCCTCTCTCCTTAGTTTTTATAGCTGAATCTATATGTATAAGGGGCCCTTTTCACTGTCTCCTGTTAAAATCCCCAAAGTCCTTCAATAAATGCTTCCATGACACAGTTTGTTTCAATGGACTGGCACAAAGGAGCGTCTCCTGTAAATCAATGCTTTTGTTTAAAAAAAAAAAGAAAAAGAAAATACCACCCAATATCATTCAGCAGCAGCGAGTCTTGTGATACTCGTGCTGAAATAGCGAGACCTATAGAAACCTACAAGATAACATTTCTCTGTGTTTTAATTTCCCTCACACTAAGCAGCCTTTGAAAGCAGACTGTATAGGTTCTCATATATGGGACAACAAGAGGGAAATTGGCAAAAGCTTAAGTTTCGCCCTGAGCCTGTAATGTTTGGAAAGAATGTAAAGCCAATGACAATGGCGACTAGGAGTAGAAACAGAGAACAGGTGGTCATCGCCGTGTCCACCAGCCGCAGCCCACAGACATGAAATCAGCCGAGGGGGTTTAGATTTCAGTGATAAAGACCCTGAGGTTTGTTTGCTCTTTATGTCTGCAAAGATGTGTGAAAAGATGCCGGACCTCTAACCCCCTTCCCAGCGCTCCCACCAGCCCTCGGAGCCAGGAATAAGAGGTTAAGGATTCCAGCGCGCAGGAAATTGTCCGTCGGCGCTTGTTTGGGAAGGACAGATTGGATATGTGGGTGGAGGACAAGGCCTTGACCTCTGTACTTCTTAGTATCTGTGGTGTTGCTGGAGATGTTAAGCCTGCACTTGGGAGGAAATGAATAAACAATCAAACCCAGTGGTATGTAGCAGGCAGGAATGCCATATGAGAAATATGAGATTAAATGAAATCTTAATCATCAGCATGACAAAATTCGCCCAGGTCCAGGCAGTAAGGTATTTATTGTGCAAGCACAGGCTTCTGATTTAATTGAAAATATATTTAGCACCTTGAGTAAACCACTGGGATGAAGTTACATTTTTACTTTCCAGTTTTGCTTATTTAACTAGTAATAACATATTGATGGGAGGAGAATCGCTCCTAATAATGACTAATAACTGTTTGCTTTAGAAATAGGGCATAATTATTTTTATTACACAGTTTACACAAAACCTGGACAATGTCCAAAAAGTTTTCTTTTATGTTTCTATATCTATATAGCAGACTCACTCTTGGCAGAAGTACGTCTTATAATCCTATATCCATTGCTTGAAAAGGGATAAACTGCTTCTTTTTTTTTTGTAATTTCAGCAGCTTTACTGTGCAGGAAGGGTCGTGGTAGGACTTCACAGTGAGCTGCTGTAAAATCAACAGAGTGAAAATGAACAATGGTGGAAAGAATAAAGAAACTGAATGGAGAAGTGATTAAAAATACCTGCACATACAGGCTGAGGGCATGCAGCGTTTAACTGTGCATGTGTTTGACTTTCAGTGTATGTGTGTGTGTGTGTGTTTGTGTATGTCTTGTCCTTATCTGTTCCCATCTGTGTGTCATTGTGTGTGTGGTTCAGAGTTGTTGTAACCATAGGAGCATGATGACAGACAAGCAGAGGGGAGGGCAGGCGGCAGGCTGGGTAATCAGGCAGCAGGCAGACCTTCAGGTGTGTGATAGGTGGAGGTGGGATGGGGAGGATGTGAAGGGTCCATAAGTGAATTTTATGGGTGTGTGCGTGTGTGTGTGTGTGTGTGTTCTGCTTGGGTGAGCTTGAAGAATGCCCATGTGGATCCTGGCTGGGAAAGAAGGGACTGCTTTCATCACGAGTAACTCACCGCTGCTCGCTTCCTCCATTATTTGCAGGAAACATTTTTAAAGAAAAAAGAAAAAAAAAAACTGAACGCATGCTTTCCAGCTCATTCACAGCCCACCTCATACTGTTTTTCTTTTTTCTTCTTTTACCTCTCCCTCTATCCCCCTACACCCCGTCCCTCCCTCCCTCCCCTCTGTATCCTCTGTAGCGTGGGAGCTGTCAGTGGCGTTTGCTCTGACACACACTCACAGCCCCGGCAGCCGGCAAGTCCCTGCGCTTTAAAGGGCAGCAGCTAATTAGCCATAATGGCTTCCATTTTGTCCCGGCCTTGCGTCATGCCTTTGATGCCATGATTGGGAGCGCCCAGGGGGGAATACCAGACAATTTTCCATGTCTGATTTGTTTGAAGGGGAGGTGGGTGTGATAACAATGATGTCAGGGCAGAGGAGAGACCATGTTAGTGTTTTCCCACTGAGCGATATGGAGTTTGTCCTTGTATCCTTGAAGTAGGTAATTACGTCTCACGCGGTAATGGAGGGTTTGTTTCCCCTTTCTGTTGTAAAGGAGTTTGGTGTAATTGCTTGAGATGTAATAGTAAGAAAGGAGAAAGGAAGTGTGCAAAATGGTTTATGCATAATTTCAACTTTTTTTTTTTTTTATAACAAGTGGCAATTTCTCCCTGAGATCATTTTGAAACCTTTAGTCACTGTAGGCATACATACCCTGTAGTGAATAATCTGGCACCAACCCTTTTTTTCTGTGAAAGAGTCATCCTGAATTCACATAGACTTTCTTCTTTTTCCTTTTCCTGTCCCTTTTTTTTTTTACCATTTTGTTTGACTTCCAGGCTGAAATGAACATGTTATTTCTGAGGATGGAGGGTTGAGCATTACATATGTTCGCACTCCTGAGATTTACAGTACAGGCCAAAAGTTTGGACACACCTTCTCATTCAATGTGTTTCCTTTATTCTCACTGAAGGCACCAAAACTATGAATGAACACATGTGGAATTAACAAAAAAGTGTGAAATAACTGAAAACATGTATTTTCTTCTTTGTCTTCTCTTTCTTCTTTTCTTCTTCCTCTCCTTCTTCCTCCTCCTCCTCTATCTCTGCCCCCACCAATTCTAGTTTCTTCAAAGTAGCCACCCTTTGCTCTGATTACTGCTTTGCACACTCTTGGCATTCTCTTGATGAGCTTCAAGAGGTGAACCTGACCTGAAAATGGTTTTCACTTCACATGTGTGCCTTGCCAGGGTTCATTAGTGGAATTTCAGTGAGAATCTACAATGTAAATAGTCATGAAAATAAAGGAAATGCATTGAGTGTGTCCAAACTTTTGGCCTGTACTGTATATTGTGATGCTTCAGGACCTCTGTGATCAAAAATATCTCAACTGTTGCTCACCTACCTCGGACCATCCTGCATGTTGAGGGGTAACGTCTGTACTAACTGAGGGCAACCTCTACTTAAACCCTGAGAGTGTCCCTTGCTGTTGCCCCCCCCGGCCTCCTCCGTCCCCCATGGATCAGGTTGACCGGTGAACTATAGAGGCAGAACTCTTTGAACCTCCTCACACACACACACACACACTCAAGGAAAAAGACAAACATACATAAACACAACAATACACACACCACTGAGGCGCAAATGGTGCTTGAAGCCCAGTGCAGCTCTCCCTGGGAGAAAGAGCAAGAAAGAGAGAGAGATGAAGGGGGGGAGGCGAGGAGGGGTGGGGGGGGCGTCAGGTTCCCCCTCGGCATCTCTAAAATAGGTTTATCTCTGCCAGGGAGGTGTCTCTTTGTGTCGCCACGCCGTGGGCTGAAGTGGGAGAGGATGCAGGCAGCCAGGGTGGAGAGAGAGAGAGACAGAGAGACAAGAACAGGCGGAGGGTGAGAGCACAAGAGAGATAGGAGGAGGATGGAGGGGGAGGCCAGCCTTCACTGGGATGGGACCACCTGCGTCGCCTTCTTTGCTGGGAGATTATGTGGGCAGACAAAGCGGTGCTGGGAGGAGGGCAGGGGCACCGGGGGAGCCCAGCGTCAAGAGAGTGAGCAGCGTGGAAAGTGGAGCTGGCGTGTGTGCCAGGGGTCTGCCACATACTGTACCACCGACCCGTCACCCCCACGCACCTCCCCATAACTGCCTCCTGCAGGCTCTTGTCTCTCAGGACAAGTCCTCCACTCCCCCTCCTTTTCCCTCCCTCTGTCCCCATTTCACTCATCTCCCATACAGATAAATGCTGCGGCTGCAGTTTGTTTATATCTGCTGATCTACTGAGTTTGACCACTGCCATCTGAAAAATGATGACAACTGCTTAATTGTATGAATATCTAATGTATATAGTTGAATAAGTTTCTTGGTGGTAAAAAAAAACAGCCTTCAAGTCATTCAAACAGGACCAAGAAATCTAATATGTGCTCTTATACAGTAAATACACTATTATGGTTTTTGTCCATTAGGATTTATAAGTTTATTTTTATAATTTATGACTAAAACACAAACAAAATATTAACAACCTGCCAGTTTTCTAGTTGTGGATCCAATCTATATTAGTAATAAAATGAATAGATGTTTCTCCTATCTGTTGCATATCTCAATAGTTTAAACAATGTGAGTCACCACATGCTCCTAGAAATATGGAAACATACTGTGCATTAAAGGAATGGTATGTGGTATTATGGTATATATGGTTTTAGAGCCAAATATGTGAAAGACTTTTCTGGTGACTTGCCCTGGGCTATTTGCATGGATATTAGACAGCTGCAAATTTCGACAAGTATGTTTTTATAATTATGTGTGAATGTATAAACTCAGCACAGAGGGTATAGATTTTCTTCTCCTGCAGGTTTCTGTCCTCACCAGTTGGTTTTGACACCTGTCTGCTGCTGCTGCTGCTGTTGCTCTTTTTCTCATGTTTTCTATCACGGTGAAGCAGCTTGCTTTGACTTGCACACAAACTTATTTTTCGACTGTTTCTATTTCAGCTTTACCTTACTGCCCATTTGTGTGTAATCACTGTTAAAGTAGTTTTGGTGCAGCCTGTGACCTTGTGTGTGTGTGTCAGCGACCAAAGCCCACAATCTGGTGTTAGTTTAGTTAATGTTACTGCACTATAGTATTTTCAGAATTGACCATCTAGTGTGTGGTTTATTGAGAAAATAAGAAAACTTTTGTGTTGTGCTTCAACATCTGTCTGTTATTTCCTCAGAATTTCTGCGACACATTAGATATCACCACTGTCATGTGTTACAAAAACAAGGAAATTGCATTGTCAGCGAAAAAAAACCTGAAGGGGGTCGTAGTGAGATTTGTTTTTCAATCACTTTCCCCATAGAACTGCAATAGATCCATCACTGTACCCAGGGACGTTGATATATTGTGGTTAAAATACCAAGGCCCCTGTGAGCCAAGGTCCTCAGAGTGGATGTTACCGTCAATGATTGGTCAGTCCCCATTGTTTCAGGCACTGTCATTTGTCAAGATTAATAGCTGTTTCTGGTTAATTATTCCAGGCCCTGGGTATTGGTCTGTAGCTGAACCCTAGCTCACCCTCCGCTCCTCCATCAGCGTACAATGATTTCATTTGGACTTTCCCATTCAGTGAAGCCGGCCTTTAAGTCTAATAATTGCAGAGTTCCTTTTGTCTTTTTGCTGATGCGGGCTATTAGCGGAGCAGTGTGAGCATCTTGGGCCAGGTCTGGGCCACGCCATTTTTTGACGGAGCTATTCTGTGGGAGCCTCACCCCCCGTCTTGTTGTCCTTCTTTCCCTTTCTAAGGGGTCTCCAAGGAAGCCGCAGACCTCGGCAAATTCTCAGCCCAAGGTGAAGAAGGGAACAGAAGGAGACGGAGAACAGAAGAGGACCGACCACAGAGGCAACCTGTGCTTCTCAAGGTCTGGCTGAATAGGGTTTTTTAGGTATTCATTGTGGCCCTCTCTTTCACCCGCTCTCTATTCTTCAAAGTGCTGGCGGAGCCCTGGCTTGGCGTGGGTCTAAGCTTGCATCCCTCCCAGCAAGGGCTCTGTGGGCGACACTGACGTTCTAATCATAACCCAGTGGCAGCGGCTTTGTGCGGGGCGTTAGGAGAACTGAGGACTGGCATCCTGCCGCTCGCAATCCCTTTGTCCCACTGGAAGGTGCCGCGGTCTGGATTAAAGCCGGCCACAATAGGGGTCACCCCAAAAATCTAACCCTCTCCCTGTCTGGTGCTGTATCTGCATGGAGCTGGGTGGTAAAAAAACAACAACAAAAAAAGGCAAAGAGGTGGAGTTTCTGTGTGTTTTTAATGGATTTAATGTAAATATTTATCTAATTTCAGTACCAGGAGCAACCTACAGAGGGTGAGTGG
Organism: Trachurus japonicus; assembly: GCF_045865225.1. Taxonomy (NCBI): domain Eukaryota; kingdom Metazoa; phylum Chordata; class Actinopteri; order Carangiformes; family Carangidae; genus Trachurus; species Trachurus japonicus. Next base: position 18,993,128 of record NC_140910.1, read on the forward strand.
TTAAGTGGCCAAGAGCAGTTTAACATAGTCAGTGTGCAATGGAAACCAATGGGAAACTACGTAATCTTAAACCATTAGGAGGATTATGAATGTGAATGTTTGGTTGTGCTTGTTTATGTACAGCTGGATGTGTGTGCACTAGCAATAGCTTTGGTATGTTAATGCGTCCAGTGCACTGTGTTCATGTATGACTGTGTGTGCCAATACTTCTAGTATCCAGTACACATGTGAGACAGTATTGTGTTTGTTAAAATGCATCACACAAATAGCCTACAAGCCCATTTTGCAGCATCGCTTTAATGATGCCACACAGCAATTACTCGTTCTGTACAGTCATGAAAACTTTGTCATTTTCTCAACCCAATCGTGCAGATTTAAACTGGAATTACGCTGCGGTGACACTGACTAATATCTGCTTTTGTTCAGACGACTCAGACTGCCAACTGACTGACAAACCTCTCGGGAGCACTAACACTGTTCTCCACCCACGCTGTCTCCAAGTTTCTCTACAGAGACTCACAGAGATGTCATAAAAAATATCAAGCGAAAAAGCCAATGATGACATTATTACATCTGCAGTAGTCAAACGACACATTCACCAGAGACACAGTTCGTTGTTAGATCTATGTTTATCAAAAGAAAACAGTGGTGGACATGTTTTTTTTTTTGTTTTTTTTCTACATCCTTGTCAGAGGGAGATGATGATTTAAATGTATGGTGATTTTTAAGGATATAGTTTGATGTTTTTATTTTGTCAGTCCCCTCCACACGCAGGGGATGGAAATCACAAGAACACATTGCAATGTAATTCAATGTGCATGGTTTATCAAAGCCTTTTGGGGGCAGTTTTAACAAAACAAGGAACATTATATTCTTCATAAAAGAAGTATTCATTGCAAGGCTGCTGTGTTGGATTGCATTATGTTGCATGGATGATGCCGCCATTGTGTGGAACCCCTACATCTTCAGTCAGTTATATCACATTTCTTCCGTTCAGTGAAATGGCGAGATTAAATCCACACGCCTAATGAGACATAAGTCACTCGTCTTTAAAGTGCGTCCTAGTTTTCAAACAGCTCCGCAGCGAAACACGCGTGCAGTAGCCGTCCTCCGTGACAGTGACGGAGTGTGTGATCATAATGATGACCCTGAGGATGAGCCCACATTCCTCTCCCCAGCACGCTCCCTCTCCCTCACATCTACCACCGTGCAGACCCCCAGCCGTCATGTAATAAATGTTCAGCGCCATAATCAATTTGCAATGCTTGGGGAGCATCTCTCTTGATTTAGCCTGTAAAAGAAAGAGGGGGGGGGAGAAGGAGAGAAAAGGATGAGGCAGAACACAGAAGACAAGAAGGGTTCCTGTGAATGCGGTGAGAGCGCGAGGCGAAGAAGAGGGAACAGGGGGGTCTATTAGAGAAAAGACTTCCCGTGGCGTAAATAGTATTCATGGATGACAGAGTAGTCATGGAGGATAGACGAGGGTCTTCTTCTCTGTGGATCTGGAGTTGACTCATTCTCCGCCTGGCTTTTCTTCCCGACGCGGCTCGCCAAGGGGCTCCTTTGTGCCCTAGCAGCAGGTAGCGATGGAGTGGCAGGTCAACTCTCAGGCCAACACAACTACCCCCTTCTCCCACTGACCCCTGCTGAGTGTTTCTCTGTGCAAGAGTGAAAGTGTAATATTGTGCATGTGTGTGTGTGTGTGTGTGTGTGTGTGTGTGTGTGTGTGTGTGTGATGTAGAGGAGAGGAACTCACAGTAAGCCACAAATTTTAATCTTTTGTTAAACGAACTGCTGTCGCTGCAGCTTCGGCACCTGTAATCAGTTTGATCCTGTTTTTAAAACCTTTTAATCTGATCTTTATTTTGCTTTATTGTGTGAGTGTGTGTGTGTGTGTGAGCTGCCTGACAGCCACTACCGCATGAGGTTAAAGAAACCCAAATCTAGTTAAGTTTTTTGAAGAAGGAAAGTGGTATCAGACGCAACTTTGACCCACAGCAACCACAGCTTTCATATTGTAGATTTTCTAACAGATTGGATGCTTTTTATCCCTGGCTGTTTTCTTTCTCTTCCCATGGTAACTCGAACAGTTTTCCCAGTGGGTGGTTCGCTCGGCCACAGGGCTGCAGAATGGAGTTGCCCACATAGCACGCAGCCCTAATCGAATAACCGCCCCAGCATGGCGCCCAGCGTGAGTGTCGTCCTCAGAGGGGAGCTTGACCGGAGGCTGCAGGTACCTTTCATTGCCGCCTAGCAGGCTGGCTCCTTTCCCCCAGTGTCCTGCTGCTAGAAATTTGTCGGCCCCCTCTGGGCTTCTTTCTGGGAGTGTCAGCCGTGGGGCCCCTGATGGGAGATTTGTTGATATGATAACTCGATTAGGCTACAGGATGGATGACACGGTGGCAGCGAGCCAGTCTGCAGCACACAGGGAGGTGCTGACTCTCCTCCTTAACCTCTCCTCAGGAGCCTGGCGCCCAGCACCTGCCTTCAGTCAATAAGCCTCGCTGCCCGGGATGGTGGCCGTAGTAAAGGTTGAGGTCAGGGCCTGTTTGGATGTAAAGGATGGTGCAAAGTGACATTGGCCTGCAGCCTTTTAGCATCAGGGGCATCTAAGGCCCGGCAACGCCTGTGATGAGGGGAAAGAATCTCAAACATCTTAAGTGTCTCTCACTGAGTTGCCACTGAAAAGTAATCCTGAACAGAAGCAAGCAGCCAGGCATTCAGTTAACTTTCTATTTAGGTCTATTATGTAAGTGGTTACAGTTGTAATTGTGCGTCATGTGAGGGGAGGCCTCTGTGATTTCATTACCGCTGGTATGAAAAGCATGTGCAGTTTCGAGTTGGACTCTTTGTCGAAGGAATTTATAGCAATTAGGTGTGAAAATAATTTGAATATGTTGTCACTAGTGATTTTCAGATCGTTCAGTATGTCATCCCCATCGCGTGTGCTGTTATCAACTGCAGTTCAGCTGCATTTCATGGATGAAATGAGAAGGTATAAAATTCTCCAGGGTTTAATTAGCTGGAATCGCAGGGGCCGTAAAACTTTCCTCACAGGTTTTCACCACGGTTAGGACAGCCAAAAACACTTTGAGGTGCACAATACCTTCTCTGTATCTCCTCCAGGTTATTTGCTACATGGTGCACTGGGGCCACTCAAGTCAATTAAGTTCACATCTCCACTTTGGCCAAACAAGGGATTGTGGTGATATGAGGAGCGCTAAAGACCAACAGGAGCCTCCCCTTCCCAGCCCAGGCATTGAGGAGCAGCAAAAAGGACACCAAACAAAGGGCGGCCCCTCTGTGTCTCAATGACTCCTCTCTTTGTTGCCTTCTTGGGGCCCATAAAGGAAGAGGGACGCTCTTGTTTGCCCAGGAGGTGGTTTAATGGCCCTGGGTAGAACAATGCCACCACATTCAAGCCATCCAGAGGGGCTCATTATATGGGGCCGTCCCAAAGCGCGGGGTCCCTGGACGTTCCCACTGGAGCTTTGGGTGAATGGTGGCTATGGGCGGGGCGGGCCAGGGAGGGCATACTGGGAGGAGAAAGGAGACCATTGAGGTGACAAGCAGGTTCCATCTGCCCCCAGTGCCTCCTCACCTTGCATCACGACAGCTAGGGGCCTCTTCATGCACAAAGGGCAAATTTAGTGTGTCGGGGTGGCTTAAATCGCTCACTTTAGAGGAGACCATTGAGAGAAATATCAACACTGTAGACCACGGAACGGTGCATTCAGCCTCTCCTGCCCCCTTTCCTTTGACCAAGTTCCTTTTCCTTTCAGTCCCTTTCTCCTTTTGGCTCCATTCAAGTCCCACTTCTCTCATCTCCCAAACTCTTCAGTCCAGGCCATTTTTCCCATACCTTGCAAAGGGGCGGATGACAAGAATTAAGTTAGTTCTGGCCCGTCCCAAAGGTTTTGTCCTCTCTGAGCTGTGGCAGGTAACTGTGGCCGTGATGAGTTGGAACATCAATCACCGGAGAACCCACTCTGGTGATTTGACACAGGCACCAAAGACCCCCGAGGTCAACAGACAGCAGTAATATGTGGTCAAGTGCTGATTCAGGGTTTAAAGGCTTTTGGCTGTTGGTCTGTATTGGACAGTTTTGTAGATACCACATGGTTATAAAAGAAGCCAAACTTAGTACTAGTTAGTGCACAAAGAGGTTGGCCTTCATGTTTCTTCTGGGGAAACCTAATAAGCTATATCATGTTTGTCAATCACCGACTTCTATTTAATTTAATTCTGCACCTACAGCTCGTTAACATCCTTTCAGACAGAAAAATATAAAAGCTACATTTTGTTTTTGACTTCAAAATACATCCAGCATGTTCTGCTGCTCTGGTGTGGTTATATAAGTTTGGTTTCCTCCAACAGGCTCCGCTGATACACATCTTCAGACCACACAAAATACACAGAGCTGCCAAATACACTTGTAGTAAGCAAGTGTATGAAATCTAAATCTATATCAGCTAATCTAGGATTTTATATCAGAACTTTGATTCATCAGGATTTGATTTAAAAGTTGAAGACGCACATGTGGAAGTCTTATTGAGGAATACAACTCTTCTGTTTTTAGTAACTCAGCAGCATCTGGGAATAGAAACCCTATGGCACTTTTCCAAATGCACCATTAAGGTAGTTAATGATAATGAGTACAATGCACTCATCTTTTCAAAGCCAGTCAAGTGATGCAAACTACCAAACCTTCTGGACACTTATTAAAAAACTACTAAAAGTTTCTGCTGCGCAGCTTCCTCAGAAGGTAGAACCAGTTTAGAGATTCAATATTCTACTGTAGCGAAATACAAAAGATGTTTTTTCTTTAGTTAAGTATTTTTTCCAAAGGCAATGCCATGTGTCAATCTGCAGGAAAAAAAATAAGTCTCTCTTTGACCTGTTGCACTCATTTTTGTTTTTTTAGCACAAAGTTTTTAGCAACTTTTTAAATGTCTCTCTGGTCCCCACCTTTTCTGAACGTCAACATTCACTTGTTGAATAGGAGATGTTTTGTTGAGATACCAGAATTATGATGAACTTAATTGGTGTAGCCCTTTGCCTCTCAAAGTTCTTTATTTGCTCCTCTGTTCATCTCGTTGAATGCAAGCGCAGCAAATAAACTTTTATCAGAAATGACACATCTGTCCAGCTGTCGCTTTCAGACATGAAGTCTATTCAGTGTTGGTTTCTTCATGGGCTTTAACGATGAAAACGATGATTAAGCTTTCCAAAATAATTTCTCAGGACCCTCCAGGTTAAGGCCATGGGAACAGCAGTTGCAAAGGAATGGACACAATCGTCCATGTCTAAGAGCATATCCCTGGGCCTGAGAAACACTCTGTCTTTGCGGCCTGTCTGAGGGACAAGGCCTCTGTGGTCGCCACACCACTCCTAGTCTTATAGTCTCCAGGACCGCATCTCCCAGACACCCCGCTGTGCAGCTAGCAGCTAGCGCCGGAGCTCCCACTGGGCAGACTCAGCAGGGGCTGTGGGCGGCGGGCAGGCTCCCCAGGGGCCAGATTGCACCCATTTTGCGCCAGGCTTTTGTGTATGTGTCTGCATATATATGCGTCCGTGCTATAAAATCTCTATCACATATATGTACGTACTGCACATATACACTTCAGAAAATGCCTGATGTTTGATATCTGCGTATTTTCTTATTTGGCCCTGTGAGTCTGAGTGGGTGTGAGACGTTTTAAACCAGATGCCTTTGCTCCCAGAACTCTTAGCGGGGTGCCAGTGAAGTCCCGCTGGGCCACCACAGTAGGAACATACAACTCGCCGCAGGGGAAGGCCATCGGCACTAATGATGAGACGCATCAGTCTTCCTCTGAGCCTGGCCTGACATGCCCAAGTGTCTTGTTCATGGTGGCATATCCATGGCGAAAGAATGCATATGGTAGGGGTGCTTTATCAAGCCCTGTGGGAACCTGTGTTCAATCTCAGCGGTGGAGAGCATTTAAAGACTGTCAGCGCAGTTGGTGCAGTTTACTCGCTTAGCGGGAGGTTGTGATCTTATTTCCCTGCACGTTTCCCTCCTGCATATGCCATTGTATAATTAAGCATTTGCTTTACTGACTTCTCAATCACTGCCCAAAAATGAATTGATTTGAATTCCTAATGTTGATAACAGGATTTCTGTAAATCAGTGCTCAAAGCCCTGGTGGTTTGAGCAAAACTTAGTTTGAAGGTTTTGTAACTTAACCAAAAATACAAAAGTACTAAGGTAAGAAGGGAATAGGGATAAAGCAGCCTTGAGTATTGCTCTTGAGTTTTGGTTTCAGAGAGGTTTATGAAGAAAACGGGCAAAAAAAACAAAAAAAAAACAGGGTGGCAGGTGTACTTTGAAATCGCCTACGAAGGAGTTGCAGTCTTCAAGCACAAAACATGGCTGTTTTTGGTATTTCAGCGATGATACCAGCGAGACTCTGCTTTCCTTCCAAAAAGAAGAGCAGGACATCAGGGGTCATTCTGCTCTGCCTCGCTCGCACACATCTCCCCCACTTTGCTTTCAACATCTCCATCACTGGGAGCTATCTGCAGCTGCATATTATATAATGACGAGCATTTTACTTCTGGAGCTGAAGCACATCAGAAAATGAAGCAAACAGAGGAGAGAGATGGAGGAGCAGAGGGAAGAGCACCGCATAAAAAGACAGGGGCCCATGCTATGGATGACTCCAGAGGTTGTTTTTGCATGAAAGACTGCTTTTCACTCTCTCTCTTTCTCTTTCTTTGTCTCCATCTCCCTCTCTCTTTCCTTCTTGCTTGCTGTGTGGAGAGCGAATGGTGCTTTGCTTGCCTCCAGCCAGGAGGTAAAACTGAACTGCAGAGCCAGGCTGCCAAATGATGAAAGACTCTGGCGTCCAGGGATGCTCTGAGCCTGGACCAAGAGCTCAGAGCGAGAGAAAATGCTCGCTTTTCAACTTAACACTTTTTTCCTACTACATTTCTTCTCTCTTGCTTTTTTTGGTGTCGGTTTTTCCATCATCAGGGCAAGCAATTTTTTTTCTTTTTCTTTTATAAGCGCTTGCACCGCAGCCTTGGAGCAAGAGCTCCTCGTGGGAGACGGGTGGATGGATGGAAGTAGTGAGGAGGAGGAGGGCAAAAGGATGGGCAGAGAATTGTGTGTTTATGTAGGTGTGTGTGTGTGTGTGTCAGTATGTGTGAATTGTGGGGATGCAGTCTGAACGTGGGAGTGCAATTTTTTCTTATTGCCGTCATAGCTACCGTGTTCCCGCCACCCTCAATCTCATGTATTAACACAGTGATTTAAATCTGTTTTTGAAGCTTAAATTAAAAAAGTCCTCAGTTTTTCCCCAGATTTTATTGCCACATTGTGCCATTCGTAATGATCGCTTGTGGTTGCAATTTTCCAAAAATACACACGGGGTGTCACAGTTAATTAACACTTTTTTCCACTTTGTCAACTCTCCAGGTTTATTTACAACATATGGACAAAATTAGGTGATTGTGAATCACAAACACAACTACAAAGATGGTTTACATTAATTTAAATCTCAATTAGAAATATCTGCAACCCCAGTTTTCTGTTTTCATTTTTTATCTGTTGTTTTTTTTTGTCTGTGCCTGCCTGATGTTTTAGTATTGTTTTTGTAAGTTTGTTCATGTCATTTACAGAGAGAATCCACTGTTATGGTCTTCCTGACTTCAGAAGGGAAAATGTTCCCAGTAAATTGGGGTTCACTGGTTTGGATGATTTAACTGTTCATCTCCCCAACATGGCACAAATCTAATCAAAACGTGCAATAATTCATTTTTGAAAGGAAAAGTTTTCTGGTTAGTAATGTAATATAAAACATAATGTGCAGTTTCAATTTTTTTATTATTCAAGTGAGGTCAGTAATGTGTGTCAGCAGAGCTGATAACTCCCAACAGTTGTCAGATATTGCTGTTTCAGATGGTCTAAGTCTTTAACTTAAGACTTTTGCCCTAAGTGTATAAAAGAATGAACCACACCTCTCAGCAGCACCACGAACCGTCTTGAACTTTCAGAAGCTTTGCTGCAGCCAATATACAGAAAAAATGTGATGGCCTTGGAAGTGATAAACATGTACACCAGAAAAACTAAGCAGAAACTTGTAATTGAAAACAATATATATCTGTTATATAATGGCTCTTTTCGTTTTGAAACTAAAATTCTGTCAGTATGAAACATTATTCCGCTTCTTTCCCTTCGGTGTGAGGCACTGAGTGGCCCAGCACAGACTAGTGTGTGTTTGTTTGAGAGTGTGTGCCATAGCTGAATTCAACCGCAAACAAGGAGGAATCCCCTGATTCTCAGGTCAGGCTGCAAGCGCCCTGCCAAGACTCTGGTTCCCTACCATAATCCTGTCTCAAACAGAGGGGAAATGTGATGCAAGGTGTCGGCAACACCATCAAGATTGTATTTTTCTGTCTTTACAGTAAAGCTGCTCCCTTCAAAATTCCATCCAAGGGTGTAATCCTCCATCTTACACCATTCCCTCTATTCATCACACTTCATTTTTCATCCCTGTGTGAAGAAGGGAAGGTGAGGAAACTGGAGGAAAGACTTGACTCTGTTTGTATGTGCAACAAAGAGAATGTCGCCAGCAACACCATCAGAGAGAGAGACACAGAGAGGGAGTTTGAGCAGAAAACTGTGTGTGTGTGTGTGTGTGTGTGTGTGCGCGTGTGTGTAACTCTGGAGCACGCATTAAAAAGGAAAAAAGCTCCAAGCAGTGGCCAGAGTCCAGATCCAAAACAAAATCAGTCTCATATGTGGAGGTTGGATGAGGTGGTGGTGGTGATAGAGGGTCTGCATACTTTGTGTGTGTGTGTGTGGTAAGTTGTGAGGGAGAAGGTGGATGGGGGGTGAGCTGTAACCCAGGCCTGTTTATGTACCACACTACGTTGGTGGAAAGGCCTTAAATTGGAGCCATGCTGCTGGGGATTAGACTTGCACTGCAAGAAATAAGCATCTTAACAATACTATTTGTCTTGTATCCAGTCTGGAGACCACATTTCTTATGTTAAATGTGTCTGTAGGAGAGAGAGAGTGATGTAACTTCCAGTATCGATTAAATAGTAATAACCACAACAAAATCCAGAATCCCACACCGCCACACAACAGATTGTTAAACAATTTTTAAAGGCAGTGTGTTACCTTGTTGCAAAAAATTACAACAGATGTCAGAAATCAGGTGTATATTTAAGGTTAGACTTAAAGCAGAAGTAAGCGGAATATTTGTGTTAATATACTATAAGTCTTAAATAGTTATATCTTCCGACAGCAATCACTTATATAGAGGGTTTGGTCTGAAACACGGGTCTGTCAGTCACTCTGCTCTGCTGTAAGCCGAGAAGAAAACTTTCCTTGTGTCCTACAACCTTCATCCAATGAGGAGAGAGAACGAGGCATAAAGGGGCGGTCCTCTCTGTGTGTGCAGCCAAGGGATGCGCGTGAATGTGGTGACGTGGGGACGAGGGCGGGGACTGCTAAGTCCATCGGCTGACAAGAAGTTAGCCAAAACCACCGGATCGCTTACTTCTGCTAATATACCGAACATTATTGATGCAGCCGATCACTAGTAATTCATGAGTTCCTCTCATCATGATTCTCCCGAGCAAAAAAAGATATGAAGGTAAAACTTGTTATTTTAGAGAAGGTTTGTATGTGATCTTCGCTGTATGAAGAACGCTTAATTTATCCAAACTGGTTAATACTGGAGATCCCAGTGGTGTGAGGTGCAACCTGTGTAAGCACCTACAACAAAGCCATTCGAGTCATTCAGTTTACTTCTTTCTCATCTGTCCCCACAGCTTTCAGTCACTCTCAACTCAAACCCCGAAAAAAAAAAAAGGCCCCCAAAAATCATACATATTATTTTCAGTGGGAAGCTGGATGAAGCATGGCGGCGTAAGTAGTGGTGTATGGGTCAAATAATGCGTTTGTGGGATTGGGAAACAGGCAGCCAGTCACCCAGCCAGCCAGCCAGCCAGCAGAGGCCAAGAAGGATCAGTGCAGTCCTCCATGTGTGGCGGATGTTTTCCACAAGCGGAGCAGCCAGCTTGGCCGCAGCTGTCCAAACCGCAGGCCCTGGGAGAAGATGAGGAGAAGGAGGGGAGGGATGGTGGGGAAGGAGGAAGGAGGCTCAGAGGGTGGAGTGGGGGGAGGGAGGGGGGGTGGGGGGAGGCGGCAGTGGGGAGGGTGGCAGGCTTGGCAAAGGTCAGACAGGCTGAGGCGGCCGGGAGTGTGGGAACTGTCCGGGAAGGCATGTGCGAAATGCTCTGAGACGAGGTATCATCTTACAGCCAGACCGCCTGAGGGAGAGGACTGCTGTGTGCCTGCTTGTGTGAAGTGTGCGTGCATGTGCGTACGGTGTGTGTGCGTGCGTTGAGTGCGTGTGTGTACGAGAGTGTGTGTTTGTGTACTTTTGGGAGGCTACCGTGACTCTCGGGGAAAGAGGGTGAGCATTGTGATATGAAAAGATAGGGAACGAAGGAGGAGGAAAATAGACTACGCATGGAGTGAGGAGGAAATAACTCCGACCCCCTTCACCCTAACCCCCCATACACATTTACACACACACACACACACACACACACACACACACACACACACACAAGGCTGTGAACATTCCTGCTGCTGAATAAGGCTGTCTTTGGGTGTCTTTGGGTGCAAGTCATGTCAGCACTAAAGACTGCACCTACCACATGTGTGTAACAAGATTTCCTTGTCAGGGGAGCACTGACACTCTTAACTGGCCTGTCACAGAGAAATTAGCCTGCTGCACCATTAATATTGTTGTGGTTTGCAGTAATGCACGGCGTGTGCTGCTAAACGGTGTGTATGTTTGAAATTGCTGCGGAGAGTCTCGGTGAGCCCCTTAAAGCTGCAGCAGTCAGATTCCCTCACGTTTTTCTGGCAGGGGGGCGGATGGAGGGGAGGGTGGGGGGGGAAGCAGCCTTATAATGATTCGTGTTTGTCTGCAGCTGAGATACACTGATGGTTTTAATGAAACGCAGACATTCTCTCTCTCTCCATTGAACTTTTGTTGCACCCGAAGATGGGATGAGAAGTTTCCGCGCACCCACGGATGCGTGTGCACACACACACACACACACACACCCTGCCAGCGGTGGTCTGGCAAGCTCGGCTCGGCTCGGCTCGGCTGAGCATCAGGCTCACGCAGGTGAGGTGAAACCTGATCCTGCTGTGTAGATGCCTCTACATGCAATCCTCATGCTCACCCCTATCTCACTCCCCCCACTAACCCTCACACACACCCTGCCACCTTCCTCCTCCAGTCCCCGATCCTTTGTCTTAGAAAAACTCCAAAACAAACCCACCACAACTCAGCTGGATGGAGTTTCAAACACCATCTCAACCTTGTGTGTGTGTGTGTTTTACTGTCATAACAGTAAGTGTGTGTGTGTGTACCGCTAACTCCCACCTTTGTCTGCTTCTCCTGCTCCCATCTTTCACAGGGCCAGGCCTTTGAAGAAGTCTAATCCGGGTTATTTGCTTTCCCATGCTTGTGTCAGGTCCCGCTCTGAATTGACTGTGGAAAATACACCCTAGTCTGCCGGGCGCTCCCTCTGTCCTTGATTTATCCGAATAGGATGTGGCCGATGGGCGTATATAAAGCAGGCTGAATGGTAGGTAAATATGATCTCACCGCCACTCTTTTTATCCACAAGGCAACACTCTCACTGTTGCTCAAAAACCTTTATGTAGCCTGACATCCATTCAGGGCTTGTTGCATTCAGCCCGACTCAATGAGAGGTCTCCAAAGAGCGCCACACTCACAATGGGGCCCAGTTCATTACAGTAAATAACAGTGGCAGCCGTGGCATTGTTTCCTCAATGCAAGTTGATTTAGCGCGCTTAAATGGGTGATTGTTTTAGGCCCGGTGGAGCTTCCTCTCCACATGGGGAAACCGTACATGGACCCGGGTGAGTGTGGTGGAGCACTTTCACCACCACACTTGCAGGGGGGAGAAGGGAGGCAGAGAGAGAGGGAGGGAGGGAGGGAGGGAGGGAAGGAGGAAGGGAACAAGCCTGCAGCTGGAGGGAAGGTGGTTTTAAGCTGTTTTACAGGAGGAAGGTGAGGCCTGATGTGGACTCCTGGGATAGAAGAAGAAAAAGTTGTTTTGGTTAACAAGTGGCCTGCTTGAACTGAGAGGGAAAGTGTGTGTGTGTGAGAGAGAGAGAGAGAGAGAGAGAGAGGTGTGACTGCATCTGTCCTTTAAATATCCAAATATATCCAGTATGTATGTACAACATGTGGCGCCTCGATTATTTGCGTCTAGATGTTTGAGTGACACACATGCGTATTTATATGTACACCACTGTCCTATATTACTGCACGAGACATCCCTTTCATGTGTGTGTGTGTGTGTGTGTGTGTGTGTGTTTCTCTGGATGTTTCTCACACAGCTAATCTTTCCCAGTGTAGTTCCCCAGCGTTGCACACTAGTCATCCCTCTCCCATAGTCACGCGATGGGCGTCTGTGGGCACATGCCAAGGCCTCTGCGGCCTCCACAAAGCCGTACAGCGTTTTCCATTCCCAGGGGCCCTTGCAGCTCCAGCCTGTCTTACTGCAGCCTGCCCTCAGCGCACCGTGTTTATGTCCTGTGTAATTGCAGACCTCAGTCTGAGCAGGAGGCCAGCGTCTGTCAAAATAGCCGTGCGTTGCCTTCAAGCAAAGGCCTAAATCACATCAGCTCCTGCAGTCAGACCGCGTTTCCCACAACCCCCTGCCAGACAAGGCTGGGGGCCCCCAGGCCTGCTGATTGGATAAAGGGGAAATGACATGGAAATTCCACTATGAGCCATACACTAACCTCTCATGCACACCAAAACTATGGCTACAGCAGTCTAATAAGTCAGAACACTTTTGCACACAGATACACACACACACACACACACAAGCACAAAAATCCAAACACATTATTTCTCTTTCACATCCCCCCCACCGGCCGTGGGGCCCACACTCGGTCCCACACCTTGAGCAGGCAGCCGTGAAATGGGGCCCTGTCTGGGAACTGTTGGCAGGCCTGGTGGAAACAGCAAAAGCGTGGTCCTCGTTAGCCCTGATGACGCTGGCTAGCTCGTCATCTCAGGGGAGCATGCTTGGCTGCTGCTGCTGCTACTGCCAGGAGGCTGGGAAAGGAAAGGTGAAACATGACCGAGGCTCCGAGGCTCCGAGGCCAAGGACCGAAGCACACGCAGCTTACTTTGCCTTTTTTTTTTTTTTTTTTTTACAGCTGTAAACCAATTACATCTTCATAAGCCTGTCGTTTTATAAACAGATAATAAGCTGATCCGACCCCGGCCGGCCACTCGTTCTCGTGTTACAGTATCAGCAGCTATGACAGCATCGCATCGGACGACCTCGCAGTCATCCGTCCCGCCGACCCGTCCTGCCCAGGGAGGCCCCGACCACATACTTCTCTTGACCTCCGGCGCGTCCCTCCCCTCCCACCCCTCTTTCTGTTCCCCTACTGAGAGGCAGGGGCAGGGGCAGATCAAGGAGTGGGTGGGGTGATGGGTGGGATGGTGACAGGAGAGAATAAGGAGAGGGGAAAATTCCTGAGTGCTTAAATCCCTTCGCATCCACCCAGGAATCAGAGGATCCAACTCCCATACTGCCCACACAAACCCAGCCCCTCTGACACTCCTGGAATGCTGATTTTTCTTTTTCCTTCTTCTTCTTCTTTTTCTCCTTCTTCTTCTTCTTCTTCTTCTTCTTCTTCACCAATTTGGGTAATTACCGCGTCGGTCACGGTGCTCAGAACAGAGACCGTGACCCTGGGCGGTGCGCAGTGACAGCCCGTGTAGCTGAGGCGGCGCTCTGTTTTGTGATGCTGAAACCAGACCTGCCGACAAATTCATCACTGACTTCTCCACAACAGCCCATATTTGGAGACCGTAGTGCCTGCCGACTGGTGTATTGTGTCGCATCGGGGATCTCCAACATTCCCATGGAGTGTGGTGAAATGTGCGGTTGTGTGCACTGTATAATGACAACCCACACAGCGCTGGTTCTTGGTTTATTATGGATGTTTATCTCTATGACTTGTCATTCTGCGGGATATTCTTATTTGGAGTTTGCACAAATTGACACATTATTATAATCTGAGTAGCTCATGGATAAAATAGAGCCATAGTCCGCCCTCAAAAGTTGCTTACAGACTTGATCAGGGCTGCATCAATAATTATAAACAAATGTGATATTTGCAGAAAATAGGGTAGTGGATCCACAATAAATAGCAAGTAAAGTACAACCACAACAACACAACCTGCCACTATGAGGTTAGTCCTGCCTGCAGGTTTATTGACAAAGTTTCCTCAAGCCCAACAATGAAGTTCACAACATCATTATTTCCCAGTCTTGTATTATTAGTTTTTTTTCCCCTGTCATAATGTGTCCCCTATAATCTGAAGACCTTGTATTATCCACATGTGCTACTGCTGTATACCATCTACTGTACGCAGCTAAACATACTGTTGTTTTTGCCTCCAGGTTTGAACCGCCGCAGCAGTTGGAGCTATCTGTCACATCTTTACTGTGTCATCAAGTTCTAAATAAGCAACTCTCTGTTTTGTTTATATTTTTGCAAACAGCTGATGTCTTGATTTTGCATCCAGTGAAACCAGTTTGTATTTGGACCAGACAAAACAAATGGAAAAACATCATTTGTATAGAATTCATGAAGGGGTGTTTTTTTTTCTCTCACTGCACGTGTAGGACACAAGACATTTGGATCACGCTCTAAGTTTGGCGTCTGCAGGCAGTCCAGACTGTTTTCAAAAAGCAGGTTGGACCTAAAACCAGATCGAGTCTATATTCACAAGCTGTGGTGCATAGCAGGAGTGTACACTGTCAGAGGATTTAGTGGAGTCTGATATCACGCTCGTATCCAGTGGCACTGACGTAAACCTTATATTAGCCTTGACAACAGCCACCTATAATAATCTTCAAAGGCATCAGTGGTGGTATGTCTGGAGTCCAAGCACACGCTCGTGCTCCTGACCCCGTGGCGGCGGGTCCCGCAACCCCGCATCTGTGTGGGGTTCGGGTTGCACCGCGTCCAGTAAAGATCCTGTTTCACTGCAGGTGTTCCATCAAAGTGCTGGCTGGTGCAGTTCTGGACTCAGACCCTGGTGCTGTTAAATGCCTGACTGGCTGCAAAGAGCCAGCCATTGATTAGTCTGCACGCGTGTGCCGGGGCACGATGATGATGGGGCCTCCACCGTAGCACATCTGAGCCTTGTGGCCAGAGGTGTCATCTGGGGGATTCACTCACAGACTCCTTAAGGCCCACACACCCCACACACACACCCCCACACCTCCTCCTCCTCCTCCTCCTTCTTCTCCTCCTCCTCCTCCTCTTCCTTTTTGTTCCCCTGCGCTTGTAATTGAAAATGTATTTATTGCAGGGCCAGAGGCTGGACTGTGGAGAGGGAGGCACTGCAGCTTATGAAGATGTGGCTGAGGTGAGGGCCGCAGGGTTTGGCTCCTCTTCAGCACCACCGACTCAGGCAGTCAATTTTTTTTTTCTCTCTTTCTCTTTTTTGGCTGCTCTCTTTGTTTACCGCTCCCTCGCGTACTTCTCCTTTTCTAACTCCTCTCTGTTTGCTCATCTTTTCTTTCAGCGCCTTGCCTTTCATTTTTGCCCTTCTGCCTCCTTTATCCTTTGTCTGCCTTTATCGTTCTTGATTGGCCGTGTATAAGGTCCATTTCAAATGCAAATGGTGCCGCTTGGATTGATACAAGTTATGTGCTGCCAATAGCAATTAGTTCAAAGAAAAGTTTTTGTCCACTTTAAATCCATTTTTTTTCCCCAGTCTTGTTTAGGGTCTCTGAAGTTTATCCACAAAGTCCTTCAAGAAGCAGACAGAATTTCTCTCCTATCTGATTTTCAGCAAATTGAAAGTGAAATTCACTCCAGTTAAATTTGCCATGAAGGAAAATAAGTTTCACTCGGGCAAATTTTGTTTGATTAGATTATTTCAACCCACTTGAGATTTGTTCAACAACAAAAATGAAAACTTTGTATGATACTTAATTTTGTTAAAAGATACACTTTAATACAAAAATTTTAACCTCTTTATATGGACAATTATGTTCTTTTTTATCCAGGAGTGTAGGAAAAAGAGCCTTCACAGTTGCTGCGTTGTTCACAATGAGCATGTGGTGCTGCATCAATCGACTGTTTTAAGTGCAAGTTGGACAGACATGTTTTCCTCATATTCCTAAAACCTTGAATGAATTGAAAAAGCAGCACAGATGCATCTCTACGTTCGCCCTCCTCACAGCTTGAAACCTGACTTTTAAAATGTAGTTTTGGATGAAACAGATTTTTAAAAAAGTGTTTGTGGAAAACAGCCCACTGCATTGAGGGGAGTGGGAATATTCAGTGTGTTAATGGGGAATACCTTGTCTGTGGAGTCCCCTGTGCAGCTAGACTGTGATCTCTGATAGCCCGAGCACTCTAGTCTCCTGCTCCCCATTAGACTGGAGCAAAACTGCGAGGCAAAAATGTCCTCTCCCTCAGCAGACCTCTTGAGGGGCCCTCGTAAAGCATGATTATCTTTTACGAGTTCCCCTCTCATTCCCAGGTCTAGCTCGTTGGAGAGAGCAGTGCAGCCACTGGGCCTCCCTGCTTTATCAGACCTGTGGATGGAGAGGAAAGAGGGGAGCGAGAGGTGAGGAGAGGTGAATGAGGTGCTGGGAACTTTCTCTCCCAAATCCTCTTTGTGTTTATGCAGGCACTAGGTAGAAAGACTTAATCTGAAACATACGACATGTGGGATTCGGTTCACTATGCATCGTGTATATTCTGCCCACAGCAACGTCTCTTGAACAGCATTTGACGTGTGAGCTTTGTACTAAGAGCTTCAGTTTATTACTTTATGTTTATAGCTTTTACTTTAGAAAATAATATTAATAATTGTTTTATTGTTATTGTTATTGTTATTGTTACGAGCTGAAGCTGGGTCACAGATATCACATGTCACTCCGTCCATGACAGAGGAAGAAGAAATCCTCGATTTGTGCTTGTGTGGTCGGCACAAGCAAGCATCACAGGGCAGGTCTTACCATGCCCTATTACCTCTCCTTCCCTACATCTGTCTCTGCTTTGACCCAATCTAACTCCAAACCGGTGGAAATCATCCGCAGGTTTGCTTCAGGAGACACCAAAATGTGATTTTTCTCTCTCTTCTGTGACAAAAGTGTAGGAACATTTCAGGGGAAGGTTGCAAAATGTGTCCCTTTTGTGAGGAGGCTCTCGGAGGGTGGATGGTGCGGGATGGCGTGAGCGTGCCTTGAAATCACCCACAAAGGGATTCAAGGCACAGCAGTAGCCCTTGGCTGGGGATGGTTATCACTTGCATCCGCTGCCACTGCCTCCAAGACACGCTAGCTAAAAACACCAGCACTCCTGGAATCTGTCAAACTGTCAGCTGCAACAGGAAAATAAATAGGAGGGAGAGATGGAGTAATTGTAAAGAACTGTGAAAGCACAATGGCTAACTGAAAAAAAATCACCCCTGCAGACGGCTGATTGGTAACTGGCCTAGGGTTCGCGTTTTGGCAGGCAGCAGCATGACAATGGTGTTTCTGAAATAAGATAGAGAGGCTGAGCTTCGATGAAATGGTGGCCGCTTGCATTGTCTTTACAGCGATTCTTTGACTTCCCTATGACGAATCCCAGTAACACAGACACTTGGCAGACCAAAGTGGGCCACTTTGCGTTATAGAGGGCCCCTGCACATGAGAAGCCAAAGAGAACCTTTAAAAAACGAAGCAAGATGTAATGCAGCTTTTTTATGCTCATTCTGGCCCTGTGATAGCTGCAGTGGCATGGATTTGTATCCCAGCTACACTGAAAGGGCTGCTGAATTGGATGGAGCTTTAAAGTGAAGCAAGAAAGCTCTGGAAAATCGGACCTCAAAGGCACATTTCAACTGGAAAGCGTTTCTTTTAAGCTGTCACTCCTTGGTAGTTGACAATCCTATTATGGCACCAACTTATTGTAATTAAGAGAGAGAAGAGATATATGGGCAAAAACACATTCACCGGACCATCTAAGATACAAAGAACTTGATTGTTGTTCTGTGTTTGGGGGGCAAACGAAGCGGCCGAGCGGCCAGATCACCTTATTTGCATTGACATGTGAGTGATGTAAACGGTATCCAGTAGCCAGTTTCTCTTTCTCTCCCTGTCCCTCCATCCCCTCACTTGCGGGCAGCACTTTAAAGAGACGTGATGGAAAATAGGTTTTATGGCTTTTCTTCTCTCCCATTTTTAGAGGTCAGAGAAATGGAGGCTTCAAAAGAAAATCCTGAGGAGGTAACGATCCCTCACCTCATCAACCCCCTTCTGCTAAATTCTAAATACGTTTTGCACTCAAATTGCAGCCAAAGCCCACTATAAAGCAGCTAGGAAAGGATTGTGAGCGGCAAGTCCATACGCTGTTATTTACTTGCCTGATAATAAGAGGATTGTGTGTCTTTCTTCTACACTCCCTACACAATGGGGGGCTTTTGAAGCAGGGTGCGGATGATAGCCAGAGTCCTCAAGGGTGGCATCGGCTGCCATTGTAGTAACTGAGGGATGTCCTGAAATGTATGGCTGATGACAGTGATATAAAGCCCCCTGTGCATTGTGGGTAAGAAGTGTGCACATGCGGTTACTCTGCAAGTGGCTGCTCTCCCCAGAGGCATTGATGTCTGACCTTTAAACCGTTTTGCTAACGTGCTCAAACATGGCAATTAATGTGGCCGACAATGTTTGAAGATCTATAAAAAAAACAAATTGAACAACTTTAAACTGAATTGTTCTGCTCAAACATTTTCTTCTTAGATAAAGAGAGGGGTAATTACGTTAGGGGTCAAAGTTCAGAGTTTTTAGTCTCTGCATCCGATACTCTCCTCTTGCCTCTTTGATCTCCATTCCCTGCTCCTTCCCTGTGTGGACCTGTCTTCTGTTACAAATGAACGTGCTGAGAGGGTCAAAATATCAAGAGGCAAACTGCTGACATACAAATACATAGAGATACTCCTCCAGTGCTTCTCCACACCTCCAGCAGCTGCGTTTTAGGGCCGTCACTCATCCTCTTCCCCACAGACACTCTACAGCTGTGCCACAGATCCTCTCAACATTAGTGTTCTTCAATGGAGACCTGTCCGTCTCATCTTCATTTCTAATCTATTTAAATCACTTTTTATTTAGTCCCCCCCCAATCCCCAATGACAATTACAGGTCTGTTGTATCCTGTAATTATTATTAGACAAAAACAGTGAAAAGTTCAATATCTGAAATTACATCTATGTGGAAAAAGCTATTTATATTATATCTCCTAGATACTTTGTTTGTATCCTATTAATTTATTTTGTTGAGTTATGTTTAGACAGGAAAACTTAGATAGACTCATAGACTGTCACGTATAGCAAATTGGCTATTATGATACATGAGAAGGGGAAACTAATGCCTGGATAATGAATAATAAAAATAAAATAAAAATGATTTATTCTGCAGCGAGAAAAAAGCCAATAATTTGACATCACAGCTTTTCATTTGAGATGTCTAAAGGTGAAGTTAGATGAGATTTTGTCAGACAAATTGTACATTTTGAATATGGAAGGCAAGCGAAACAGAGTAAATTTTGTAACAAGCCTTAGCCCTAACCCTAACCTTGTTCCCTTTGGAGAACAAAATCTGGTCTGACAAAAGTTGAACAGGAATTCAGACCTGTGTTAAAACAGCATGAGAGGCGATATTGATTAGGGGTTGTTTAAGTTTTTGATGACAGAATGACAAGCCAGGTTATTTTAGCTTTAGTAGCAGATAAATGCGTTCAAAGTCTTATCATTCATTGAGTTACTGCATAATGGTTATACGCACAGACACAATTTTACAACTCTAAAATGTTATTGGTGGCAGATATTTTATTTATTATCATGACAGTCATGAGTTAAGGCACAGAAGTGTTATGTTCACATTAGAAGGTAATGCTCAGCAGTATTTGCTTTGCTATCATAAACCTGGTTCTCAGCTTTTCTGCCATGTGGCTCAACTTTGTTTTCCATGGCATTATCGTACAATCATATAGCCTACTCACAAGAACACTCATATAGGCTACAGTAAACCCATTCCTAACTCCAACCATCCCAAGTCTGACACCTTTCAGTCTCATACTTTGACCAACCATCCAGAATTTGTAGCAGCAGCCTTGTATGTCTACATGCACTCACACTAAAATGCAAACACACAGGTAGTACTTCTCACTAGGAGACTTCATAGCTGGCTCAGCTCCCCCTCTGAGCCTGTGAGTTTGGCCTCAGTGATTTACACTGTGTGTGAAAGCAGCCGGCTGGCTGTGTCTTAATGCAGAGCACCACGAGGGATGGAGAAGTGGCCCGTAATGAATTGGTGTTAATGAGCTGTTAACTCTGCTCCAGCCCAAAGCGCCACAGTAACCCCTGCTGCCTGGCTTCCAAAGGAGGACAAACATACAAGCTCACAACCCACACACACACACACACACACACATACATATACAATGGAATGCATAAATTTCTTTCAGCTGGTACAGTCCAAGTGCATATACAGACGTCACGTCACCCACAGACTCACAGACTCTCTCACATGCACTCCCTCGTACGCATGTTCACTGTCACAGACGCACACGAACACATACACCCACATACGTGCTCTCCGGGCCAACACATACTCAGTCAATCAGCCTCTCACTCCCAGGCTAAACGGGCCCCTGGCTCAGAGGCAGTAAATCTTCCTCATGCTGACATGTACTTGTGGATGGCGGACACCCAGCCGAGCTGCTGAGCAGATCAGAGTTGAATAACATTTGTAAATAATTCTCAGTGTTTGTTTTTCTGTAATGGAGAGCCAGGTGGACGGGGTTTACCGCATATCACATAAGGTCAGGTGTTGGACGGCAACAGAAAAGTAGTCTGTAATTTCTAATTGCCTTGGGCTGTAAACTCAACACGTGTAGCACCTAATTATACTAAAACAAACATATGCTACAGAATTTATACTTTTACTGGTAATGAGGTCCTGGTCTCCCTATAACATTTATTATAGGATGTTCTATGTCATTTACATTAATTTGCTTTATTGTGGAATCATCTTAAACTATTTACGATTAAAAAAAAACATACATCCCTTCAATTACAACCACTTCAGATGTCTATATGTTGTTGGCACGGCCTGAGTCTACATCATCACTTCATCATGAACTGGTTTTATGCATCAAGGCCAGTCACATTTGGCTAGTTG
This sequence comes from Trachurus japonicus, assembly GCF_045865225.1. Classification (NCBI taxonomy): domain Eukaryota; kingdom Metazoa; phylum Chordata; class Actinopteri; order Carangiformes; family Carangidae; genus Trachurus; species Trachurus japonicus. Next base: position 19,014,431 of record NC_140910.1, read on the forward strand.
TTATAAACTGTCAGCTGCTTGTACAGCTTGAAACCCCTCTATAAAGAAGTTGTTCTTTGTTGCGACCGATTAATGTTCCAGCTCTTTGCACAGCGGTCCCCCCCTGCCATTCAATGTAAAAATGTTCGTGTGGGTTCAGTCTGAAAAGGTGCAATAGACCTATAGTGTGGATGCATTCTCTTCTCCAGTCACTGTACAGTACGTTGCCCTTGACAAGTGCTTATGAAATGTTAATGCGGATACATATTGTAATGACATGCCACCTCTGCTCGGCCGGACACATTTGCCTCCCACATTATCGCTATCTTTTTTTTGATTGCGGTGCATTGACTGTATGTTTGCAGGACTTCGTGAGTGATGGAAGTAGTCCTAAAAGGAAGAGAATGACAACACACCATTAGTTGCCTGTATGCCTCTGCACAAACACAATCAGGATAAATTCCTCTACTACTTGGTAAATAAACGACTGTGACGGTGGCTGTCGAGGCAGGATCCCGGCCTGCCCTCTGCCATGTGGACAAAAGGCGCTCTCTCTCCACCCACACATTGCTGACTTTGAGCAAATCGTCCTTGTGCTGATGCTGAGCACGATAAACATGATCTGCACTCTTCCTCACACTCTCTTTCTCTCTCACACACACACATATTCAGTCCTGCCACCCGCTGCCTGCTTCTGCTGTGAGAAACCAAATACAGAGGGGAGGAGGGGGGGGGTGTTTGCAGTGTTTGGCTCACCTGAGGGTGAGTGTGTGTTTGTGGCTTTATGTGTGTGTGTGCGTGTGTACAAATGCATTCCCTCACTTTTAGCCTGTTGGAGGCCAATTAACGGAGGATGCTGTTAAGTGATTTTTAGCGGCTTTGCTGGAGATTTAGGGGAAGGAAGAAAGATGGCCGCCCGCAAGGTGCTTTAATAGTCCCTGACAGCGCTAGTGCTTTATAGCTAGCAGCTGGTCCAGGTGTTAGCCACTGCCTGAGCACAAATACACACACGCACGCACGTACACACACACTGCCTGCCTCATTAGGGTCGGCCCTTAACAGGAGGGCTCTTTGCGGTTGAGGACTGAGTCTGACGCAGTGTGTATTTTCAGCCTGTGTGAGCGCACGTTAAAGTGTGAGCTGCTTGCCTGGAAGGGGAGGAAGAGAGGGAAGGAGGCTCAGACTGGGCTGGTTGTCATGCTCAGGCATTCAAATTGCCATTTGTTGTGGCATATAAAATACCCCCAGAAACAACTGGCACGTTTATAGTTTTTCTTCCCAACACTAGACAGGGTTTTACAGTCTAATGTTTACAGTCATCACGACCACCAAATTTGTGTTGTTGTGTGTGTGACCTTTTACTACATTTTTTTTCTCCTCCTTTCCCCCCCCCAAACCTGCATGTATCACATTAGCATATGCATGGACCACGTGTTTTACTATGTGGTGTTTAACACACACTGCGGTACATGGACATCCATCTGCAAAAAAAAAAAAAGAAAGAAAGAAAAGGATTTGTTCTTTTTTCGTTTGTTGTAATCTTTTAATTCTCCGAACTAGACAATGAAGAAATCCCAGCGAGTCACTTAACTTAAACACAATTGTTCTGTGAAACACTATACAGTATGTATTAGGCGCTCCTCATCTGCAGATCCTTACCAATGGGACCCTATGATGGGAGGAAGTGTGTATCTGTGCATGAGTGTGAGTGTGTGCGCGCCGTGGGGGAGACCTCCACATGCAATGATTTTAATTTGGCAATAAGTAGCTTAACCAACAAGAGGAAGGAAAACGGGGTGAGGTGCTGGAAATAAGGAGCACCATGGGGGAAGGAACACAAGAGATTACCAGGTTGGAGGGCACAGCTTCTCCTCCACTCCTCGCCCCCTGCTATGGCGCTCTCTTTCCCTCACCGAGGCCAACATTCACCTCAGGTCAGCCATACCTAATGTTACTGGACCTCTCCTGGCACAGGGTTACGGAACAAAGGTGTATCCTCCTTTCACGCCCCCGTTCTCTCCCCAGGTCCGCTAATGAACATTAAAGGCTGGTTCACTGAGAAGCTAAAGATGCTCAGCGCTGGCATTCAATCCCCCCCAGCGTTTTCCTTAAGGAGGACGACGACCCTCAAAGAAAGTGTTTTCTTTTACAGGCCTTTCACTTTCTGGAGTGTCCATCCTCTTATCGTCCATGTAGCAGGAAATGGGATGTCCCGCCTTGATTGTGTAGCTCTGTGAGAGGGTGTGTGGGTGTGAGTGTTGTGCCACTAATCTGCACTTTTGTTTTATTGTAGTGTTCACACAGGACGAATGGGATGCAGCTGTGTATTTTCAATCGTCTTTTTTTAAGTATATTTTTGGCCAATGAAATGGGGAAGCAGAGAGAGGGGGAATGACATACAAGGGCCATCCGATGTGGGATTCGAACTGGGGCCGACTGCAGCGAGGACTGTAGCCTCTGCATATGGGGCGCCTGCTTTACCCACTGCACCACACGAAACCCAGATTTTCAATCTCTGTTACTAGTATGTTTTGCAAATATCAGATGCATATTCACCTGGGTCAATCCTCCTCTGTTGCTCACCCTGAGGTTTCTCCGATTTTTCCCTGTTAAAAGGGTTTTCCATGGAGTTTTTCCTCAGTGGATGTGAGGGTCTAAGGACAGAGGATGTTGTTACGATGTCATGTAAAGCCCTTTGAGACAAACTGTTTGTAAAAACGGGCTATACAAATAAAATTGCCTTGCCTTGCCTTGCCTCAATGGTTAATGTTGCAGCATGTTCTCTGCCCTCAAACCTAATTCTCTGACGGGATCTGTTGCAAGTGAAGAACTTCAGATTCAATAGTGTTGATCGCTAACAGGCATCAAGAGCTAAGCTCACGACGAGGACGGGAGAGCTGAGTCCAGCTGCCTCGTTTTTATTTTGAGTGGCAACATATTCTTCTGTTCAGCAGGATAACGACCGTCACCGCACTGATTCATGACTCGTGACGTATTGTCTGGGCCTGAGGATGATCAGGACTGAGACATAAACAATCGGTGCAATCTGTCACTTGTTACGCACTGCTCTTGTTTTTTTTAAATCGCCAAGGATGTTAAAAGTCCTCCATTAGCTCTGACACTACATATGCTGACTGTACAAACCAAACATAAGCTCTCTTTCTGCTCAGACACCCACGCAACCTGCGCTTTGATCTCTGCATGACTACGTCTATTTGTGTCACTACTAAAACTTCTGACAGGAAGTCCAGCCATGGTTATACGTTTGGTGAGGCAGTGAGTTCTCGGGATGTGGTTTTTCTCGAAGGATTTTAGATCTCACATGATACAGTTCGCCACAGACTGTCTTTGTTTGTCATTAGCCCCTTCGCTTTGATGGTTTCCGATGCTATGTGTTTTTGCATTCAGACGTGAAACTATATACTTATCCTCGCCAAGTTGAAAGCAGTTAATGATATCACAATATTATGATATACTGACCGAAAACACACGCCAGAGAGGAAACAGAAGTACGAGACTGGTGGATCAGCACGCTGTGATGTTCTAACCTTAATGCTACAGAGATATTGAAGGTTATGTGTTGCTGCACACGTTGGCATGACAAAAGACAGTCTGCACAAGCCTCACCACAGGGTCCTCTCCCTATATGTAACTACATGTGTGGGCGTGTGTGTGTGTGTGTGTGTGTGTCTGGATGCAGTAATATAGAGGGGAAGCATGGTTTGGCGAAGGCCTTGCAGACATGCAGGAACATGACACATAGTTCCTCCCGCGTATCCTCACAAACCACAGTGAAACAGCATTAATGATAAGCACCTGGATTCCCACAAGCTCCCAGTTAGGCCCAATTGGCGGTAACTGATAAATTGGGATGAGTAGGAGTTGGACTGCAGGGCCAAGTGAATGAACTCTTTTCACATCAGGTTGCAAAAGAAAGCTGAAAGAGGGAGATGAAGAGATCCTTTATACTGGCAGTGTGTTCACATGAGAGGAGACCACACGCTTGAGAGAGAATGAGATAGAAAAAGAGAGAGAGAGGGACAGTGTCTTTTCCCAGACAGCCCATGAGAATCCAATACACTCCCACGCGTCTGGGTTTGTGTGTGGCCACCGCATACACACACACACACACACACACACACATGCTACACGCCACATGTGTCCGTGTTCATCCCCTCCTCGTAACATCAACCCTTCGCTCTCTCAATCTGGGCCACACTCCCCGCCGACTTTGATGCGTTTTTTCGCTCGATGTGTACGACAATAATCTTTTTCACCCCTCCAAAAGAGCGGGGCCATGGGAAGAAAGGCCCTGCTCTCGAGGCTTTGCTTCATCTTTTGCCCCGGCTCTTCAGCGAGACAAAATCGCTTCTCCGGCACCACAGTGCGGTTCAACTGCAGCTGAAAAGGGATGGGGACCAAATCCCCTCTCCTACACAACAAAACAACACTGTAGCCTTTTCACTGTGACTGCCCACAAGGAAAGGGTCCTTTCTGTCTGTGGCGGACACAGTGTCTGTCTATCTATCCGCTTCCCCACAGATGTTGACACTGTTTGTTGCGGGTTAAGATGCCCTCTAAAGACCATTGTTCCCCTTGTATCTTCTCTGTTATTGAGTTTTTCCTCTCTTTCGAGGCGAGGGCCGGAGGTAGAGAGGGGAGAAAGCGGTGAAAGATCTCCGGATGGCAGTCGGCGCACCAGGGGGCCCTTTTGCCCAGAGAGACCCCAGCAAAGAGCTTCATTGTGGGTAGCAGCAGGCAGCCACCCAGGGCTGTATGTTGGAAGTATTGTGTTGCTTGGATAGACCCGAGTCCCTCTCCAGAACAGGGGCAAAGGTTAGCCCCCCTGTGGGCTGCTCCATACCTGCTCTGCCCCGTCTCCCCCTTCCACCCTCACAGGCCCAGGGAGACACAGCTCCATACAATAGAAACCAGTCAACTCGCTACTAAGGAGACTCTTAAGATTGAGAAGTAGCAGAGCGGAGACACTAATTCAGTGCACTCTCCACTTTTTCGATGAATAGATAATTCGATTAATGGGCCCATGAAAGGAAGTAACGAGCGAGGCAGGTCAGAGGCTCCTCCGTAATTTACAAGGCTGCGTCTCAGCACTTCAGCGGGATAAAAATCTTATCGCAGACTCAAAACAAAAACCTTTTGATGACATCTCAGCTATCAGCGTTGTTGATGAGGGTGTGAGTCATAAGTTGGTGTGTGTTTGTGTTTGTGTGTGTGTGTATACAGGGCTCTGTATAGCCGTGCGTGTGTGGATGTGTAAGTATGCTTTTGGAGACAACAGGATGCTGAAAGACCATGTCAAACATTTGGATCTCTGCTGAGCCAGATCCCACCCCTATCGCCTTATCTTGACACCCCTGTGCATCCAGGGAATGCTCGCTCTCATGCCTCCATGCACCGTCAGCACTTGAAACACAAACATACAGCTCCGCTTAATAAGACAGACTCTCTGGTCGTCGACCGACTGTGCAACATGAAATTAAGAGTTGATGAAAATCACATCAAATCACGGCTGATGATGACATCCACAACTGGGGTGTAACTTTTTAATGTAAAGCACATTGAGTCACTGTTTAGGAATGATCTATGTGCTGTGAAGACATTATGTGATTTCTCAACAAAAAAATGAGTCTGAGCCATTGGTAGGGAGGTAACAACAAAACCCTGTCATTCTATTTTAAAGGCAATGATATTAAACTTTTATGACCGGACAGGCTCCTGTTATTTCTGAAAAGCTGTATAATGTCTTTTTGTTGACATGTCTGAGTGATGAGGGAAGCTGCAAAAGAGAAAGAGAGCGCTCTTTCCTGGCCACAGAGTCATTTTGCTATATTGCACCAATGAGCAGTGTTTATGATGGGGGGGGATTGGTGCCAGTGGTCATCACTGATTGGTGCTGTCAGCGATGATGTATGAGTGTGAAGGGACATCTCTGACCTCAGATTAGTACATTAACCCTCTCCCTGGCCGAGGCCAGCGTGCGTCCTAAACCCTGACCCCATGTCCCCTCACACCACCGCAGGGGGTCCGCGGTCCCTTCTCTCCTCTCCATACTCTGCGAGATGCCCCCCCCCACCCTTTGCTTTTGTTGGGGTAAACTATTGTGTGCATCGCTAAATAATGTGCATTCCACGTCCCCCACTTCTCATGCTCACTTGCAGGGCCGCAGTTGACCGTTGTCCAGTTTAAGTGTCATCCCCAGAGGGGGGTTACCGGGGGGCTTCACCAGGAGCTGCAGGTAGCTTTCATGGCTTCCTCGCAGGCAGGTTTCCCACTGCTAGAAATTTGTCGTCCCCCTCTGGGTGTCTTTTTTGGTAGTGTCAACCCCGGGGCCCCTGATGGGAGATTTGTTGATATGATAACTTGATTAGGCTGCAGGATGGATGACATTTTGGCAGAGGGCCAGTCAGCAGCACCCAGGGAGGCGCTGACTCGTCTCCTTAACCTCTCCTCAGGAGCCAGCAATTAGTGGTAGTAATTGGTGAATTAGCAATGTTGCTACATTATTCTCTACTTCTTCCTCACTTTCTATGGGCAGCGGGTGGATGAGAAGCCGAGCAGAGAGAGAGAGAGTCTGCGTGATCACCACCTTCCTCAATCAGTAGCTTCAATTTATTACAAAAGTACAGCACATTAATTTATTTGCACTTATTGCACTTATTTGCAGCACCTTTTCTCTCTCTGTGCACCTCTGAAAACACACAATGACTGGGCAGATATTTTGTTGCTGAAGTGAGGTTTGGCCATGGTCTATGGCTCTTCTTATTTCTCACTCACACCATTCTTTACACGGCTCCAGGCCTCCGGTCCAGAAGAGATAATTCAATTAATGCGGCCAAGGCCTGCATTTCAAAACCTGGCGTTTTTTTTGTCTGAGAGATTTGCATCATAAAACTCTGCCTCACAGCTGAACGTCCTCGAACGTTTTCTGCTTCTAAATTGTTAAGATACAACGAAAAATGAAATGATATACGTTCACTCCGAGGCAAGGCTGTTACCTCGACAACAAAATGTCCCTATTGTTTGCCCATGGAAATGTTTCGTATCTACACAGCGTGTCACTAAATACAAGGGCAGAGTCTGTTAAAAGTTTTAGATGTTACCATTAAAGTTTGTTTCCTGAAAGCAGAGTGCACGCTGAGAGGGGACGACTTGTTATGTCACTTTTACAGCTGGTAAAAATTTCACACCTGGAAAAAAAAAAAAAAACTGCCAAGTTTTAACATGAATGTCACTTTGGCCATGATTGGTGAAACAGCAGATACCCCAGTTAAACTATAACTAAACAACGTCTGCTCTTTAAGTTAGATGTATATAGTCAAACAAGAGTGTAAACTAAAACCTATTTGTTATGTGCAGTTTGACTAACATTTATGTTTGTTGTGTATTTTGCAGTTGAGAGTTGCTGTGACTCTGTTGTTGAAAGATGGTCCAGGCCTTTTCCCTGCTCTGTAATTACCTCGCCTCATCCTCCACTCATGTCTGTGGAGCTTGTCGACTCCGGTGACCTCCGACCTGTCATGCACTGTGGGTTTAGTCTGACGTATTCAAGGTGTTACCATCTGTGGCCCCCCGCCCCACACCCCCACCCCTTTGCTCTCTCCACGGACAAGTCCTCTGTGTCCAGGCCCACTGGGTTGGAAAAGTTGCTTACAGTGGACTGTTTGTTTGGCTTTGTAAATGTCTCAGTTCAGAAGAAAGGATGGACAGAGGAGTAGCAGGGCTCCTGGAGGACACTGGTGTTGTGTTTTTTCCTCCTGGTTAACAGTGCTGTGGTTATCAGCACCTACGAGTTAACTTGTAACACAGTGACCTTTGACTCTGTGTCTCTAAACAGAACAATAGCTGTTTCCAAACGTTACTTTACTAGTGTGTGTGTGTCTTCTAGGTATATGTTATGTAAGAAGACACATTGTGGTCATATACTCATATATTACAATTATATATTATGTCATTATATGAATATATGAATGAGTATTTAATAAAAGTGAATTCAAACAAACATTTTCATGCTTTAGCTGGTGAACCACAGATGAGAAAAGCCAAATGAGTTTTGCATACGGACAAATCTTTTTTTAAACAGTCAGTGTGTATATACAGTAGTGTGGGAACTGTTTTAGCCAGTTTACAAAGTCATTCAACACCAAGCAGCAATGAAATGCTAGATGAGGGGATACAGATGAGGGACGAATAAAGTTGCATTCAACACAGATGAACGATGATGTTGCACTATTGCAGCAGTATCGAAACTACAAACAAAGTAAAGTAGCCATGTTGTCAACTTGACAACTATGCAGTTTGAGGTCATCTAATGACTTTTAAATATGCTGGAGAAAAACCACATGCAGTAGAAGTTTCTGAAACCACCTCTGATCGACATGTCAAGTATGGAAATCATCAGCATTTGTTGGCAGCATCCCGTAAGCAACATGTGACAAGAGATTGCAACACTGGCAACACATATTCAGAATGAGGAGAACAACTCTGCACAGAAAGTACAAAGCTTTTTTGGTGCATTTTGATACAAGTGTGCAAAGTGGACTGAACAGATACAGTATATAAGTGAGAGGAGAACAGCTTTTACGTGAATTCATCTGATCTGTCAGGAGACTTCAGCAGGGGGAACAGTGGACTGTTCAGATCTCATTTTTTTAATGAAAGTACAGTATCAGTATCGCACTCTAAATACTCTTAATTTCATGTAAAATGTGAATTTGGGATTGTTATCTATGCAAGAGACGTTTAACCAGCAAAATGTGATATACTAAAACATTAAAAGAAGTTGTTCCGCAGAGAGGCTCTTTCAGACTGTAACATCATTGCAGTTGTTTTAATGCATCAATTTTTAAGAGGCATATTAATGTAGCACGTTGAAGAGTCGCTCTTTTTTCTTTGATCTACTGTATGATAATATTGAAATTCCTAAACTGATAAAATGTTCAATCAAATATATCACATGTGCATGGTGGAGCTAAAATATTCCATATTTCTCTAATGAGCTGAGGCATCATGACCACATGTCTAATGATCTTGACTCTCGAGCTGCGCCTATTGCAATACAAGTGCAAATCCACCACGCTCATCCCTGTTCCAGCCATTTGTGTGTGGCAAAAGTTTCACCAAACAGCCACAGCCTTCACTGTGTCAGACTCGTCCTGCTGACATGTGACTGACATTCGAGGTAGACCGTTGAATTGAGAAACATCTTTTGATGGGAGATCAGTGACGTCTGTGTGGTTTGAATCATTTCTAAAGATCAGTGTACAAATCAGCAGCTTAACCAGTTTAACCATGTCCCACATCCTTAAACAGATGGTGCTGCGGTGTCCGCGCACACCCAGGAATTTCTCTGTGAAGGATGTGTCATCCTGTCGTAATGACACTGCAAACATGAAGAGTTGGCCCCAACTCTGAGAACACGTCCAATTTCATCCTATTAATCATATTCATCATTCCTTCTCCCAAAAGAACTTGTGTTGTTATGACGTGCTGATAGTGAGAGAATATTTGGCAGTGCACTGCGGTGCTGGGGATGTGTTGGATAACACAGTGTATGATGCTCTGTGGATGGTAGTACCAGGGACTTAGGTTGCTCAGAGTTTCAGATCAGACGAGCGAGAAATGTCTCTCTGAGCAGGGAAATGCTGCCACCTAGTGGCTGAAGGTCTGCACAAGTTTTTCATTCAGAGCAGCTACTTTGGGAACAATCTGCATTTATTATCCAATCCTGCCATCTGTAGGCTATTGTTCAACTGAGGGGTGACACTGGTGAAACTGAAGGAGCAACTGTTGCGGTGATAATTTATGCAAGGCAATGAAGTACACATCAGTGACTTTAATGAAAATGTGCTTTTGCCTATAGGAGTAATAGCAGTGATATAAAGTTGAAAGTATGTTTAAAAATACAGCGAAGCAAGTAGTATTTAAGTGACTATAAAACAGATCCATAATATTATATATATAGGAGAGAAGCACGTTCAAAAGCTGAAAATATTATTTATTATATTATTTTATTTTCAGTAGTTATAAAAAAAGGGTCTAAAACACTAAATGAAAATACTTTTGTTCTGTCTTTAATCTTTTTAAAAAAAATTTTTTATTACTGCTTTCTAAAATATGCATCAGTTATGTGAGGGTTCAAATGCATCTGACTCAAAGGTATAAGGTCTTAAATGAAACAAAAAGGAAATAAAAACTGACATGTTTAGTTCAGTAATGTTCATACAAGACATGTTTAAGGCACTTTGAATAGATGATATTAATAGTGAATAATAATAGAGGGCAATTTCTGTACCGGCACACGTTAGTACCCCAAACTTCTGTCTTCAAACCAAAACCAATTTTAAATCGTTCTTATGTGCAAACATTTATATTTACAAATATGTTTACCAATTTATTATAGTAAAGAGCTATGATATTGAGAATTCATGAATTAGTATCTGTTTATGTATCAGTAGTGCAGTATCCGAGCCAGTAACAACTTTGAGCTTGCTGAGGTGCCATAAGGTGCCTCTTTATTCTGCCGTCCATGACTGAAAGTAGTTTTACACCTGTTACACTTCCTCATTGCCAGTAGCTGCAGTACACTGTGTGTCTGTGTGGTGTAGTTGGCCAGAAATAGTTTATGGAGGTTCAATCACTGCCAAAAGTGTATAGCAAGTTTCCAGGAATAGAAAAACTCTCTCCAGAATCCTCATTCGCTTTTACCGGTACGCCGCTACATGCATTCACAAAGAAAAACCCCATCTGACAGAAACAGAGGATCTACTGAGGAGCAGACCTGGTTCAGAGTTTCTGTGACAGTGACAATTATGAATGATCAATTAAAACAATCAGGCCCGGTTGCTGGCATAAACACTCTATGCGGTTGTTTATGGCCACAGCCGTTAGGTGGGGGGCACATGATCAGAAAGGTACCAGGGACCATCAAGTCATTTAAACATCCTGAGGTCTGCACGTGCACGCTATGAGCTTTATATGTAATTTGAAGTCAATATTCAGCTTCTTTTATCTCACATTTGAGACATTTGGTGAAAATAGAATGGCAGAATGACAACATTTGTGCTCAAAACGTACAAAATTTCATTTTAGACTTGTTTTCTACACGTATCTATTACTGTATTCATATCCTATTTCAAGCACCAAAACAGTTCATTCTCATGACTGAAGCTGTGTTTTCACAAGGGATTTGAAATGTTTCAAAAAGCAGACCTCAAATTTCCAGCATTTGGCCTAAATGATTTCTTTATACAGTGTTCTAGGACAAATTGACCTCAGTGTGCTTACAGCGGAGGTTCTAATATTTAGACATAAAACACTTGAGTATTGTTACATCTGCAAGTATCTTAAAAAGATACATTTAAGAAAATATGTAAAAGTCGAGAAAATGGCCTCAAACCTCAGAGGGCATAAACACGTCTGTGTTCAGTTTTAACCGGTTTTAACCAGTGATTTGGTCCACAAACAAAAATCTTGTTTAGGGCCACCAAAATGCTAGGGCCGGCCCTGAAAACAATATATCCAGTATGTTACGTTTCATTTTGGATAAACAGTAGCTCCATCAAAGCAGAGTGAGGAGCAAAGGAGAGCAAGTAGCCCGGCAATGCTGTCTGCTCTCCATTATTCATGAAAGCAAGTCAACATGAGATCATTCTTCACCCCATCTCTAACTTTTTCTGGGGACATGCAGGCAGAGTTTTACTCTATTTACCTTGCTAGCAAGTAATTACAAGTTTAAAGACTTTTGAAGTCCTATAGCTGTCTTTCTTCTAATCTACTGTTACCCTGAACACAATGGCAACCATAGGTCAATCAAAAGATATGGAAGATTATTCAGAGTTTCATAAGTTGCAAAAGAATCTCTGACAATAGCCACACAAGCATATCATGAAGAAAACTTTCTACTTAGACTTAACTACACTTCTCAGTGATGTTTGTACTTTTGTTACAGTTTAGTGGTTTCATGGCGACTCTGGTAACCTTTTCTTCCATCTGGTTTATAAGCTTCCCTCAGTAGCTACACAAAGGCACATGAGTAGGCTACTTTCATCAACCATCCCATTGTGAACAGAACTGTAGTATCACTTACTGCAACCTTGCTTTTATAATGTTGCTTTACCAGGAAGCCTTTGTTACTCTTGAAATATCTGATTTGATTATTCTTATATTTAATACTTCAAGGAAACATAAAATATAACTGTCAAGAGCTGCGTAGATTTTCACTATACATGGGGGTGTGATTAATAAAGCTTTGCCTTCCTATACAAGACTTTTGTGCCAAGGCTAACTTTTTAATATTTTTCCCCACAAAGAACTACCACCAACCCCCATGTAACAGCCTTTGTTAACAGATGTAATACAATACCTGTTATTTCAGGTTTGGTCTATTGTGTGAGGTTTAAAACTGGGGCATCAAATGTTTCTACCCACCACCTCCAGAGCTGGATTTACTTTTCTATTCACACTGACAATGACGACAGCTTGTTTTGTGGCTCTGTGGTTGAGAAGCTGGACCTGTATTGGCTTTGGACAATTGTTTTTCTTCCTGCTTCTTCAACCTGTGTTCCTTGGTAAGACAATTGTACACTGTTGTGTAATGCTGTTTGCCACACATTATTGTAGTATCATTGACATTTTGTGATAGTATGGTGTTCAGTAGACTAATACAGTGATCACTCCTAAAGATGAAATTATGTGTTAAAGAAATGTGATTTATATTGTTCTTTGTTTGGGTTGTTAGGTGTGATTCTGGTCATTCAGTTTTAAGGAGAAAATCATCATCATCCCACATTTTTATTCTTGAGGGATTGTCAGACATGCAGACTTACCAACACAGTCAAGACTAAAGGATTGATCTCTGTGTATTGATACAGTATCGCCATGCAAAACATCGTGGTACTAGGCTGCATCCATTTTATTCCCCATCTAGCAGTTACCCGTGGCTTTGTCTGATGTAGAACAAGTTCTGTGTCCAGTGTTTAAGTCTGGGAAATGGATTCCACAAAGTAAAAGTGAAGCGACCTTGACACAAAAGAAGTAAAAGTGTCAATGCAGATACAGTCACATCATGATTTTTAACAATGTTGATGGGGTTGATTTTATCTTTAAAAGAAGCTGAGCACTGTGGTGTTTAATATCAAAATTACATTATTGTGTTGCTTTTTTATTATGATGTTTAACATTTCAATCACTCATGTTTCTATAGTAGTGTGATGAGAGATCATCTTTTCCCCTCTCTGTCCTGTTGATTTAATATCCACTGAACAAAATGTCTCAGGTTCTGCAGAGGAATCTGAGCCGTGGACAGGAACTGCCTCCAGGTCGTCCAATAAACAACCACTCCCGCAGCATTCCTTCGCCACAGGTTATCAGTGTTTCTCTGTTCTTGCTTGAAGAGGAAACTAGGCCGAGTTAATATTCATCCTATATTTGACTTTATGTTAATAATGTCTGAATTATAATCTCATGTCCCATCTTGTCTGTGCTTTGCCCACAGTCTTGCCAGGGCCACTGCAGATTCGAGGTGACTCCAACCTGACAGAACATAATGTCCGCAGGAGAAGAAGCTCCGACTCTTCTGGCGCCGGAGACTCTGCTCTGCCTCCAAATGTTCTGACGACCTCTGACCTCTCTTCTCTCCGAGACCTCGTGTCAGATAAGAAAATCACAGGTTTTACAGCTGCCCCACACCCTCATCACAGCATGATGAAGTATTATCTGACCTGAAGATGAGCTGGACCAGCTACTAATGTTTGTTTCAATCTCCTCTTGCATCAGATGGATATAAGGGTTAGGGATTGGGTTAACTATCTGCGTGTTTATATCTATCAACATCCATTAGTGAATTTAAGGCTTTAAAATGAAAACACATTAACTGGATAATGTAAGGCACTGAGTTACAGACATCATCTCGTGTTTCCAGATACAATCATTTCCACCTAACTGCTATACTTCTCCTTTGGCTCACAATATATTTTTTTTAAATGTTTTTTTGAAGGCTTAAAAAACCTACTGGGGCTGATATTGTGCAACAGTAGAAGAGCAATAACACAAGGTTATTACACTGCACTGTTAGAGTAAGACCCTCCAAACAGATAAAACCTTTAACCACAAGATGGCAGCGAAACAAAGACTTCCAGCCAGAGCTACTTTTTAAATGTGGTTATATTTATGCCAAAGCTACTGGAAGTTTGCAGTTCCCTGCAAGTGGATGGAAAGCATGAGCACAACTCAGCTTCATTCTGTGTTTGTTCTGGGAGGTCAACAGGGACAAGTTAGAAAAAAAAGTGAGAATCAGTGAGAAAGCAAAATATTGTTGGGACAGGTGTGTTCTGGCCAAAAACTTAAAAATAGCTACTGTGGCCAGAAGGGGGAGTTAAGAAAAAAAAGGAAGCAGAGTGTATAGCCAGTCATTGTTTACCACATCCGCCCACATCCCTTTAGGCAGACCATGGTCCAAAAAAAAAAAAGCTTAAGCCAGTTCAGTCATCTTGTGTGTTTCTTTTTGCTCCTTTTAAATTATTTATTCTTTCAAGGGAAGATGCTGCCTCACCGTTCGGAAGAAATATGGACTGACTTGACCCCGTGAGGCAGAGGGAAAAACTCTAAATAAGAAATACATATATTAAAAATACAACAACAAAAAAAAGTACTTATAACATATATGATGAAAATTCTGAAACACACTAAGGTAAAACAAGTTGTTTATGTCATTTTTATTGTGTAACTTGTTCTTTTTTCTTCTTCTTTCATTGTGACTTATAAGTTCGTCTAGGTCTCCGTGTATCTCTTAGTGGACCGGATGAGCTTCTTGACCCTCAGCTCCTCCTCCTCTCCCTGAGCAAAGAGGTCAGTAGATTAAACAACACACCCAAATCATTTTAAAGACATGTAATAAAGTTTAATCTGTCCTGTCTACTCAGGAAATGTGGTGCATGATGTAGGAGGGATTAACTGGAATATGAGAATCAATATTGGCTGAAAAATAAATAAAATGAATAGGCTATCAGTATGTTTTTTTTCTATATGATTTAAATGACTGAAAACCCAAAGAGGCAATTAGCCAGTACTATCAGACTTTAATGACCTGACAAGCACATGGAGATTTTTGCCTGAAGAGACGCCAAACAATAAACCTACTACTGCCTAACTAATCAATGGTCTCTGGGTCTAAAGGGCAAATGCTGAAACCTGTGTGTTGGTTTTGGTCATGGTACATGATTCATTCCTCAGTAAACAATGAGGCAAACACACACACACACACACACACTCTGAAGCTGAAGTTATTTCATTCGTATTTCAATCCGTGAACTTTTTGAGCATCTCAGACTGACAGCACCTTTTAATTACACCAGAGGCATGAGTGGATTAAAGGATTACAGTCTCTGGAGAACTCAACTTTTGACTTTTGATGTGGTGGAGGAGGAGCCGGGGGTGGGAGGGAGTTAAGAAGTCGAGCATTACTGAAAACTATTTCTGACAAATATGTGGAAGAAGCAGGGGACACAATTAAAGCTCTTGTGCTGAAGTGGGTGCTAATGACTGTTGTGTGTGTGTGTGTGTGTGCTTTTTTTCTCTCTCTTTTTTGTCTTTCCTGTGGGAAGTCAGGAGTCTACAGCACTCGAGGGAGGACAGGACCCTTTTCCATGAGAATAGTGGGAATAAAAAAAATGAACTCTGCACCCTGAGATTTCATCATCCACAGCCCAAACAGCGTCTCTAACTTTACTTATGAGAACCTTATAGAGAAAATAACTCTGCTTTGTCTTCTTCATCACCATGTAACTGTTCTTGAGTAAATTAATTAAATCTAATTTCTCAAATCAATGTTTGTGTTTGGTTAACCATTAAAGATTAACTTCATGGTCTCGCCTGTGCCTGTGCGCCATGCAGCGGCTGACAGTTGGCCCCGCCCACTGATTGAATCGGTCCAATAGCAATGAGCGCTGAGTATTTTATTTCCTCCCTTTCACTGGTGTCCACGATGACCGTGAGGAAGTTTCCCTGCACTTCACCGGGTCTCTGAAGCAGCGGCGGATGACTTGACTGGCAAATAGTAAATAAACGATCCAAAACAGATCCACGCGGCCGTGATCGCGAGGGGGATGGCAGAGCAGCAGGAGTCCCTCGAGGACACGCTGCCCGAGGAGGAGAGGGAGTTTCAGAGGATTATAACCCTGATCGGAGGCAAAGAGAGGATTTATTTGGTCAGCGATGCCTGTCAGAGTAAAGAGGTGGACGCGGATGACGCTGAAATACTGCAGGAGTTCATACGTGACATGTTCCACCACAGCAGCAGCAGCAGCAGCAGCAGCAGCCACGCGAACAGCAACGGGGAGACCGGCTGCTCCTCTGATCCAAGCGATCCAAGCGAGGACGCTGCAAGTGCGACCCACAGCTGCAGCAAGACAGAGGCAGCTAAAGGTCCTAATGAAATCCCCCTGACAGCCAGGCCCAAGGGTTTGGATTTGGATTTGAGAGCGTGCCCGCCGCTGGAGGAGCAGGAGAAGCGGCCGACGACGCACAACGGAATCGCACAGAAAACAGCGAAGAGGAGGGCGGACGTCTACAGCGTCAAGCGAGCCATAGACTACCCCATCATCATCTTCATCTTCAGACAGACATTTGTCGGCAAAGAGTCCAACGACGTGTGCGTAAGAGAAATCTTAAAGGATGTGAAGGCGCGTACGAAACGCGCCCGGATCGCCCGACCGGCCCTGATTGGATTAATACGCGCCAGACAGGAGAGCGCCGAGACGCAAAGGTGTGCGCAACTCCTGGAGTGTCTGATCCGCTCCGTGTTCCATAAACATCCGCCAGAGACAATATGGGCCGGTTCTTTCATCCCCAAGACGAAGGAGAAAATTCTCAGCATCAAGCAAAACGCCTGCAAAGTCATACAGTCATCTCAAACAGCAGGTGTAATAACACACAATGTCCATGCCCAACTGAAGTACAGTAGCTTGTAACAACCTTTTAGGTCGAACATACTAATGTAAAAGTTATGAAATAGGCTGTTCAGTTTGCCTTAACACATGAACACGTCATCAGAGCAGGTGCTTGTTGACATGAAGTTTGAACCCTGGGCACCATGCTGTGTTGATGATGCATACAGTAGATCTACTTGACAGCCAAAGCCAAAATAAACACAGGCTACAGATTGTAACACTTACAAAACACTTTAAATATGCACAGATTTCACACAATCCTGCAGCAATATAAAGGGTTTACATACAATGAAATACCTTTGTTTGTTTACGGTGGGACAGTTGCAAATCCATTCATGTGTGATCACAGTGCAGAAACATTTGGAAAACACTAATTTGTGTTAGTTTGCTCCATTATCTGGGTCAATCCATGACATTCACAAGACCACAAGTGAATTTCTGCACACATTTCTCTTCCCAGGCATGGCTGCAAAGGCCCAGGAACAAAAGGAGCATTCATGACACAATCAGTCCCTTGCATAAGCTGCCAAATCGTTAAAGACTTTATTATTGCCTTTTAGATAATACCGGGGATAGAGGGAACCCGCTTCTCTGGCCATTCCAATGTTTATCCTGGCCTCAAAGAAGAGGAGCCGCAGGCCAGGCCAACAACTCTACAATCATCAGGCAAAGAGGTAGCTGCACGCATCTTCCCAAAGATGCATTCTTTTCTTTTCTTTTATTGTTTCATACACCACTTAAGTCCTGTCCCGTCCTGGGGTTCTCCTGAGACTGGAGCATATCCCAGAATGCACTATTTGGGCCAAAGGCATGGTTGCCAATCTATTACCAGGGCAACAGACAGACAAAAGACATTAACACGTTAACTCCCCAAACAGCTTCTCTTTGGGTTACGTTTCATACTGAGATGATTAACAGTTAATTCTGTACTACAGGAAACAGAAAAGAACAACTTGAATATAACAACATGGCCAATATTCAGCATTTTGGTAGATCAGTGACTAATTTTACTTTTTTGTGGAAATCTTAGTCCCCCCCATGTTCAGATAGTGATGTATAAATTAAAAAATAAAACTCTTGTTGAATCTACACACAACAGCTTTACAGCTTTTTATGTTAAACTGACAATGTTATTGGTAAATCCCATAATCCTGCAGGAAACAAAGAGAACCAGTTGGATACCACTGCTGTCTGATTTTTTATTGAGTTCATTAAACTTAATTCCACTGTAAGAAAATGCCCTTGTTTTGTTTTTTCAGGTGACACTGGAAGTGTAGAGGAAGGCATCCCTCTGAAAACCAATTCCATAACTGTAGGGCGTCATGTGGACGGAG
Organism: Trachurus japonicus; assembly: GCF_045865225.1. Classification (NCBI taxonomy): domain Eukaryota; kingdom Metazoa; phylum Chordata; class Actinopteri; order Carangiformes; family Carangidae; genus Trachurus; species Trachurus japonicus. The sequence goes on from NC_140910.1 coordinate 19,032,708, forward strand.
AGCCAGCTGAGGGGAACAGCTGATGTCAGGACACGTGACCTCCGGCTGCAGGGCTGTGGACTGCTGTGGACCATCCCGTTTTTACTGTGAAGACAAAAGTTGGCCTAATGGTGCTCCAGAACTTTAGTACATATAGTATTTCTTAACGGTGCTCAATATCCTCACTGCTGAGCCAACATGATTCTTGTTCTGAGCAATACGTTGTTAAATGGTCAACTCTGTTGCTATCTTGCTGATTTACACATTGTCTCTGATATCTGATGGTTAGTTACAAAGGGATTTGTTGTGTACGTGCATATCAGTCAGTCATACGAGCTGTGTCACACTAACATCACTGTATTTCTTTGTTAGATGCCTTCACATATGCTTGCACTTTAGCTTATTACAAGTCGAGAATGCAGGGTAGCAACATTTTACAACACAAGTATTTCTTTAACATGATCCATAGTCGCAGGCCAGGCTTACCTACCTGACAAAGCGGGCCTCAAGACCTCTAGGCTTAATGTATATCAACTGCTTCATCCTAGGTAAATCAGTCAAGCATTAATTGGGGAATAAACACCATTAAAGCACAACATGAACTGACATTGTAAGGGTCTTGAAATAGGTTTTACCTTATCACTGTACCTGACCATGTCGTACAGTAAAAGGGTCCCTGTGTAAAATCGAGTTTTAAGACATACATTATGTTATGTTTACATGTATGCTTAGTGAGCAATTTATTAGGAACTCTGCACATATGTTTATTCATCTCTGCTTCAAGTTTGATAATGCACCATGTCACAAAGCAAAAATATCCTAAACATTGAATTAGTCCAGTGAACTTCAGTGGCCTCCACAGTCATCAAATCTGCACCCATCTGCATCTACAGTACACCACATCTGCATCCAGTAGAGAAGATTTGTCCCTAATAAAGTGCTCACTGAGTGTGTAGTATTTTGCATATTCCTATATTGTTTTTTTGTTAATTTATCACACAGCTAATTATGTAAAGAAAAACTGTACTCACTGCACAGATAACAGTGTTAACTGGGATTTGTGAGGGACCCAGCCCTTTTAATTATTTTTTAATTTTCATTTATTGATATTTTGTGCCTTAGATCAGTGCTACTGACAAAAGCATTATATTTAACAGAAATGGTGCAATCTGCTTTTAACTTTTAGTTTTAATGTAGATTACAAATTGGTCATATAAATAAACACAATGAAACATATGTGTATCTCTTTTGAAAAAGGACAATCTTTATCTGTATTCTCACCAGACTAAAAATCAAAGATGATATGAAACATCTTTTAGCCAACGTTGGACTGACATTACATTTGCCAACATGACAACCTCATTAGTTCATTACTTCATACCATAAAAACAGCCGAGTACCATGCTGCAATATGAACTGCAAAACTAGTTGGAAAGTGAATTGTGTATATACATTGATTAACCTTAACCCCCCCCCCCCTTTTTTTAAAAACATTTTATTCACAAGTCTTCATTGGTCAATTCAAAAGAAGCACACAGAAGTGAAATGCAGTTTTAATATCAATAACCATAAATAAATAAACAAATCTACATATACTGACAACTACAAAACAAACCCACAAGCAATAGCTATTAAATGCTAAATGGGATGGTCATAAAGTAATCTCAGACTGAATTTTATAATTCATCATATATTCTTATATTTGTAATCAGATATATGTGTCTCTTACTCTCTTTTTTGTGATGGAGCCAGTCGATTCATTAATGTATAGCCTATGTATATGAGTATATGAGTAGATCCAAGAGTCGAGTATCATAGACTGTAAAAAAAGAAAAGAAATAGGTATCACCATAGACATATAACCAAAGATATTCAGACGGTTTATAAAAATAAAAAAATACGTTTATAAACCGTCTTTGATATAACCCTAATATATAACGTATTTGATATAACCCTCCCTCTATATGTCTGGGTATCACACCTATGGTATCACACTATGGTATCGCAGCATGGTTATGTGGTCCCTAGAGAAGCCGGTCCATAAATACGGTATATTACAATATTACCATAATGTCGCCCAAATGCTATGAAGAACGGTCAGAAAATATTTTTACTTTGTCAAACAAACACAGGTTTGTCGAATGGACGTAGATTAATCAGATAAAAATAATGGTTTGTTGTGTTTTTTTGTTTTTGTTTTGTTTTTTTTAGTCAGGCGCTAATGAGGCCACCCAGCCCAGAGGTCCTTTAGAGGGGGGGCTCAGGCTCAGCGGCGCTGTTGGACAAAAAGAAGTTAGCAACCGCTGCATCTGATTTTCTGTTTACTACAACTGCTGTGTCTTCTCTGTCAAACACCCCCCAAAATATCGCACGGAATCCCACCGTCGGACCAGGATTTTGGGGCTGAGGAGGGAATAAAGAGCCAGTCATGATAACATCCGCCGGTAAGTCTGGAAAAGTGTTTTTTTTATTGTGGTAGCCGTGACTTAAGCTAGCTGCCATTGATTTAGCTGAGTCACACGGCTAATGTAGCAAAAGGCGGCCGGTGACAGGTTATAAATCCACCGAAATATTTCTTATTATGGGGGAAAAAAACAAACTATTTGAAGTGTTTCATTGTTGTAAGGAAGAAACTGTTTTAACCACGTTAATTTTTGTTCTATTGCTGGAATTTAAAATAAGATGTAAGTTAGAAACAATAATGCTAACAAACTGTCTTGTTCAGGAGCTTTGCTGCTGGTCATGTTTTGTGTTCAAGCTCGTTTACTAAAACAGGTGGTGTAATGTCTTCTGTCCTTTTATCATTTATTTATTTGATGCATACAACTCTGTCGTTTGTCAAAACACGGTCAGATGTGATCATTCCTGCTGCTTTATTTGCTACGATACAATAATCTGAATTTCTAATCAGAGTTGTGTCATTAAATCTAGCTGGTGTTCCCTTATTTTTTTAATATCACACTTTCGAGTAATCAAATGAGCCCCTGGCCAAAACACAAGTTGCTCCACTTTCATTTAATTAGTGTTGAGACTATACATTAATTAAACACTTGGCTAAAAACCTGAAAATGGATCTGTATTTAACCTAATTTAATGTTTTATTGTTTTTATAGTTAAATTTATCTATTTTTTTTTCTTTTTAAAGCTACACAATGCATGTTATTAAAGTTCTGTTGTTGATACCATATCGCACTATGGTGCTTTAGTGGCACAACCTGATTTGGCCTAAGGGTCACCTACAGAAGTGTTACAAAACACATTTGCTGACAACTAAATACCGGTAATAGACACCGTTATTTATTGAAGTCTTTAGGCCAGTTGAGATGAATGTGACACAACCTAACTGATGGTCATCATGGGTCATTTGGACTGTGTTAGTGACATGCACAGGAGGAGGGTCAACAGCAAACTGTACAGCTCATTTTGCTTGCTGGACAAGGCCATGATATGATGCTTGGCAGTTAGATTAACCTATTAGTCTGTGTGAATCTAACCAAGATGACACAAGCATCTATTGAGGCTAATGGGGTTAATGAGGAAACAATTATGGATAGATTATGTATTTTTGTGACAGTATAAAAAAGCTCTCCACCCTTTATTTTTTTATGTTATTCTTACTGTATGTCCTGTAAAAATGTTTGATCTTCAAAATCTATACTGATGAAAAAGTAATTCCATGAACTTCTTGAGTCGATCAACCACTTAATCAATTTGTTTTTCTTCTTTTAGCCGGAATTATTTCACTCCTTGACGAGGAGGAGCCTCAGCTCAAGGTAAGAACAGCTCACTGAGAGATGGACCAGCTGCCCAAAGGTGGCAAGCCCACATGTTGCAACACTATTCAAAAGCACACAGCAGTGCACTGGCTCCTTGTGAACTAATGGGGAGCTTTGCATGCATGCATCCTCTATACCAGGGGTGTCAAACTCGTAGCACACATTGATTTCAAGTGGGCCGGACCAGTAAAATAATAGCTTGATAGTATATAAATAAAAGGAACTTTGAATTTTTCACTTTGTTTAAATACATTATTAAGATGTTTACCGTTAATGAACTATCCTTTTACAAAACATTTATGAACAACCTGAAATTCCTTGATAAAGATATGTGCAATTTCAAATTTTCTCACTTGACAAATTCATCCTGAGGGCCGCATGTTTGACACCCCTGCTCTATACAGAAAAGAAGACTCATAAATTATATTAATCTGTCTGTTCTCCATGTGCATTCTTGGGTTAATCATCCAATGTACGATGGACTAAGACTTATAGCCTATAATACAAGCTCAGTTTGAAATACAAGTTCACATCAACTTACTTCATTGACAGATGATTTTGAGTTAACTAATCTAGATATTAATTAATGAGCAGATATGTGGGAAACGATGTGAATACATTTTTGTTTCATTTGCAGGAGTTTGCTCTGCACAAGCTAGATGCCATTGTGAATGACTTCTGGGCTGAGATTTCAGGATCAGTCGATAAAATGTAAGTACAACTACCGTGAGCATAATGTATAACTGGCTTCAGACTGTTGCATCTGGCTACAACTGTCTTGATTTCTGTTTGCAGTAAGGAAAAAGAACCACCTAAAGAAATGTACACTGTTTATGTAAATTCAATAGTAATACCAAAATATATCTCGTTCATGTTTCATTCTTATGCAACCATTTGTTTACTCACAGTGAGGTCTTGTATGAGGATGAAACATTTCGGAGCAGAGCATTTGCTGCCCTGGTGGCCTCAAAGGTTTTCTATCACCTTGGAGCCTTTGAGGAATCTCTGAACTACGCTCTGGGAGCTGGAGATCTCTTCAATGTCACAGATGACTCTGAGTATGTGGAAACCATCATTGGTGAGTAATGAATCGAAGACACTAAACCTCACTTATCAAACTTACCTGCCTTTTTTTTATGATCCTGTGACATTTCTGTTGTTTGGACACTTAAAATAAATAAATAAAAAGGTGGAAAAACCATCACCAAATCATCAGTTTACAAAACTGGCAGGGCCTTTGGTAGAGAGAAGTCCTAAATCACATAAAGAGTAAGACTTGAACTACTTTGCTGCATCCAGGATTGAAGTGGAGAGTCTCTTTTCACCCACTCTTTCTTGTCTCGTAGCCAAATGCATCGACCACTACACCAAGCTGCGAGTGGAGAATGCTGAGCTGCCAGAGGATGAGGAGAAGAAAAGCATTGACCCTCGCCTCGAGGGCATCGTCAACAAGATGTTCCTGCGTTGCCTTGACGACCACAAGTACAAGCAGGCCATTGGCATTGCCCTGGAGACCAGACGCCTTGACATGTTTGAGAAGACCATCTTAGAATCGGTCAGCAGCTATTATTACTCACAGCCGAGTCTGACATTAGTTTGGAAACTTGAATGCTGAACATAATAGTCCTAAGTCTGGAGAGTCCAGGATACTTTGCATGATAATGCTCACTTGAATCGGTTTAAGCCAATACTATAAATTACTCTGAATTGGGCTTAGATGACTCCCTCCATTTTATGATAACATGTTGGTAACTTTTCTCTTCATCCTCTCATGCAGAACGATGTGAGCGGCCTCCTTGCCTACAGCCTGAAGGTCTGCATGTCCCTGATGCAGAACAAGAAGTTCCGTAATGAGGTGTTGCGGGTGCTGGTCAAGCTCTACATGAACCTGGAGAAGCCTGATTTCATCAATGTCTGCCAGGTAAACAAATATTCAAAAGGAAAAATAAAATTCTGAAATGTATTATGTAATTTTATTTGGTGCTTTTTCAACTAGTCATTGGTTGTCAGGGAATTTTAACATGTACTTTTCCTTTATACTTTTTAACTTACTGAATTTTTTGATTCCTTGTGCTTTGTTACTAAGTTAGTTTTATGATAACAACCGTTTCTGTTGTTAGCCAACGCTGCAGTATCCCAAGTCATACCAAGAGCTATGTAATTCATGCATTATTTAGCAGTAGGCTTATCACGACACCAGAATTACAGTAATCGAGACCATTGACAATGAATTTCCACAATTTTCAAATCACTCATTCGATACCACGATGAAAATAAAAAAACAGAACCCATGCACTTCTAAATTCACTACTTTATTAAAAACTGTTTTACAAAATTTTAAGTGTTTTTCCAGTATGTAAGCCTTGTGCTTCAACAACTTCTCAAATTGCACAGAATTTTAATTGCAGGCAGCAACAAAAACGGAAAGTAATGTATTCATTACTTGTACCCTTCAAGTAGTTAAACAAGAGAACAGCTGTTGTCATTAAATAACTTGTGACCCTAAAATCCATCTCTGATCTTTTTCTCTCCCCACCTCTGCAGTGCCTGATATTCCTGGATGACCCACAGGCTGTGAGTGACATCCTAGAGAAACTAGTGAAGGAGGACAACCTGCTGATGGCCTATCAGATCTGCTTTGACCTGTATGAGAGCGCCAGCCAGCAGTTCCTCTCCTCTGTCATCCAGAACCTGCGGACTGTTGGAACGCCTATTCCCGCAGTTCCTGGCTCTACAAACACAGGAACTGTGCCCACGCCTGACAAAGACAGGTGGGCTAAGGACAATAACAAGAACACTCGAGTATCTTGGTTAAGACACTGTGTCTGTGGTTTCTGTCAAAAGGGCTTAGGGCTTTTTCATCACTAATGGTTCTGTTTAGACTTTCTGTGAGTCTGTAAACCTTCTTGATGTGGCTATAATTAGTAATTATTAGGAAGCAGACTGCATTGGGCACTACACAGAACATGTACACAGGTTCATATAATCAGGGTTGGACTTTTTAGCTCGATGTGATTTATTCTTTAGGTCAATATCTGTTTTTATGGCACAGAATTATGCTTATGAGTATACAGGAACTGATGTACTAACTCCACTGAGGCTTGTTTTAGGCATTAACTTTGTTTCTTGTAATGACTGTAACACATTAAGTTGTTTTTTGTGTGTGTTGCAGTGATGCAATGGAGACAGATGACAAGGCTGGTAGTTCACCTGCTGGGAAGCCAGCAGAGACGGTAAGATCTTCAAATTATTTGGTACTGCAGGATTTTGTGATATTAGGTGCCAGTTGTCATTTGTCTTTAGGAGAGCTTTGATTTTTTACCATGTTGCTATTTTGCTTTTTTGTGTTTTTGTAGAAAGATGAGCCCAAAGACCAGAATGCCAAGATGATCAAAATCCTTAGTGGGGAGATGGCCATCGAGCTGCACCTGCAGTTCTTAATCCGAAATAACAACACAGACCTAATGATCCTCAAAAACACAAAGGTAAAGTAGGCTTGCAACAAGATGAGCGGTTTGGAGAACATAATTGATGGTAAACTATTCATGAAGATGCAAAACTAATGTTTGCCTTGTCACTGAATGTGTTGTTGCCTTGTCCACTAACCCTTTTTTTCTTCTTCTTAATTTCAGGATGCAGTTCGAAATTCGGTTTGTCACACGGCCACAGTAATAGCCAACTCTTTCATGCACACGGGAACCACAAGTGACCAGTTCCTGAGGTAACGTGTGTTGTTGTGTCAGAAAACAACAACCTATTTCCTATATTTCATGGAGAGATTTGGAGACATACACACCCTAAATGACAAGTTTTTTTGTTTGAACTTCCACAGAGAAAACTTAGAATGGCTTGCAAGAGCCACCAACTGGGCAAAATTCACAGCCACAGCAAGTCTGGGTGTCATCCACAAGGTAACTGTGATGATAATATAATGAAAAATCACAAAAAAACCAAAGTTTATTCCATTTTGCCTATTTAAATTTGAACATGCTCTGTTTCAAAGGGCCATGAGAAAGAGGCGCTCCAGTTGATGGCCACCTACTTGCCCAAAGACACCTCCCCTGGCTCGGCGTACCAGGAGGGAGGAGGCCTGTACGCTCTGGGACTCATTCATGCCAACCACGGTGGCGACATTATTGACTACCTGCTCAGTCAGCTCAAGAACGCCAGCAATGACGTGAGTAATTTTGATGTTTAGTGCAAATGCTGATTTAGTGTCCAATACACAACTGAATCGGAATCACAAAATGATTCGCTGAGCCCCACAGCGTCTGACAAGTCGCCGTGTCATTTGGTTTGTTTTATGTTTTGTGTTCCATCTCACATGGTGAGACATGGTCTGCTTTCTTCTGTTCCACAGATCGTCCGTCACGGTGGGGCCCTTGGCCTTGGCTTGGCTGCACTGGGCACAGCCAGACAGGATGTTTATGACCTTCTTAAGTCCAACCTGTATCAGGATGATGCTGTTACTGGTACGTAGGCCATAGACAAAATCTCATTTAATTGACCAACCAGTAACCAGTAATTTGCTCACTATAAACCTGTAAAAAAAAAAAAAATCTATTATTAGTATCTTTACTTCCTGCTTGTCTTTATCTGATTCTTCAGAACTGAATGATAAAATGAGTCGGTAGTAAAAATTAAAGGAGGTGTGGTCAAACAGACAAAAACAAAGAGCAACAGACAGTTGTTTCCTGTGTGCTGTGGCTTGCGCTTTGGCCACATGTCTCCAGTTTTGCTGTGTATACTTGTAAATGTCTGTTGATTGAACAGTTCTCACGATATCATGTAACCTCCCAGGTGAAGCTGCAGGCCTGGCCCTGGGTCTGGTCATGCTGGGCTCTAAGTCTGCCCAGGCCATTGAGGACATGGTGGGCTATGCTCAGGAGACACAGCACGAGAAAATCTTGCGCGGCCTGGCCGTAGGAATTGCCCTGGTCATGTATGGACGTATGGAGGAGGCTGATGCCCTCATTGAAAGCCTTTGCAGAGACAAGGTAAGGCTGAAATGCACTCATGTACACCATAATGTAAGAGTTGCATAGTTTTCCAACAACAGTGTAGATTGTATTTGACTGCTTTTACAGCTCTGGAGCAAATAAGTAACTCAATACATATTGATGGCTGAATGAATTTAAAAAGAAAATGAAGGCAGGAGGGTATTGTAAAATCTTGTTGTCATGACGCTCCATAACTTTGCAGAGACGAGTCCTGCACGTACTCATACAACCCCAGGTTGTGTTTGTGTATTTCATGTCATAGGGGAGTCTCTTCCTCTGTACTCTGTGCCAAAAACCTTCCTATAAGAGCTGAATATGGGAAATGACTCATTATGTTTATTTGAATTGTACATCACAAAGACTCAAAGCTCTGCTTCCTTTCACTGTATGATAGGACCCCATCCTGCGGCGCTCTGGTATGTACACTGTGGGCATGGCCTATTGCGGCTCCGGGAACAACAAGGCCATTCGACGCCTGCTACATGTCGCGGTGAGTGTTTCACTGAGCGGGAGACAGGTTTATCATGTTGGCAGTGAAGCATATGCCAAGGGCCATGAGGGCTGTGTTATTGTAGCTGGCATCATAATTCATCTTACTTTATGTTTATTGAATACAATTGATGCTATCTTCAATTAGTAGGAAAATATTTGATTATCCTTGAATAATAAGACACCATTTGTCTTAAACAGAGTACAACAGTGTCTCTAATGACTGTTTGAGACTGGAAATTCTGAATCCAATAAGTTAATTTCTTTTTTTTTTTTACTTAAACCAATGCAAATTGATAGAACCACCAGAAATGAGTGATTACATTTTCAACTGGTTTCCACATGGCAGTTAAAAAAAAAAAGAAAAGATAATGCAATTTTAGGATTTATGTAATGTGCTTTCAGTGGCTGCGTTGCATGCATTACATTCTTCAGAGGTGTGAACAGTTCAATGTGTCGTCCTGTAGGTGGTGCCTTTACACAAGCTAAAGCTATTAGACGGTCCACTAGTCGTACATTAGCCTCATACTTTGGCCATGAGCAGCTTTATTGTGAAGGTTACTTGCAGGATTTCATGATTGTTGGTATCGGCTTCGGTTATTTTACTACTTTGCCTTTTGCTCTTTATCAAGGTGAGTGATGTGAATGATGACGTCAGACGAGCTGCTGTTGAGTCCATCGGTTTCATCCTGTTCAGGTAAGACTCAGTCTAATTAACTTGACCTGTGAATCCTGCTCATTTTCTTTGCATCCACCAGAGGCCTCTCTTTTTGAAACCACTAGTTCTTTTCCCAAAAGTGTAGCTGCCTGTACACTCTCACACAAAACTAAACGCTGATAGATCTGTGTAGTTTCACCTGCTCACTTTGTGAAATATTTAAAGCATGGAAAATTCATGTTCAAGATAATTATTTATCGCCAGCGATGGAGCCCTGTAATTTAAGATCTTCTTTTGAAAAAGACTCCATTGTAAAATACTTAGTGTAATCACCTAGGTCGTTCAGTGTCTTTAGCATGCATATGTCACTGTAATACTTGTTTACTGCTTTTCATACAAAACAGCTTAAACAAAGTCATTAAGAGCAACTAAAAATACTGATTTCTGTTCTGCGGAATAGGCACAGCACTGCTCGTTCAGGAGCCTTTTCTATTTTATTTTTTAAAATGAACCATTTGTTTGTTCAATATTCTTGTTTCTGTAGGCCAGGATCAGCGTTTCTTTTTTTTTTTAGATTTTAGAGATCCATATGGAAATGAACATGTTTCTTTGGGGCAATAGGAGGATTTAGGTACACAGTTGTCTAGGATGACTTCAATAACTGCAATAACTTCCTGGTCCTTGTGGAAGGTATTCCTCTGTCAGCAGAGGCTGAACGTTCTTGTCATTGTCAGTCACACATTTTCTTCCCTGACTATTTATAGGGATTTAGCCATCAGAGACTAGAGTAGTGTTAAACAGAGAGCCCAGCCAATGCACAAATATCTTGGTGTACATTTTTAAGCCCAAAAAAGGCTATGTGATATTCCATGATCAATTGGCCGCTAGATAAACCTTGTGTAAATCTTCGCAGTGTTTAGAAAGACTTCTGAACCAGAACAATTCAGTTGGCCTCCTCTCCTCCAGCTTCCCACCCTAATGGCTCAAGGATAACTGCTGCTGCTCTCTAAACCTGCGTAGAAGCAGCATACACCCGCCCAAGATGTCTTATATTTCTGCTTTTCTGACGAATTCAACATAAAACCTGTTTAGCAATGAGGCAGGTTTCATTCTCCAAACATGCATACCAGAGCAAGGAGTTCTATCTAAATCACATAGTTCTTCCCTCCTTCCTTCTTCCTTATTTCCTTATAGTTCAAATTTCATTTGCAAGGTTGAATTTTGGCTTTGTTTGTAGGTCTGTAGTACAGTAGATAAGCCCCGTGAGTCACTTTTAAGTGAAGGTATTTTTATATCATCTAAGGCAGTATGGTTGCCCCCCCCCCATTGGGCTTTGGTCAGTGTGGTTTAGTATTTGTACTTGATTTGAAATAGTATGGTACAGATCTCAACAGTGAAAGAACAATTATTCCAATATGATTCTGTTTTCTTTCATTTTAGCAACACAGAAAATATTTTATTGAACATGTTTCAGTTTCTATTTATTCTGGATTTTGTTCATACTTATATACATCTTTAACATGGACACCTTTTAACATGTCAAAACATCAGGCTGCTTCAATACTCATACAAGAGCGCTTCCCAAAGTTCCAGCAAATAAAACAAGTATCATATCAAGAGTGCAATGCATTTTGTTAATGCATGTGTCTGTTGCAAAAGAGATTTGAAAAGTAGTTGTGGCCATTTTTGAAGTATAAGCAATGTAGACTGCAATGGTTTACGGCATATTTAGATAGCCCAAGTTGAAAGGTTCAGCATAGGAAAGGAATATATTGTATACTGTATTCATAGAGTTTACAGGCGGTCATAAAGTCTTCATTCCTCACATTTGGTCTGGTGGCCTGAATGCAGTTGAAATTTGACCTTTCATAGAGTCTTCAAACTCTTTTTGTGTCTATGAACGGTCTTGCTTTTTCAGCAGACTGTTGAACACTCACTGAGTGGTATTTTGACCACATAGTACGTTCATAAATATAATGAACCGGTTTTAAACATTGAAATAAAAATACCATTTTGTGTGTTTTTCCGAAATGACACACTTAGAAATATTGCCTTGCCCTGCTATGTCATGAAAAACATTGCTGATGCAACATCAGGTTAGATTTGACTTACGTTTTGGCATTGAAAGAGTTACAACAGCAGCTTCCGTGCATTGTGAATTTTGACGGTAGAGCTAACATTTGTCTTCAAAGAGATATAAAATTTGCACCATGAACTTCATCCACTTCAAGTTCGCCCTTTTAAATTGGAGAATTTTCTTCAAGTAGCTCTATACACAGCTTACATGTTCCTCCTGCTTACCATCTTCATTTTCAGTAAGAAGGATTGTGTCTAACACAACGCCACCGGATGACTGTCCTGGTGTTTGCCTGCTCCTTAGTGGACTTTGGTAGCTCACTGCTCCAATGCCATTCTTCATTCCCCGTTTCATGAACAGTTTTGAGTTTTCTGCCATGGAAGACCTGAATGAAATCCGGGTAAATGTCCGGTCTGCATTTGAGGCCCTTAGTTGCTTTCCTGGCCTTTGACTTGCAGGGTTTTTGTAATTGCATGTAATGTAACGCGTGAACGCCTGTCTGAAGGTTTTGTTGAACAGGGTGTAGACCAAAGGGTTGATACCGGATGATACATAACCAACCCAAACAAAAATCTCCATGAGGCGTGCAATTACATTAACATCACAGCTGGTGCACAGCACAGAAGTGATATTAGTAATGAAGAAAGGACACCACATTACTACAAAAAGAAGGAAGACAATGCCGAGCACCTTTGAGGCACGCTGCTCATTGCTCAGAGTCTGCATTGACTTCTTGCCCATCGTTGACATTCTGCGAAAGGACATTTCATCTCTTGTAGGAGAGTTCATTGTTCCTGTGTTTGATTTTTCTGGTATCCTGGGAAGTCTGCTGTCTAGCATGTTCTGTTGCTCTGCTTGAGGCGACGTCCCACCATGTTCCCTTTGAAAAACTGTGGAGACTGTCGGGTAGCTAAAGCGCTGAGATACCCTTGACCTGAGTAAATAAACCTTTTTGCGCAACACTTGGACAGTGAGCAGGTAGATGACCATCATGATTGTCAAAGGGATGAAGAATGCCGCCAAGGAGCCAAACATGATAAACTCCCGGAAGGTGTCGGTTTTCAGCAGGCAGGTGTGGTTACTGTTGAAGGTGACATTATTGGTAAGATGGTAGTCCTTAAGTCCCTTTATTGGAATTGGGATTGCGATACCTAGAAAATGACAATAACAGTTAATGAGTGGCAATGTTAATACTTTATATTTATACTATATATAGTTGAAAAAAGATTCACGTTTTTAATGAAAAAGTAGTGTAAAGAATACCAAAGAAACATCTGTTTTGTTTTTTTAAATCAAGGAGAGTGGTCATCCATGGCTTGCCATGATGCCTCTTGAACACACAACAGTACACAGACGGGGTAAAAGCTCTTCTGCTGTCAGCAGTGTTAAGTGCTGCTCCCTTCATTCCATCTGATCTTCTGGTTTTACTCATGAAATGAAACTCAAATGAAATCAAACCCGACAGCCAAACAGTCTGGGCTTTTTGTGATCTTAGAACCGAGCAGTAAATGCTTTGGTGAAATGGTCCATATTTATATTCTGTAGTTTCTTGTGGGAAAGCTAAAATGATTAATGATTAGTGGGTCTTGAATAATGGACCTCAATATTCAGATGGGGTCTATGCAGAAAAAAGGCACAGTTTGATCCAGGCAGGAAATCCAATCCTTTAAAGGCTTTGTATCGTTATCAGTAACTTCTCCAAGGTCCACCGTAACCGAGTCCCCTACTATAGCTTACAGGTTGCTTTTTATATAGCATCTCTTTTTATTACATCTAGGAAATATTTCTGAGTCTATAAACAATGTCTGTCCATTGATATTATGTCAAGAAATCAGACTCTTCCTGTGAAATAGTTTTATCAAAATAAGGACTACCCCAGAGGCCTGTAAAACGTGTTTTGTGAAAAGTTAAATGTGAGTTATTGAGCTTACAAATGGATATGAGCCACACCAGTGCAATCTTCACCATCGCTTTGGCTCTGGATTTGTACTGGCTGTGTTGAATCGGTTTCTTGATGGCAATGTAGCGATCCAGTGAAATGGCGCATAGGTGCATGATGGACGCGGTAGAAAACAGCACATCGAGGAAGAGCCATATGGGGCAGAGGAAATCCGGAAGAGGCCAGTCAGAGTCTAAAGGGAAGATGAGAAAGAAATTATTCTAGTAAGATAGTGATCTCTGTTTTTCGCAAGTTTGTTTCATGCCATTGCACCAGTGACAGTCAGTGCCAGTTATGTATTTGGGTTGTCCGCATGTTTGTCTACGTCATTATTGTGAGCATGTTATCTCTAAAATGCCTTGTAACAGACAGTCACCTTGACTCAAAGATGACCTGATTCGATAATAGTGAGTTTAAGGTTCAAGGTCATGATGGCATCACAAGATGTTTTTTTTTGCCATAAATTACAAATTTCAAGCACAAGCCATGACATATATTACAACTAATGTCTTTATAGGATGAAATTACAACTTTTTAAAGGTATTGGTAAATTGTCAAAGTTCAGCTTTACATTGACATCATAAAGTTGCGTCTGGCCATTTTTCAACACTTAAACTGCGGAACAGAAATGGAGATTGCGACCATATATCCTGCAACTGGGCTGTTTGGTGGAGGCATATTGTAGACGTATACATATTGTCTAATTGTCTACTTTTTCTATGTCATTTATGCATCTTTGGTGCTGTCTCTACATTTACTAAATGATATGATATATAACTAAAATGAGTTATCCCTCTTGAATCCAGAAAGAACTTGAGTTTTGCACACTGCTGGTTATGGGAGATGTACCACAATGGCAAGCGATTAGAAGTAACACTCATGCAAAAGATTGGTGTTTGTTTATCTCTGGGAGGAATGACTTTACTGGAAAAAGGAGGGTTCACTGACTGTTTATGGAGCTACAAGCTCTTTCTGTAGATGTGCTGGAGACTATGCTCAACAGTAGTGTTTATTTTCTGTTCCAGGCATAAAATTGGCAAGTAATTGTTCTGGCGTTTGTCCCGTCACCCATTAACATTGCAAAAGATTGTTGTTGGAATTATTCCTTTACATAATTTTCTTTTGTTATGCCACCCTCCCCTTCTTTTCCTTCTACCACTTTCTTGTCGCATTTGGGGGAAATTTTGAGTCATAGTTTTGATTAGTTTTCATCTGGTTGGCCTCTTCATTGACAAATACCTCGCTCGCTCTCGGAGCAGACCCACTGTATCTCTTTTTTTTGTTAAGACCTCACCTCAGCCCCATATCTATTCAATAAACACAGTATGCAGGGTCCAAAAGGCTTTTGAAAGGGACATGTTTTTAATGTGTTTATTTATCTATTTAACATGTACATTTTTATCTCATCTGCGTTGGAGCAAGTGTGTTTGTATTAGTTTTCATGGTATTGTGTTGCAATCAGAGTCACATTAATTATATTATAGCACAGGCCATTTCAAGGGAATAAGCTTAGTTTTATCAGCAAACAAGTATCTATTCTACGCTGTTATTTTTTCTTTTTTGCGTCTAATCAACTCAGTCACTCAAAATGATACAGAGCACTGCGCAGTACAAAAATCCTCTGACCCACAGCTCTTAAAATAAAAGTTAAACAATTAGAGAGGGAGATTTGTCTTCTGAAAAGAATATCTTGATACTTTGTTGTTTTACAACATTTAACACCGCTCACATTCAGGCTTAAACATCAGGTTTTTCGATATGCATTAAATGCAGCTGTGGAACAGATGTGGAAAATGCTTGGCAGTGCTTACAGGTGTGTAATTGTGATCACATTCTTATCTTGGCTTTTCAAATTTAAAATGAAGCATTTTCTTTGAGGCTTTGTGGCCTTGTAATGACCTTGATCTGTTATCTGAAGTTGTTTTCTGTGATTTCGGGAAATGGGGGCCTTAAAGAATGATGCTCTGCTGGTTAACCGTAGACGGTTATACCCGGTCCTGCACTGCACGACTGAGTGCTCCTCATGAGAAACTGATCCTCTGTCTGGCAGTTTGAATGTCCATACTGTTGATGGCCCTGCTATGCTTCACACCAGCCTTTCACACAAACAGTGTTTGTGCATGTTTATGTCCCCACGACCTCTCCTTTCTCACCTCAGTGCTGTGAGCTTCATCTCCCTAAAAAGGAGAGTAATGACAGCTGTTTGAGTCCGAAAAATATTTGCTAAGGGAAGAGTTTTTTTTTCCCCTCAAATGCAACATTTTAGTGGATATAATTATTGGTGTGATAGAACCAGTCTATGAATAATTATATTAGTTCCTTTCCATTGTGTGTGTGTGTGTGTACATAGACACATTCAGGTAAGAAAATACAATCACTTTCAAACCTTTAAGTTTTTAACAAATTTGAATGACCCCTCTATCAATCCAAAGAAATGAGACTGCTCTATTTTAAATGGTCTTCCATGTACCTTTAATGAAGCTCAACCTTTTTCAGTCACAGAAAAAGGGCAGGCATACAGTATATATACTTTTACACCTCATTGTGTTTATTCCCAGTGTAAGGATCAGGGCCTCCTCCAAATATCAGAATTATTGTGCCCTCTGCATTAAGATGCACAGTTTGACTCGTGCAGCAGGCCTTCCAGTAAAACATAGCAGGTCTTGTGGAGAACCAATAGTTCAGTGACCAATAGTTCAATGTAAGCTGTACAACTGCTACCATAGCACTGCCAGAGGAAGTAGTGTGTTTATTGCCTACTATCTCTTGTTATATTTCATCAAGAGTAATTTGTTTACAGAGAGTTGCGATTATATCTAGTGTTCCTCGCAAACTATTTTTATCCCGTTTCACTACCCATAAGCATGCTGTCTTGTTTTCTTGGTAGATTACCAAGGCTAATAAAAGTTGCATACAATTTTCCAATGATACGGAAAATTGTAAAATTACTGCCACTGCTTATGTCTACAACAAACACACTCACTCACTGTAAAACATGCTTGCCTTGCACAGTGGTAAGTAGTGGTTTTCGAAGTTTTATAGGTTTTTAATATATTTTTATTTTTTGATTGTCTTTTTAATTTAATTCTCTAGTTCAAAACTACTAAACCCACACAGATTAAGAACAGTTCAAACATAGCTAGGTGTTATGGTAATGCTCATCGTTTAGTTTAATATTTCATCAGAGTTGTGTAAAGGAACTGATCCTGGCATTGAACTTTCTCCCAGCACAGTCAAGGATTTATTGCTTTTGTAAAACACATGGTTGTTTTTAAAATGTATCACAAAAAAATTCAGGGTCCTCAAACAGTGGTAAACTTACTGTAGAGAATAGTGACGAGGGCAATAGGCATCACTAGTAGTCCCACCAGCAGATCAGCAACAGCAAGTGACATCAAAAAATAGTTGGTGGCATTCTGCAGCTTCCTTTCAAGGGACACGGCCAGAATGACCAGGATGTTACCTCCGATCGTGGGGATGATGACCATGACGATAAGCAGGGCGGCCCATTTCAGCTCAGCCCCGGTCTCTTCTCCGAGCCGTGAGCTGTTGGTCGTGACTGCCTGAGACATGCTGGTGCTGCAGAGGTTACAGCAGGCCTGAGCGTGGATCGGGGCTCTGGTGTTCCTGGTGTTGGACACTCGGTCAGCATGGTCACAGGGTCCCACGGACAAGGCCAGAGGGCAGGGCGGGACAGCTCAGTCAGGGCCAGTGGACAGGGTGCGTCATCCCTCGTTTTAATGTACAAACCGAATCGAATCCAATAGCGGATAATCGGTAGAGGGTCCACTGAGAACGGGTCCGTCCAACGCTGCTGAGGACTCAAGTGCTGGCAGTAATCCCAACACGATTAGTATTTCCACAGTGAAACGATAGCGGGGGTCCTCACTTTCCCAGGCATTTTTAACTCTGTCGTCCGGTGCATCCTTTGAACAGAACAAACAGGTCAGTTAAGGGAACAGTGATACCTTGTCGTCACCCATTGGCTTTAATTGGTCTGAATGTTGACATAATAATGAGATGTTTATGGTTACAAATGAAGAGGGTCTTTCCTATGTACTCATTATTACTGTTTCCACATTATGGCAAAGGAATTTACCAAGCTAGAAAATATAGGATACAGTAGCTTACATTGTTTTTCCATTTCGGCTGTTACTTAATAGTCAATATCAATCAAAAAACTAATTTGTCAAAGTTTTAATACAAGTATATATATATATTTTTTTTAACTTAAAGTCAGTTTTTAGATACAAAGTTCAAATCACAGTCTGAACATGTTCATTTGTAAAGACGATGCACACACCTTTTTTATTTGGAATGGGTTACATAATCTGGAATTACAGGCTCACACTGGAGCAATTGGAAAAATACGACGACGTGTCAACTACTATTAGTAATTGTGATTTTGCAGAAATGTCTTACCTGCTCCCGAAGGTAAAGTTTGTCGCTTTCTGACGTTTCAACTCTTGGAAGTGTTTTCCCCTGTAGCTACGTTTTTTCATAAACACTAAAGCAACATTTCATGCTGGAAGATGGTGCAGCCTAACCACCTAAAGCGTTTCAGTGTTTGCACACCACTTGCTTTACTATCTTTTTTAACATTCCTGATCTCATCCTTTATATTTCCACTCTTCTCCAAGAAAGAACGTGACAAAGAAAGCCCTCCCTCATCAGCGAAAACCTAAATCTGTCTCTGTCTGAAGCAGTCCATGATGTGGAATTTGTTTGGCTTCCACCAGCTGGAAGAACCCCCAGTCTTGTTTCGCATCACCTACCGCGATCACAGGTTTAAAACTTTCAGATGTTGTGGCTCGTCTGCCTTTCTCCTATTCCCACTCGCTGCCTCTTGTTCACAGCCTGTGATCAACTTGCGCTCTCTCTCTCTCTCGCTCGCGCTCTCTCTCTCTCCCCGTCTTGTTCGCTCTCTGGTTCTCCCCTCCCTCTTTCTCCGTCATGCCCGTGAGTCAGACTCTGTACAAAACAGATGAATGTCTTCATTCTGGCAACAGGCCAGTGGTTCTGGGAGGTAATTTCCTTCAACACAGCCGTCCCACTGTTTATATTTGTCACTTTCTGTTCTCTCCTCTATTTGAGGCAAGCAGTGCTGGGGGAAGGTAATAGTGGCGCAAAGGGAGAAATCTTTTTTGTGTGTGTGTCCTCAATGAGCTCATATTTTCAGGCTGCAATAGTCATTTAAATACAATCCTAATTTCATTTAGATAATTTAATTTGAAATTTTGAACATATTTGTTTTTTTTCTTCTTTTGATCTCGCTGATTTAACAAGTCAAAATGTGTATACTCTGTGTGCATTCATTGTTTTACTTTTTTTTAAACAGATGCAAGACATTAAAAGACAGAAATAAACAATCTCATGAGTTTACAGTAACCAGATGATGTTGAGTGATTCTCACAAGGAAATGTGAGAAATACTGCCAGTAATCCCCCGCCCCACTTGGATCTGTATATCCTTAGGTCACCCGGTAAAGAACTGTCCAAAGAGCAAATGTGTTATTTGAACATGTTCCCTATTTCACTTACATTGCTATTTTATCCTCTTGGTCTATTGTGGTCATTGTTTTCAAATGGGTTCAGTTTTGTATGTTTTTTTTTTTAGCAGCAGTGGTCACTTAATCTAACCAGCACAAACTTTGTTGATTTTTTGTTTGTTTGTTTTTTTTATGCCAGTGGCTGCTTTTGGTGTACTGCTAAAAGTATGCTGACCTCTGCCCTCACATTAAATGCATGCCACGCAGGCACATTTTATTTTTTAAGAACAATATCCAATCTTGCTGGCTCAGCCTGACCCTCAGTGGCTGTAACAATCAGCAGTTCTTGGTTTTTTGTGTGAAATCATCATCATAATATTTTGTATTATGCTCTTCTGATTCATAATGTTTCTTTAATTATAAATTACTGACAGTACAATACCTCGATTAGAACCAATTGTAGCCTTATACTCTTAAACTTACACAATTAATGCATTTAGTTCATGCATTTTTTCCCCCCACTAATGACCAGTATTAATCAAACATTATACATATATCATAGCAGATCTTTCCCTTTTGTGATTGGCAGAGTTGTTGTCACTTGCTGCTTTCTGTCTTCCCCTTTCACCCTCTGCCATACATTGCTTGGTTTTGAATTGTATATAAATATCAACTATGTGTACAAAAGCTGCACAGCTTCTTAATTTGTGTAATATTAACATTGTCCAGGTGCTTTCAAGATTTATTTGGGTGACTGGTTGTAACAGACGGGAAGCAAGCTAATCAGATCTTCCCCTTTTGCAGTGAGAGTGCATTGATAACTACCACAATCACATTTCACGTGGCAAAACCATCTATAATTTGTTTAGCGAAGCTATATTCCTGCTGTATTTCGCTGACCTTTCAATATATGTTGCTCCCTAGGGGGAGTTGAACCTTTTTACCAGCCTGTCACTTACACCATAATAAATGTGAAGCATGGACATACGGTCGAAGAACATTAATCAATCGAGTAAAAGCATTGTATGTTGTTGTTGCACTTCAAGTTAAACATTTCTATTACTAATCCTACTGCATATGACCAACAAAGTCTCTGAGCTTTCATACAAGAAGCTTTGAGTACGGCAGCTTCACTGCACACTGCTGGAAGTTTCATTGTGTCCAGGGCACGCTGAATTACTTTTTTTTTTTTTATCCCTTTCAAAAGAAATAATAATGGATTTTGTTCCATTCAAATTTCTAAAGCAGGCAGCAGGAGTTTACAAACCTTTGCTGATGTTACATTTAACATCAGCAACATCTTTGATAAATATCTCAGTTCTTTTCTTTTCTTATCCCTCCTTTTCTTAATAGTATTGCTGTTCATTCTGTTTCTAAGTCCATAACACATTAAGAGGATATTTAACTTTGGCTTGAAATACAGACATCATCGCTTCACAGCTTTTTCAGACGAAACAAAAGCTGAATATTGATTTCTTTTTCTTTCCAACTGAGTTCCTCCATTTTTGCTGGTGGCTTAAGGTAATTGGTCTATCTTTTACTTTGAAAAGGTTGAAAAGACTTTAGTTTCAGCTATTTGGAAAAGTTTTTCTCATGTAATACTTCAAGCTACTGTAGCCCCCCATTGATTTCAAAATGTATCATAAGGACATAAACCTTTGAGGGTCTAGTAGTTTATACATTTTTATTCCTATAATGGATATTGACAGCATGCTCTAGTTTTGCTTTGAATGCAGGAGTTGAGAATACATAACCTGTAACATGTTTGGTCCAGTCAAACCAGTTTTATCTTGTAGGTCAAAATCTCATCTTTGTCTCTGAAGGCCTTACGATCTTGTCAGCACCCATGCGTGTATGGATAGAAGGGAATTGTCCGACTATCAGAATAAAATAAACCCAATCCATGTGGGTGAAATTGAAAGGCAGCCTAGATCTCCCTGTGATTCTCCCAATGCCATTTGTGATCTTAAATCCTCATGTAGAGTTTGAGCCAGGCTACTAACGCCAAACAAACTAGGCTTTAAGAACATGAGACAAGTCGATAACACAACACAGAAAAGCTTTTACTCTTTTTTTTTTAGAGTTCATTTTCCAGACATCATTAAGGACATTTAATGGTCCAGACTGAATGGGGCGTTAACTGAAGTCCTAGTGGCATGTTTATTGGACATGATGTACATTTAAGCAACTACCACTAAAATCGAATGTGAAGACATGAGTTCATCTTGGCCACGTTTCTAAACTTCAATGCCAGTTCACTATAAGGTAACTGTAATTATTAAAACAATGCATTGAGCTTTTCTGTTTTCTACTTTTATCTTTTTATTTGGGTTCAGTAGTCAGGTCCACTTAAGAGAAATCAAAGTAGAGGCTGGTGTCTTTACTAAAGCTGTCACTCTGAAAAGTCATTTCATTTTTGCTCATAAACAGCTCTTCCAAGCATCCGTCTCTTGTTTTTGCTTGAGGCGATGGATGAGCTTTTAGTTCCATGTAAAAACCAAGGCAAAGGTCCAAAACGCTTGGAAAATAACATCTGTAATGGCTTTACAACAGAGGGTTTTTGAAAATGTATATTTAGGTTTAACTTTAGAAATTGTAATGAGGGGTAGCAGTTCTTAAAACCTTTCTATATGGTCATCTTCAACAGTCTCAAACACATCTTAACAAGTGAACAGCTTCCCCACTTTTCCAACATTATCACTCACTATGTGTGTCTTATTGACTGACATAAATTGTTGACATGAATCATTGATTTAGAAGCATCATGTGATCACCGTTGTAAAGGCTGGGAAGCTGCACTGGTTAAAAATGGAGATACGACATCAAAACGTAATAATTACCTGTTATTCATCTGAATCTGGATAAGGCAGCATGTGGGTGTTGGTGATCTCTGAGATAGATTATGGTGTTAGCTTTCTGACTGGTCCTAAAAATCCTAAAAGCGATTAACAATTTGATTGATTCACTCCCAATTGGCCATTTGATCCAGATCAAACCTTTCTGTGAAATTCAAAGGCTCTGTGTAATCTCATCAATCAGTTCGTCCATCAGGCCCAAGTCAGTGTTATCAGCAGCGGCTATAACCAGAAAATTGTCAGATAAGGTTTGTGGTTTAATAATTAAAAAAAAGGATTACTTCAACCACATTCCTTTTTTCCCACGTGCTTTCAAATTGAATATCTCTGAAGGAGTAATGCAAAATAAGACTAATCTAAAAGTTTCTAGCAATGGTAAACTGACTGATGTGTTCATCTTTATGCTGAAATCAGGACGTCACCTAATGTGTGGTTGGCATTTGCATTCACCTGGTGACACTCACTCACAGACTGAAGACTGTACTTCAGTGTCACCTAGGTGTTACTAGTATCTCTTGTATACTGATTGAAGAGTACCTCATTGTGACTGGGGAGCAAAAAAAAGTCCTGTTTAAATTGTAGTTTTTGTGTTTGCACTGCACTCAAGAATCTCATTTAGCTCCATCAAGTTCATTTTAAGTATCTAATTATTGCATACGCTCCTTTTCCTGGGGGCTATTTGACTATAATCCAATCATCTTGACTATTTCATTTGAATGATAAACAGTTTATATTTCTTTAATATAATGTGCATGCAATTATATCTCGAGCCAAAGATTTGTCTTGGATAGTTTGGCTCCATGGTTGCTGTTCTCTTTTATTCCAACATCAGCAGCACCACTGGGGAGAAAAGTCGTAAGGACTTGGAGGATTTCAAGAGACATAAATCAAAGCCTAAATTTCATAAACATGCTCTTTCACTGTACCGGTTCTCTCTTTTCTCTACACTTTATCTGGTCCAATCTCCAAAAAACAAGACGTTTTTTAATTCTCTCCTACAGTTCCTTTTTGACACGGAAACACCACAAAAATATCAGCCTATAAATTGGAAGATATACTGTACAAAGATTTGTCAATTGGTGTGTATATATTGTGAAAATATTCTGTACATGTTGTACCACAGTCAAACAAAGATTGTTATGAATTAAAAACTGATTTTAAACCAGTAGGTAGCCTTTATCTGTAGAAAATGTAATAATATTTTGTTCGCTGTTATGATCACAATTCAAGGTATCAGTGCTCGTTTTATCAGTTTTTTCCCTTTTCACATTTTATATAATGATCGCAAAGGGTAAGAAGAAGCCCATGTTGTTGTCCTCTTTCCACAATTCCTTAAGCCTCAATGTTTCTTTTTCTCTTTCTCTGTCTCTCTTCAGGACCCCAGAGCAGTGTCCCAGTGTGGTGTCTCTCCTGTCAGAGAGCTACAACCCTCATGTTCGCTGCGGTGCTGCCATGGCCCTGGGCATCTGCTGTGCTGGGACAGGCAACAAGGTGAGTGCCTCCTCCTTTTGTTCCCCTCCCCGCTCCTTGGTTACCTTACGCTACCTTTCAGTGTTCAGCTGACTTCACTGCACCTCAGTGGTGTGTCACAATAAGGGTCCACCAGGCAGGTCAGGAACCTCAGAGTTTTGGCAGCAGATTCACTCAACGTTGCACAAAGAAAGAAAGATTGAATGAAATGATTGATCTTTGTATAATAATAGCCTGGGTCTGATAAAGCAGTGGTTTTCTAGGTGCTGTTAAAGACGTGATACACAAATGAGCTGCGTGGAAAAAACCTTGCATCACATTACCACATTCTGTTTTTGCAAGTAATCTCTGTTTCAAGATGTAAATGATGAGTTTTTCTTTAATGAGATGGCTGCACAGAGCTTACCGGTACTCCTGCAGGAATCGGTGCTCATTAGTAAAATTAATAATCCTCGTAAGGCTGGACCAGAAATGCCTGAACAGCTTTTTTTTTTGTCCACAAAGGCAGTATTGGCCCCTGCTGTCCTCGTTTATGGTGTGTGCCCTATTTGTTTCTTGGTTTTATATGTGCGTCAGTGATGCAAATTCATGACGCAAATGATTACCTGTGCTGCAGGTGTTTTCACTTTCTTTAGTGTCGAAGTAGCGGAGAAAAGGTCGTCATTTTTCTCCTGTAAGACATGATGACGCCATCAGAACAAACAGAAACCACAAACCATGAAATGGGAGTGAGTCTCTGGCTCAAACACCGGTTGTAATTATCCTCAGATGATGCTCCAACACATTGCTGTCTTGAAATTATCCATACTCACTCTTCACTCTTACGTAAGAAAAACACTTGTCACCCTCCACCATCAGGTTTCATGCACTATGCCTGCAAGTATATATATACACAGTGTACTCCATGTGTGTTTACCAGCTAAAATATTTGATTTTAGACGCATCATAAATTCAGCATTTGAAACTTGAGATGCACCGATCCGGATATTGGCTCCGATATTGACTAATTAGCTGGATCGGATATCGGATGAATGAGGCCGATCCAGCATTCCGATCCAGTCATTTCTTTTTTATTAATATCATACATAGCAATACAGTTACAGCGATCTAGTGTTATTTATTTCTTTTTGCTGCTAATGTACACTTTGTTATTTGTTAAACAATAAATAATATTAAGTACAATTATATCTGTGTTAATTTGTTACCTTTTTTTTAACAAGGCTAAATGTTAATGTGAAGCCTGAAGCCTTCACTCACATGGCAAGATATACGGTTCATTCATTCAACAGTATTATCGGATCGGTATCGGGTACCGATGCGCTCAGCCCAGGTATCGGTATCGGATTGGATCGGACAAAACTGGATCAGTGCGTTTGAAACTGACCTGCCTTAAAGCAATTTCATATCGTGCCACCTTCATATCGACTCGTTGCCTTTTAAGTGCTTCACCCATTACCTTGATGAATGTATACAGTGACTGCAGGGATGCAAACAGCGCGCCGAAAAGCGAAACTCGCTTTTTTCATGACCAATTAGGTGACTTGTGTGAATCGTTCAGATCCGAAGAGTTTTTGTTTTTGGGAGGGGGGGGGGGGTCTCAGCGTCTCAACTGGGGTCAGTAAAATGTTTTTTTAACAGGCTGACAGTGACAATCACGTGAAACTGAGGCGAGCCGCGTGCAGTCGGTGCGATGGCGTTCCCCTCCCCCCCCCGTGCGTGTCCGTGGAGCTGTGCGCCGCGGATGTGCACGGTTCCCTACGTTGCTGTGTCAGGCAGGTGTTTCCCACGGAGCTCTGCCCCGTTTCAGAGGTGAAGGAAGCCCTGAGTGGAAAGACGTCGCCTCCGCCATGTAGAATGTGTTCAATTCAAAAAGTGAAACTAACACATTATATATGTCCATTACACACTGAATGAAACATCCAATGTCTTTATTTATTCAGTTTATTTTAATAGTAATAATTATGACTAACATTCAGTGAAGACCTAAAAATCAGTATCTCCAAAATGGAAATATTGCAAAGGATTTTTTTTTTTTAAGCATTTTTAATATAGAAATGTTGGCCTTCTGAAAACTATGTCCACCTATATGCACCCAATACTTGGTTGGGGTTGAACTACTGGAAATTGAGTACGTTTCTGTGATATTATACTTATTTGTTAATGGTGAGCACCCCCTCCCCCGGGAAATTCCTCTCTTTTTTGGTCCTGACCCGTTTGCATCCCTGAAAGTAAACAACCATTTTTACATTTGATCTTTTCACATTTTGTAATAATTCACGTGAAGAGTTGGCACACAGGAACCAGTAAATTGTGGTAAGCTCTGGAATCACATGCTGATAAATGGGCGTAAATTGGCTCAGAGTCGCCAGGCTGTATCTTGTCATCGTGTTTGGATTCGCTGGAGTCCGGAAAGAAAGAGTGAAGAAGACAGAAGTGGTGCGTGCTGCCAGTCGCTGAGTTGTTTAAACTATGTGGGTTGATGAGTCTCAGGTGGCATAGCCCAAGTAGGGTCACGGCTCATTGCACGTCGAGCCTTGGAGCACTAGAGTGTTTTGGACCAGATCTGACGGAGGCGTTCTACGGAGCTGGTCAGCTCCAAAGCGGCACTGCTTGGTTTTAGCAGAATAAGACCTTGAGCACATTCGGTCCTTAGTGAGAGTAATGATGTTGTGGCAGCAGAAGTGGGTCACCTATTCAGACGGAGTGTATTCCTTTGCCATCATTTGTGCACCTTGGGCTTTGGATATTTTTACAAGACTAGTGTTCCTCATCTGTTGTATACGTTAAGAAGAAGAAGTAAAAAGCTGCACAGGAAAGCTGCTCTGGTTTTTTTCTGGCATCAGTTTGTTTATGCTGAGTTTGTGCCATAACGAAAATCTTAAATGCACTTCAGCTTGTTTGGTAAATTGGATGGAAATATATATTTTTTTACCAGTGTAAATGTATGTTGAACACCAAACGGACTCACAGGAACAGTTTCAGTACACTGTCATGAGATACAGCTTTATAAATATGTATTGAAATGGAAATTATGTGGTGGTAAAGTGTGTTCTGCACTCTTCATTTATTTACACAAGCCTCTAGCCAGTTCTTAGCAGTATTGAATTGAAATGACTCTCGCTGAGGCACAAGTCTGTAGAAAACAGTCCACAACTGTACATGGATTAGGAAGATCTTAAACGACCACATTTTGTGTCGACCTGCTCTTCTGATTGGGCCTGACAGTAAATACCCTCAATTAAACCCCCTGACAACCTATCAGGAACAGGATGTGGTCGGCTGGTGTTGGCTTTACACTCTTGACTTATCGTCCCTGGACATGGCTCTCTGAGCCAGCTGAGTCAAGAGCATTGATGAAACATGGTTTATTTTACCTCCACTGTGATCATCCTAGTTTGTTTCTCTTTCCTCGGCGGAGCTGACGCCTCCCTCTGAGTCGAGTGGTGTGAGTTACAGCCATTACAGCTCAGCGAGAACAGAGGAAGGAGCAGGGTTGCACAGGGAAGGAGTAGGTGGTCCCCACTCACTACTTCATTCACAGCGATCATGGGAGGAAATTGAAGAAGGCAGGGCTTGTCGTAACTGTTGTTACTGTCGTCCCAGGCAACCAGATATGGATGACACTAATGTCATTAATTTGCATGGTCTGGTTGCCTCTGTTGATAATCCCTTTCCTGTATTTAACCAAACAGCAGTGCCCCTGTTACACTCATCTGCTCTGTTGGGAGTGGCAAAATATAAAATGTATAGAATTAGCAAATTGTCGGTCTGGTATCTGCGTCAGTCTCGTACGACTGAGAAACCACAGGTCTCGACAGAGCTACGTCTACAGAGCTACATCAGATTTAACATGGATCATTCTTCTGATGGTTGCTATAGATGTAATAAGCCAGTCAGTGCTAGAATTTTTATCTTGCTCCCCTGCTTCTTAACAAATTGATTATTTTTCTTCAATGTGTTTGTTAGAGAACAAAAACAAACACGGCATTATATACAGTATGTTTTACACCCCATCACTTAGCAGCCCATTTGCTTTAAGCCTTCAGCAATAAAGGGATGGTTTTCATTTCACCCATCAGACGGCACTACAACCTGTTTCCTACACTGTCTCACAC
Source organism: Trachurus japonicus (assembly GCF_045865225.1). Lineage (NCBI taxonomy): Eukaryota > Metazoa > Chordata > Actinopteri > Carangiformes > Carangidae > Trachurus > Trachurus japonicus. The sequence continues at coordinate 19,060,554 of NC_140910.1, forward strand.
TTGGAGGATGACCATTATTCATTGATTTATCTCACAAAGGTTTTTCCAACTGATGCTTCACTGATAAAACATGCTTTCTTTGGTATTTAAAATAGCCTGTGTCTGTTTGCCCTCAAGCAGGTTTTTAGATGACAGAGTTTGTGGTGTGGCACGTTGGGCCAGCAATTTCTCCAGCTGTTTGTCTAAAGTAAATAGTGTAAAGTAAAGAACCTGGTCTGGGGAATTACTTTGTCTGTTTTATAATCTGAAAACTAGCGAATCTACTTCTTTGCTTTTCATTACTGGTCCTGATTTTATAGATATCAAAAGAGCACGGATACTCTGAGAAGTCTTAAAAGATCCATTTTAAAGTGTTAATAACCTTTTCACTCCAGATTGTTTTAATATGGCCAGACAGTCCTTACTACTACAGAATTAGTCATTTGGGATAATTGAATAGCCCTGTAATTATTGTGCATCTTGTAAACCATTTAACTGTATCATTTATTTCTGTTTTCCCCTGGACAGGAGGCCATCAATCTGCTGGAGCCCATGACCAATGACCCTGTGAATTATGTGAGACAGGGTGCCCTCATTGCCTCTGCCCTTATCATGATCCAACAGACGGAGGTCACTTGCCCAAAGGTATGTGTGAAATGTTCGTATATCGTTGGTTACGGTTTGGACATTTTGATTTACAACTCGGTCATAATTAAATTGGGTTGTACAGCCTGCAGTGATGACCGATTTGATCAAAGATACAGTCTAGTGTATACAGATAAAACCCACAGAGGAATTTTCTTTTCAGTGTGACCCAGTAAAGAAAAGGGTATAGAGCAAAATCAGTACTGCCCTGTTTTCTGTCTTGGTGATGGGTTGGTTACCTGCAAAATAAACAGACTGGTCACTAAAAGGTAAGACAGGAGATGGGTTTGATAAAAACAGAAAGCTTCAGAGTTGTAAAGACATTAGAAAAGACATCTGTGCCACAGAGGAACAACAAGTGACTAGTCGAGGCATAACTGCATACACTCGCCCTCAGAGTGCCTCATACTTTGTCATAAAGGTTTAAGATTTACCAGACACAATTTCAAAGCCTCCTCATCTGCACAGCAGCATTCCTTAAAGCTCAATGCGGTATGCAGGGTTTGTTCAAACATAGAGCATCCATGACTGTTTATTTCAAAGCCTCAATCTTTGAATTTTCCACCTCTGTAAACAACAGTCTTAGATCTCTACTTTGAGGGGGGTAAATTGGCCTATTTGACTGACAACGAACCAGCACAGTGTGTACACAAAGTGTCACACAGGCTGTTGAGGTACACTACAACATCATCAACGGTGATGAGGCCTTGTCATCATTGTTCTGCTGTACACATTTAAATGTAAAACACATTTCAGTGCTTGGAGAGCCCTTGATAGAGTTGCACAGACTGCGAGTGAATTCTTCAATGTTAACTGAATTAAAAAATACTATAGAATTGTTGTAATGTTTTTAGTGATGTTTTTTTTTTACTTTGACACCAATATACAAAATTCATTATTCCAATAATAAAAAATCCCCCAAAAATTGGGTATTTTAAGATTTGAGGACCTAGTCAAATTCAAAACAGGTCAGATTTTGTTTAAAGCCTGGAATAGGTTGCTACCAATAAACATCCAAAAAATGTTTATGGTCAGAAAAAGCATATATGATTTAAGAGGGAACTGTAACTTTAAACAATCTACCATCCATTCTACCCTGAAAAGTTTTAGCATCTATTTTTGTGGTGTAAAAATGTGGAATAGACTAGATGAGGATATAAAATGTGCAATAACTTAAAACAATTTAAAAGTACCGTAAGTACAAACATACACTCTTGGACAGCTATAAAGAACTTGACAGCTAATTTTACTCTTTTTATTTATAATCATGGTCTTATTTCATATTGAAGCAATATGTTTTTAATCTTCTGAATTGTATGGAACTACAGATGTACTGTATGACATGAATCACAATGTAAGGGGGGGCTGAACTAGATAAGCTTTGCTTCCTTCAGCCCCTTCTCAAACTTGCACAGTATCATTATTGTTTTTTCTTGTTACATAGATTGTTTGTCTTTTGATGTGCTTGTTTGAGACAAATAAAAATCAAATCAATGTTGTGGTCCGCCACTAGTGTCACACCAGCAAATATTTACATGTTCTTCATCTCTGCATCGTTTCAGGTGAACCAGTTCAGGCAGCTTTATGCCAAGGTGATCAATGACAAGCATGATGACGTTATGGCCAAGTTTGGCGCCATCTTGGCCCAGGGAATCCTCGACGCAGGTAAGTTGTTAAACAGCAACAACAACAAGACACATTTACCTGTTTGGATCCTCTGTCACTGACCGAGAGATGCCTGTCCCCTGTGCTTCACCTCCGAAAAGACCCACGTTCTTAATTACACAGTTAATCAAGTCAACTGCTGAAATGGTTATGTGGGTTTGTGGTTTTGTGTGTGTATGTATGTATGTATGTGTGTGTGTGTGTGTGTGTGTGTGTGTGTGTGTGTGTGTGTGAGTTCTTTTTGCTCAAGCACACACCATGTAACCGTCGTTGGCTGACCACCCGTGCTCCGTGTCTCTGGAACAGATCATGTTAAGGTGCATTAGCGCCTGGCGGTCCGAGCTCAGCTGCGCCCTGCTCAGCCTTCGGCCCATATGGCCTGTTGGTCTCCCCCTGGTGATTACTGTTTGTCTGATAGTCTCTGTGTTTGTGTGTCTGTGTGGGTGTTTGTGGACACAAGCATACAGTGTGTGTGTGTGTGTGTGTGTGTGTGTGTGTGTGAGGTCCCAGAGAGCTGCACATCATCACGTCCACATGCAGTGCTGCACACACAGTGAGCACACCCATAGTCTCATGTATATACACAAACCTTCAATGCAGGCAGGAGCAGAAACCCATTTTCTTGCTCCAACATAAGACCTTGTGTGTGCTGAGGCAGAAAGAAACCAGCTCTGTTTACACAGTGTTGTCTAAATACACAATCAGGTGTTGCAGCCTTGTAGAAGTTGTAGCACCTGATCAGCTTCTCAAATGACTCTTGTATTTGCACTTCAACTTGAAGTGATAAGTCCACTCCACTGTGTGTGTGTGTGTGTGTGTGCACAATGTCGTGACTCACCAGCGTTTTTCAGCACTTATGAAATTGCCTCTTGAAGAACTCCGCCCCCGCTGCAGCACTGAGCAGATTAGCCATCCTGATGACAGACGGGACATCAATCATATATCAAATCAGGCACATTAACCACAATAAACTCAGGCCAACATGCCAAGATAACCCTGTGTGAGGCCGTCCAGACAAACCCTCGCCACCGGTGTCATTTTTCAGACTCCCAGCTCTCCCTGCTGCGCTCCACGCCAAACTCTCTCAGCGCCGTCCCGTGTTTTTTCAGTACAGTTCAATGTGTAGTTTTCGGCTTAAAATACATTTGGTCAGGAAACACACCACCCCTGTTTTGAATGTCAGACATGCTCAGGCTCATGTGGTGTGAATGTTTTAGTATTCTGGCTCTTGTAAGGAGTTAGGAGCATTTGAGGTGCAGGGGTAATTGTATTTAATTTGATGGGCGGAAGCCATTAGAGGGCAGTTTCATGATCTCTGGTGCTCATTACCAAGGAAATGTCAGACTCTTTGCTCATTTTCTCACACTGTCTGTATCCAGCTGTCTCCCACCATCGCATGTCCAGCCCGCATTTATAGACTTTCCTTCACTAATTGATACAGTCCATTAATTAGCTTTAATTAGTGGTTGTACTCTCATCCCTTTAGTGAAACATGCCCCCTTTGTTTCATCCTTTTGAAACCAAAACAACAAGCAAACCAGTTGTTGATGTAGTCACATTACACCTTTTTAGGGATCAGTGCTATCCCGGTGCCCCCCTCACCAACTCCTTGGAATGAAAATTGGCCTACCAAAATAAGACTTCACAAAAACTGAGTGTGTGTGTGTGTGTCAAGTGCTCTCAACCTCTTCTCAAGTTTTTAAGAGACTCTTAAGCGCCCGGTTGTAGTTGTCCAGCGAGCGGACCTCATGACTCACTCTGGCCAACATTCAGCTTGTCTGGCTGGAATAGTTTCAACACTTCAGATGTTGAGATAAGGCAGCATCATTAAATCATCCCAGTGACCTCAGAAAAGAGTGGGTGCAAAGCAGGACAATGGCAGCTGATTTCATTTTTAGCTGGAAAAGCGACTCCCCGCCGGTTACCTTTCACCTTCAAACAAAAGTTCTCTTTTCTCCAGAATGATGGATAAATCAAGGCCGTCTTCTCTTCCTCCTCCTCCCTCTGTCTTCCCTTTTGCGGTTCCTCCCTTCTGGTTGTCCCAGAAAGGCCAGGGGTGGTGTGTTACTCTTTTGTTCAGCTTCAACAGGCCCTTGACCCCTGTTTATCATCATCTTTTTGGTCGGCTCCACTGGCCTCCACAGTTCTTATTTGGTAGAGCACTAACCTCCATCATGGGTGGCCACAGGTTATGCAGAAACCTATTTTAGTATTGCAAAATATTTTTTGGTATGTTTTATTTCCTCGGAAAAATTATTAATCACATCCTAATCTAACATCTGCACCTGGAAAAAGTGTTGCAATAATCGGAAAGAATGCCTTTTTATTTTTCTGGACTGACGAGAGATGAATATACCGGTACGCTGTTTTGTAAAAGTAGCAGTTCCTGTTCACTTTTCAAGCTGCATGCATACTATAAGCTGGACATTATAAACTTGTAAATAGTATATTCTGGGACAGAAGGGTTAAACTGCATTCATCTTAGCAAGGTGGACACCTAATAATAAAAATGTATATATATCTAATAAAGTTTGCTTAGTTCTTAATTCAATGCGTAGCTCTAGCAAGATATCAGAAAACAGAAAATCTTTTGGTAATAATCAAGCAAAAGGGAGTTTTTAACGTCTTCCACAGCTGTGAAAGGTATCTGTTATTTTGGGACAGCTGACACACCTCTTTTGATCTAGATAAATAATTAATCTCCTGTGTATCTGAAATCTAGTGAGAGTGAATAGAGGCTATTTTTCAAATTTAATTCAGGATGTTGTAGACAATGCATTCCTGGTTTTAATTAGCTTGCCAGTATGTGTTTATAATTTAACTCCTACCCTGGGATCAATCTATCAGAGAGGTTGAAGCCACAAGACAACCTTAACAGGGTGGTGACCATCCTGGTCTGCACTATCATTAAGCTCCAAATCCCTAGTTGCACAATTCTTGTGCCAAGTAGCAAACGGTTCATTACGTTATCAGTGATGGTTGTCACTTCAAAGTAAAGGCTGTTTTAACCATTAGATTTTTTAAGATGTGGATTTCCACTGGGGCTCTATATAAAACATACAAAACCCAAGCCATAATTTCGTAGTGACCAAATTGAAACGTAAAAGTACATTTTTTCCCAATGGGGAAACTGCCCTTAACTGACCACAGTGTATTTACATGCACAGTCAGTGTTAAAGGGGATATACCCTGCTCAGATTTTGCTGAGCATGCTTGCTTCTTTTCAACTTTAGTCTGACCTGATTCACATTTTATACAAAACCCTGCAATTTGTCAAAATCTAATTCTCTGATCAGTTGTTGGTGCATGTCGCAGCAAGTCTGTTGTGTCAAAAAGGAAACACCACTGCTATAGCCTCTGTATACCGGGTGTTCTTTTATATCTTGATTTTATCACCTTAGTGTAACGTCATGGATCATTTTGTGTATTGGGTTTAGTTTAATTAATAGTGCTGAATCATAACCATACATTATTATCTCAAAGCCTAACAATATTATAGAGAGAAATTCAATAGTTCTGACAACGAGCAAGCATTTGCTGGCAGTGAAGAGGAGAAACTCCCTTTTTAACAGGATGACGCGTCCAACAGCTCTCAGGGTGGGCGGCCACATGCCCTGACTGGTTGGCACAGATTAAATTGTTATATTAAACTACTGTATTCAATTGTAAATATTATTTGATTGTTTTTCCAAGTCAATGGAATGCTTTTTTTTTTGGCTTTGGTATGCATTTAGACAAGGACATAGCTTCTTGAAATGTTTCAGCAATAATGTGTCAACATCACGTGTACCGTATGACACAACTTGTGAAAATAAGGTTAAAGGACAATTCCAGGCGAATTCAGTATAGTAGTATAGTATAGTATTTTCCTATCATTTTAGGTCTAAAAGAAGGAATCTGAAGATTTTCAGTTTAATCGCTCCTGTTTTGCGGTAGTTGTGTCTGTCCCCGCATCGCCACGGCAGCAATGAATGGGAGTGGATGTAAGTTCCGCTGTTTAGGCTGTTTCCAGCCCTCAAAGCCGCAATTTTTTTTTTCCACAGACAGCGTCAGATGGAGACTCAAACATGCACCGAGAAGTTTATTTACTTCAAGCAAGCCGACGTGTTTGTAAAACTAGATCTAATTCAAAGTCTCCCAGAGTCTCGCGCGAGACCCAGTTGCCGTGCGCGGTGTGTTCACATGCAGTGGGAAAAGCTCCCGTTTGTGTCATAAACACATATCAACTCTTGACTTGCTTCAAGTAAAAAAAACTTCTCGCCGCATGTTTGAGTGGCCACCTGACGCTGTCTGTGGAAAAAAATGTACACTTCAAGCAAGTCAAGAGTTGATATTCCTGTGTTTATGACACAAGCGGTAGCTCCTACTGCGCCTGAATACACCAGCACTGCAACTTCGGGCTCGCGCGAGACTCCAGGAGACTTTGAATTAGATCTAGTTTTACAAACATGTCGGCTTGCTTGAAGTAAATAAACTTCTCGGTGCATGTTTGAGTAGCCATCTGACGCTGTCTGTGGAAAAAAATTGCGGTTTTGAGGGATGTAAACAGCCTAAACAGCGGAACTTACATCCACTCCCATTCATTGCTGCCGTGGCGATGTGGAGACAGACGCAACTACCGCAAAACAGGAGCGATTAAACTGAAAATCTTCAGATTCCTTCTTTTAGACCTAAAATGATATGAAAATACACCCCCGAGTTGAATTCGCCTGGAATTGTCCTTTGATAGAAAATTTGCTACCAACATCATGAAACCCTCTCTCTAACTTTCCTTCTGTCTGTCTTCCAGGTGGACGCAACGTGACCATCTCTCTGCAGTCCAGGACGGGTCACACTCACATGCCGTCGGTGGTGGGTCTGCTGGTCTTCACCCAGTTCTGGTTCTGGTTCCCGCTCTCCCACTTCCTGTCATTGGCTTTTACACCAACTGCTATAATCGGCCTCAACAAAGACCTCAAGGTACAGAAGTGTTAAGACTTGTATTAGATTTGGCAGAAGGAAAGTATCTGAGTGTGTAACCATCAAACCTGATCTTGATTGATAACAAGATTGCTCCCAAGGTTTGAAAATATCATGATAAAAGTCACACAGAACATCTGTAAAAAAAAAAAAAAACTACTGTAAATAGTCGTCTATTAGGGCGTTTCCAAGCGGCCCCGATAAACTCCCAGGTGGGGCTTGAGATTTACTCTGTGCTGATTGGGTATACTCAAAGCGAGATGTGATGCCAAGAGAAAGCCCCAAAGTAAATTGCATTTTTAAAACCTAGCATTATTAGAAAGCATCTACACTGCAGGAAAAAAACAAGAGCAGTAAAAGGAAAACTGCCTCACAACAATTATGTGCCGATCAGAATTGTTGCACAATGTTTATGTGACGACTGAAACTGCTCTTTTTTTTTTTCTTTTTTCTTTTTTTAATTAAAAAACACACACCACTATAAACAAAACAGTTAAGTTTGATGATTGAAACTGTTGCACATTACGTCACCTCAAGAGTCCAGTGGGCCCTATATGAGTCCAACTACAAGTTCCTGCCTGCTAAATTTTACCAGGAACTTCCTCAGTGGAATGGCAGCTCATCTATTTCAGTCCTATGTTAAGCAGGGAAAGATTATGATGAGCTCAGTAGGCAGTTCTATACGTTGTCCTTTATCTTCAGTAACAGCTAAAGTCATGGGGAGATTATCCTGCATGGCAGTCGTTAATATATGATAATATGAATTTAAATTAAGAATACTGCGTTTCTACAATTGACCTGAGGGGTAAAAATATATCTGCTTAATTTGGGCCACTGAGTTTGTTTTAGCCGGTTGCCTTTGGTGCAGAAAATATTTAGCTTCTTGTCTTGATAAAAACTGTCACTAACAGGCTATCCGTAACGAGGCCGTCCTGACTGTGGGCTGCTCTGGCCCCCCGCCACTCGCACACTCATGCCAAGGGATCAGTGTGACATATTAGGGTCTTAAACTGGCATTAGCTGGGCTTTATCTCTTCATTACCACCCGAATCAACAGCGCCAGACACCAGGGACGCATGTACACCTTTGTGTATAGTGCGTCCCCAATTTAACAAGGCGCTGTAGAAAATAAATGGTGTAAAGCCCATAAAGCATAAATACACCAGAGCTAGTGCGCAAATAGGGAGTGGGAGAGCTGCAGGTCTGAACAAACCTCGTGCTGCATTCTGCCAAGGCTCTTCAGCACCTGTTGAACTACACAGGACAAACCTTCTCAGAGTTTACCTGTCACTACCACACAAAGGACAGCCTTGCCATTTACCGACTGTTCTTACTTGGCAGCGGACCAGCACCTTAGCTCCTGGACTAATGCTATACAAGCAGAAAACCCTTTGCTTCTATTCAGCCTTCATAATGCAGTTAAATGGCTGAGTTATGAGGGAATAAGAAAGATAAGGTATGCCCCTGATCAGTCACACATGGTGCTGCTTAGCTTCTCCGTTGGACCACAGAGATGGTTTAAATCGAAGGCTCACATGGACAGAAGACATATACCCCATGACCATTCATTTATATATTCATTTATTCATTTGAAATTTTATATAAAAATCTGAATAACTGAAGGTCTTTGCACCTCTGACTATCCTGTCTTTCACAGGATACAATGTGTTTTTCTTAGATTTCTTGCGCAACAACTAAAGCAGCACCAAGTCTTGTACAACACGTTCCTTTTCATGTCAAGACAAAGTAACTCAACGTTTAAATGATAAAATTACGTATGAATCTTACTGTGTTGGAGTAAAGAGGAGATTTGAGGCAAAATACCTGTTAGACAGCGGTACAAGAGGACGTCAACCACTAACTCAACCAATAGTACATAGATATGAATGAACGTTTTGGTTTTATATTGTATTGTAAAAAGAAAAAATTTTATCATTGTCCACCCAAAGTTTAGATCGTGTCCTATTTCCCTTTTCCACAACTGCTGATACATCAGTGGGTTTTTTCTCATTGGGGATTTTCCTGAAATAAGATTCTGCATGTGTCGGAGTAAATGTGTGTTTCCTATTGTGCTGACGCAGAACGAGCAAGTTTAACAAAGCTAGCTAGCAGAAGAAGTGGCCGTACTTCAGCTCTGTGTTGATTTCAGTGTTTAGTAAAGTCGTGTTCAGGTTCGAGAAGAGGACATCAACAAACAAGTCTGTCTGGTCGACTCTGTCCTTGACTTTGGAAGCAGCAGTTGACAAAACAGTCACCAGGGATCATTTTGTAGCTTGTAAATTGACCCTGTGGTTTATTTACACGCCAGTTTTAGATAGCACATATCAAAAGATCTGTCTTAGTTTAAGTTCCCTGTGGGTATGTTGATCTCTAGCAGCAGCCCAGAGCAGCTTTTCTACAGTCCCTCCTTGTCTTGGTAAATAGGAGGACATGGATGAACAGTGATGAGTTGAAACGCTTTTCTAAGAATGGGCAAATGTTTAATATGGAAGGAAATGCTTTGAAGGATGCACACAGTAATTGCTTTTTTTAAGATTATTATTATTGTTGTTCACTGTTTTCAAGAAAACTCCACTAGGCTAACCCACTCACTCAAAATTGGTATGACAAAATACTTAACATCAGGACAATTAGTCGATTGATCAAGTCAGTCTGTATATTCAGCAACTGTTTTGATAAGAAATTCAGCTTTGTCATAACGCCAAACATTTCTCAATCTTCACCCCTCAACCGTGAGAATTTGTTGCCTTTCTCGGTCTCACCTAACAGCCACCAGATATAAACCATTATTGGAAAATTAACCGTAGTTTCAGCCTTACGAGTTGATGCAGGTATTATTCTGGCACGTCATCCTGGTCTAGATCTGTCACTTCAAACCGCAGCCATCAATCTCACACAGGCCTCAGGCTAGGAATAGGTGATTAGATAAGTCACCGGAAAATTAGGTGTTTGTCAGAAACATAGCAACCAACAAATTATGAGTCATAACATTGAGTAAAAGTAAATTACAGTGGACCTGGCAGTGATCATTGTAAAGTTGTGAGTGACCATCTTTGTGTCTTTCTGTCCAGATGCCCAAGGTGCAGTACCGCTCCAACTGTAAGCCCTCCACCTTCGCCTACCCACCAGCGCTGGAGGTTCCCAAGGAGAAGGAGAAGGAGAAGGTGAGAACCGAGGCGCCACAACTGATCGACTTGTTTTGCTTTCCTCGTACTGAAATTATTAGTTGAGGAAAGTTGATCTTGTTCCGTATTGATTTGTGAATCATTTCAAACCCTTCCCTGTCAGACTCCTCATTTTCTTGCCCGTCGTGTTTATTATTTTAGCATCTATGGCCTATTTTTCTCTGCTTCATTTCACAGTCATAGATGCTCATGAAGGAAGTAATGAAAGACCAAGCAGCGTTTATTTTGTGGTCGACTAGTTTTGTACATTTTAAGCCGTGTTTGTAGAAGGTCTGAGTGTCTCTGGTATTGTCTTACATGGTGGAAATGTCTCCACGCTCTCTCTCTGCATGGCAGGTATCCACCGCCGTTCTCTCCATCACAGCCAAGGCCAAGAAGAAGGAGAAGGAAAAGAAAGAGAAGGAGGAGGAAAAGATGGAAGTGGTGAGTGGAAATGCCCTCTTCTCGCTCAGAACTAACGGCCCTATTTTATTTTATTTTATTATTTGTTTTCGATTCCGTTTAAAAAATAACGTCTTTACATTTCTAAGTCATTCATTTTATTTAATTGGTTTCCCTAAAAAAAAGAAAAATGTATTTTTTTTTATTTATGGGTTGCGTGCCACATTATTTTCTTTTACATGCCTGTAAAAATCACTCGATACCTTCTGGCATGTAGGTAAAGTTGTTTGTTTCGACACCATACAGTACATTCACCCTCATACAGAGTCTGTCTTAGTCTTTTCACTCTCTGTCAGTCCAGAGCCAATGTAACTTTCATTGGGATTTTCTCTGGGCGTTTGCAGCGTGTGTGATCTACGCTGCCACGCTACATCTCAGCTCCAGTGTCGAGAGATGAGCCTGGAAATGTCCAGCGTGCTGCTCACATCTCAGGCTGTTGATTTTATTTGGCTTAACTCATTGAGGCGGCAGCTGAATGCTTCGAACTGAGGTCGGATGGTTCAGAACTGGTCGTCCTCTTCTGGATGCTTTTAAAAAGATGACTCGACATTTCTTTTTTGCTCTTGTTTCTACACGCGTTAACCAACACTAAAATATATTCACTAGAATGGTCGGGATAAATGGATCAAGACAGAATAAGTAAGACTTCTGATATGGTTTACACAATATGACAAATTAAATATTTTGCATTCATTTTGAATAAAAATACAATTTGCACGTATGCATTGTAAATCAACACCTGTCAATGTGCTTGTCTAAGGATGAGAACATTTAAATGGGAAGTGGTCTAGTAACACACTGCTGTTGGTGGTAAAGATAATAAAAGACACACAGGTTTAATCACTACATTTAACGTCAGGAGAAAAGTCGGGGTCAGTGTCTCGACACATCTGCAGGAGATGATGTAGTTTGATCTTGAAATGCAAAACTTTTTATCACCAGCTCCTGTGGCACTTTCTGTCCTTCATTGTCTTATTTATAGTTTTCCACCGTTGACCTGATGGCCCAACAAATCACCGGCCATCAAGGGCGCAGGAGCAGGAGAGGACTGAATCACAACAGAAACTAGAATTTATTGCTCATAACTCCCACAAACTGTCAAATAATGTCAAATTTACACTAGAAAAATAGATTCTCATTGTGGTGAAAGTAAGTTGGGTTTATACTGGCCATCACAGTGAATGAACAGCAATTTTCTATCTTGAAAAATCTAATTAAAATTTCTGTTTTACAATACAATCTATAAAGCACTTTAAAAGAGAAATGTTAAGAAAAAGGTAAGTAAACAATAGAGACGTCAATACGGCAGCAGAGTCACCGGGGACAAGAGCAGTACAAGCGAAGCACTCATGTGGAAAATGCTGTTTTTCTGTCACAGGAGGTCCAGGAGGGCGAGAAGGAGAAGAAGGATGAAGAGAAGGAGAAAGAAAAGAAGAAGGAGGCAGAGCCAAACTTCCAGCTCCTGGAGAACCCGGCCAGAGTGATGCCAGCTCAGCTCAAAGTCCTCAACATGCCAGAGACCTGCCGATACCAGCCCTTCAAACCGGTAACCACGCCCGTCTGTTTACACTCTGACTGGTCTGAGGAAATCCCACAGAAAAGTCTTATCAGAAGATCTTGTATCCGTGTTACCCTGCTCACAAACAATCGGCACTCCTGTAAAACAGCTCACAAGATAGATTAAATAGTCAGTAAGCTTCTGAATTCACAGCAAAATAATACATATCTACAACCATAACCAGTGCTCAGTGAGAGGCGTGTGGTTGTGGAGTTCACACCAGAGTTCGTTTGGTCTTTCACCCAACTGGTTCGATGTGAAAGGACTCAACATGCTTGGTTGGTGATGATGAGACACCAGGTATAGCCTGTCAAACTTTTTCCATGGAAGAGAAAACGAAACGATCTTAATATAGAAGGCATTGATGCCTCATCCCAAATAAGGTGTATTTAAATGTGTTTATTCTTTGTTTGACACCTTTTATATCTAAAAACTCAGGGGAGGCACCTGCATGGACACAATAATAACCAGAGTGTCCTTCATGTGAACTTGTTGACATTTAACTTTGTAAAGTTATCTCTGAGAGGAGTTCTCCCTTTGAGATAAATCATTGGTTTTGGCCTCTGTTGAGCATCTGCGAGTCCAGAAACTCCCCTTTCCTCAGGCCTATAAACCAGACAGCCACGGTCCTGCTGTAAATGTTGACAGTTTTCCGCAGTAAACGGCAGGACGACGTGCAGTCACCCAATCAGCACTCACCCCGGTCCCGTAAAGAGGAAGTACTGTTTGATTTTGTGTCTAGTAAGCTTTGCTCAGAGCATTGCATTGTGCGACTTATTGTATCAAGTTGCCAGAGCGGTGTCCAACGCTTGACTACAGTTTTGTGATGCCGCCTCCCTTTTAAGGCTTTGTTTTTACTCACAAAGACGGATTTAGGAAGTGAAGGGGTTTTCTGGTCAATGTCAGGAGGTCTATTGAAAGCTTTATTATGGGAAACAACTTAAATTAATATGAAGTTTCCTGTCCTTAATTTTTCATTGGTCCTGGGTTAGGGTTAACGACTGGAGTCGCTCAGCTCCAAACAGTTCACATATTAATGACCTATAGTTTTGAATGACTGAATCCTCCCACATGTTGTTTTTAATTTGTCCTCACGTGTTCACTTATCAAATTGAAATATTGTGTCTATACAGTGGATTGTGTGTCATTACATTTCTTGTCACAGTAGTTCAAAGCTCATTTTGGCTCTGTGCCCCCTTGAAGATTAGTCTGGCCCGGGGCGTTAAACAATGTTAATACTTTTAAGAGGAAATTCTTACGATTGTGACAGATGTCTGCACTTTACCTTTCAGTTTGCTGCATCACCTGCTTTCTGCTTAGTCATTGTAATTCAGCCAAACTGCAGCACAGCAGTCTGTTGAGGCCGAGTCCGGTTTCTCTGCAGCTGTTACATAAGCACCAAATAACTTACCGAGAGTGAAGAGTGAGATGTAAACACTTCTGTCTTTGTGCAAAGAAACTTTAAACAGAAATATCGAAATTATACATGAGCCTGTCTGGAAGAGTTTAGACCTTTTTTTTTTTCCTACTCCACTCTGATTGGCTGATGAATCTTTCTGTCTGTCACCAGCTGCCGACAGGCGGGATCATCATCATGAAAGACACCAGCGAGGAGGAGGAGGAGCTGGTGGAGCCGGTCTCGGCTCATGGCCCCAAAATCGAAGAGGAAGAGCAGGAGCCCGAGCCCCCAGAGCCCTTCGAGTACATCGACGAGTAGAGGTGTTCTCACAGCAAAGGTATGTTCAAAGAAATCGTTCGAAATCGAGCCTCGTCACTCATTCATAACTAATGCAAAACAAGGTGCTGGCTAACATTCACCATGCCAGTTGTTTTTCACATCTGTCTGTCTCACCTGTTGCGTCACTGTGTCTTTTAAAATCAAAAGTTTGAAATCATTTCATCCAAACCGGAGATTTTTAAAAGCTTTTAGTGAAACACAGTGAAATGTCACATTGTTGTTTTTAAAATCCAGAGGTTCAGATATCAGCTGATGTGGATAAACCTGAATCCATCCAAGTTGAGATTACATTACACAGCTGACATCGACCTCTTGGTTCACAGTTGTTATCAAGAAAAAAATACTGTACATCAAAACATAGCTTTTACAATACCGTAAATAAATACCGTAAATAAAGTGGTGGAAACAAAATCTGAGAGAATGCAATTCCCATTCTGCAGTCGTTGTGAGTCAGCGCAGTGTGCAAACAAAACTAACTAAAGACAGAAACGAAAGGTGGAACAGCGAAAGACCACTGATGAATGAAAGAGGGATGTACGGGCTCGTTACAACAGGTGCATTCACTTGTAGAGAGATGATCGAGTATATTCCAAGTTTCGATCTATCAGTTTCTCATCGTACATCAGAGCGGAAACAAACAAACCCAGAGGCTACAGCAGTTTCAGAAGCAACCCCAACCACAGTGTGTGTGTGTAGTGAGTCACTGATCTCACGATATTGCTCTGGCTTGAAGTCGTTCCCATACAGCTGCGAGGTGTTTTTTATTTTTCTTAGGAAGTAGTGCTACGTGATAACACATAATGCAGAGCTGTGCTGCTGTTCTCAAGCCTAACCCAGTTTCACCCTACACTGACTGAGGAATGTAAACACGCCGCTGCCATCTCCAACCACCAGCTCGCAGGGCAAACCGTCCCGCTGCACTCAGCAGCGACGCCGGATGCTTAATGACTCCTGGCTGCTTTAACGTGTTTGTGTTGGGTTGGCCTCAGCCTGCCTCCCATGAAGGAGCTCGCCGCGGCCTGTGATGAGACCGATGAGGTGTCAATGACCAAATTAGGGCCTCGCGGCGCACTATGTCATCTCTTTATGGGGTCCGGGGCGCTGCGTGACAGATTAAACACTGCAGACATCGTGGTCAGGCTGACTTATGGGTTCAGACAGCCAAGTGGTCGGAGTGACCGAGTCATTATTGCAAGGTCGCGGGTTTGAAGCCGTGCATCTCCAGTCACGATGCCCTTGAACAAAGGTTTTCCTGCCCGTCCGTCCCTGCAGTCGTCACAGTCCAGTCTCAAACAGATGTTTTCAGCTGTTGCATCATTCAACAGTCCTGTCAACTCTGTAGATTCAATAAATATTATTTTCTTCATTAACAGAAGTTTATATCACTTGAATTACAGTGTACACAAAGCCAAATAAATCTATAATTGACTAGCTCAATAACTTACTCACTTACTCATAAATATTATTACAGATAAATATTATATAAATCGTTTGTCTTCTACAGTGTTATTTTTGATTGTATTATGTTAAATGATTAAAGCAGAAGTAAGCAATCCGGTCGTTTTGGCTAATGCTGCGTTCCAGGCAGGCTTTTGAAACCGTAAATTACAGCTTCAAGTCACGACTTACGACTTTGTAGCGTTCCAGGCAACCCACTCGTGTTTTTCCGACCTGTTTTACCTGTGAAAGTCACTATAACGGCCACTCGTAACTTCCGACCCGTGAACTCGTACCAGATCGAACTGGTACGACTTCACAGGTCGGAAAACCACGAGTTACGGGTTGCCCTGAACGCACCATAACGTCTTGTCAGCCGACGGAGTTAGCAGACCCCGCCCTCGTCATGGATCTATTGGTCCTCGTCCCTACATCACCACATTCAGGCGCATCCCTTGGCTGCACACACAGCCCTTCATGCCGTTCTCTCTCCTCATTGGATAAAACTTGTAGGATACGAGAAAAGTTTTCTCCTCGGCTCAGAGCAGAGCAGAGTGACTGACAGACCCGTGTTTCGGTCAAAACACTCTATGTAAGTGATTGCTGTCGGAAGATATAACTATTTAAGACTTATATTAACACAAAAATATCGCTTACTTCTGCTTTAAATATAAAATGTTTTACCTGGAATAGGGAGAGGTTTTTTTTCCTCACAAAGTTTAAATGCTGTGACCACACAGTTATAACTGAAGGCAGCTCAGATGAGCATTTCAACATAACAATTAACTCAGAGTTTCTTCCATCTGAAATTCGGTGGTTGGACTGTGAGAGGACACAGGTTTGTGCTGCTTTAGTTTGTTAATCAAATGGGATTTTGAAAAGTGAGTGGGATACGTCTCTTTGATTCCAAGTGGAAATGATTTTAACAAGAGAGGTCTGGATGGAACATTTAACTTGATTATCCTGAATTTTCGACGTTTGCTTGATATTTAAACATTTTTATGGTTTTTATTTTACTAAATAAATCATCTCTAATCAGCATGTGTTTTTTCTCTCTCTCTCTCTCCTCAGGCATCAGAAGAAGTGAGATCTCAGCATGTTGGTCCAGCGTTTCTCCCTCTGTGCATCCATCTATCCACCCCACTCCAGCCCACCCCACACTTTACTTCCTCTTTTACACGTTTCTTTCCTGCTCTGGCTCCTCATTTGCCAGACGAGGAATGTTTTACATTCTCAAATTGTATAATTTTCTGTCCGTAAAATAAAAATGATATATATTGGAGAGACTGGAGAGTATGTGTTTATTTGAGTGGATATTTCAGCTTGGAATGCTTTGGGGGAATCTCTCTAATCCCATTCATTTACACTGGTTTACGTTTTCTGCACTCAGCAGCAGCTGCTGCCGTCCGCCCAGCAGTCTGTCTCGTACAGTAAGCTGACTCTACTGTATGTATACTAAACAACACGGGGAGCTGCTGGTAGGGAGTGGGGGGTTGCCTTCAGAAGAATAACTCTGTGGGAGTCTGGAAGGTCAAAAGTCAGGAAATCAATTGCTGTAAGAAGTTGTTGTTTTTTTAAAGTCTAAAATCCATTCCAGTGGGTTGGTTTCTTTGTTTGAAGTCGGTTCCTCTGTTTGAACATTCATTTTGTCTTTCCTTGTTTACTTCTTGTTCAGATTAATTCAGTGACAGTGAGACTTTCTGTCTACTGAAATAAACATTAGTTTAATTTTCTGCTTCTAAGAATGCAGTTTTTATCGTATGTTTATGAACTTTTATAAACACAACATGCATTTTCCAAAGAGATATCTACTGAAAAATCATTTCCTTAGGCACTGGCCATGCTTTGAGACGCCCGGTAAATTCTTCAGATTAGATATGGTGTTAATGGTGGACCATGTGGACGGCTCAGTGATCAAATCTACATGTTATACTGTTTTTATATCTACTCATTCCCATGACAAGCACCATCCAAAGTGGTTGAGATTGCTTTAAACACAACAAAAATAAGATTTAAATTTCAAATTTTAAAACCAGCGCAAAAACTACATAATGACTGTATCAGCAATTTATCAAAAGAAAAAGGGCACATTGCCATTGAAATACTTTATAAAAATCAGGCCATAAAAACGTGGCTTTCAGCCTAAAATCTTATGTAACAGTCTTATTGAATACTTAGTAGTAGTTATATCAGAAAAAATATCAGAAGAATATCAGTGGAAAACAATTAAAATGGAAAATTAGTCAAAACCAATGACAAAAAACATTGTTTTTTCAATGCAACTTTTAATTTGGTGCCAATGCATTTTTTTCTATTCGATTACAACTCTGTCAGTGCCAAAGTTTCTCATTTCAGCACCAGATTCTTCAGTCACTGCTCTAGCTAAATAACAATAACAACTTCATTAAACTGACTCTGTTTAATGAGTTATTCTCTGAACCATAGTGTGTAGCTCCTTTGTTTCTCTGCAGCTGAAGCTGTGCAGCCTTGTTATCCCTTTGTCCTTTTTATAAGAGAAAAGAATCACAACAGGAGTCTAATCTGAAGTGTTTGAGTATTATACTTGAAAAACTCACCATCATTAAAACTTCTATCCAAACATCCTCCTTGTAAATAGACTCGAGACGGCAGAAGAATTTATTTTATTTTAATGTGGTTTTTCGCCTTTAACCCGAGATCAAGTTTATTGTCTTCAAGTGACCGGTTTCCTCAACTTAAGTATGATTATATTTGGTAAATGAAGCTTCATGTGGAAAAAGTGGTTTGAGAGGCGATCAGCAAATGATAACACAGTCAGTTGCTCCCTGCATGAAATGTGTTGGAATGCCTCTCCTATGATTCTTAATGCGTAAGACTGGTGGAAAAAACGTCTTTGCTGTGAAGTAAGTGGTCGTCAGAGATGATTTGCTGCTAGTTGATTCCCATCAGAGACCCGGGCACATGTACATTTTGGCCAGACATTTAGTCTAATCAAGTCCTCCCCTCCACATTCCCAGATTCTTGGTCATGGAGAGCAGTTTAACAGCTCCACCGTCTTTCTGAAATCTCTCCCCTCTTCATGGTCGCCCAGGAATGAGATCGTGAGGAAGAGCACACACACTTTGACCCTATCAGCAAAATCCATAATCAACATCCTCATCATCATCACCACCACCACTCAGCGTGATGTGATGCGATGCAGGGGAGATGTAACAAAGAGCATCTGCTGTTTGACTGATGGAGAGCATCCTAAATATAGAGGCTGAGATGAACTTTCTATTACAGGATCACATTCCTGAAGATGCTGTAACCCCAATGTCGTCCCCATAGGAGGGAATGTTTAGTCAGTCACAGAAAAAACCCTCCTCCTCCTCCTTCTCCTTTTCCACGCTCTCCTCCAGTTAAAACGAGACCAGAGGACTTGCTGCAGCCTCCACTTCCCGTAACGTCCCTGTGAAACCCGCCGTGGTGGGATCTGTCTGGCTGTGGAAAAATCTCCACACAGCCACTGACTGTAGCTACCATGTGTGATACAGCAGAGCGAGCAGTTACAGAACTAATCGCTATAAACATTCATTCCTGCCTCCATCTATTGCTCTGCTTAACAAATCTGCTAAACAGTAGCACAGTTTTTTTTTTAACAGTTTTTTTACTTATTTTTTATAGGTATTTGGTCATTATCTGTGTACTTTAAATGATGTTTAAGGGTGTTGCTGTATTATATCCATCATTTTAATTGTTATATAAATGTCTTTCTTTTTTTTAATAGATACATATACTATTCCTTCGGCACCTTTAAATTGATGCTGATGGTGGAGTCCACACATACAAAAGGTGCAATTTAGACCCAGAGACTGTGGCAATACTGAGAGGCAAGATGCAATAGGCTATAGGAGAAAGTGCAATAATTATTTATTACTATAATTATTTATTACTTTGTATGAACCAGGAACTTAGTCGTACTGTCTGTAAGTGATCTCTGTTGGTTGTGTGTGTGAGTATGTGAAATGGTGTATGGTTTTAAAATCTGTATGCAGGATGTACAGCATTGATTGTCCATGACAATTTTCCCTCCGGGGACATTAAAGTTTATTTTGATTGATTTTTTGATTTGATACTACTCGTATACGCTCACTTTTTTTCTCTGTGAAGAAGTGCACATCGTCCTCCTCATTCCTCTGTTTCCACACCTGGCACACTAAACAGGTGAGAGGAGCTATTTATCTACCAAAGACCATTAAAGAGCTCTCCATCATTTTCTCAGGTTTCTGACAGGAAAGCTCTGTGTCGCCCATTAGCAGCTGTTCTGCTACATAAGCTGTCAGTGAGCTTTTTAGATGAATGTCCTGGTCTGGTGGAAGTCCTGGGATGTTCGGTGCTCTGTGCAGACTCTTATTCAGACTTCATACACTGCAAAAACCAAGAATATTTGTCTTATTTCTTGTCAAAATGTCTCGTTTCTAGTCAAAACTAATCTCTTTCCATTTAAAATGAGACTTGTCTCCTAAAAAATAACTTGTTTTTAGATCTTTTCACTTGTTTCAAACTAATTTTTACTTGAAATAAGTAGAAATATCTGCCAGTGAAAGCAGGTTTTTTTTGTGCTTGTAATAAGAAAGAAAAACTTGCCCCACTGTCAGATTTTTCTACTTATTTCAAGTGAAAATCTGCTTGAAAGAAGTAAAAAGTGTCAAAAAACAAGCTTTTATGTGATGAGTCTTATTTTAAGTATAATGAGATTGTTTTGACTAGAAACAAGACAAATATTCTTGGTAAGATTTTGAGTTTTTGCAGTGTACCTCCATAACTATGGCCAGAGGTATGAAGTCTACTGTCTTATTTCCACACATCTCTGCTTTGTGCCTGTGATTCTACTGCAGATAATTTATGTAATACGCCCTCTAGTGTTCAACGCAAGGGGATGTATGTATTATTTACAGGTGGATAGACACAGAAATGCCACTTCCCACTTGATGTACAGTCGGTGGGTTAACCTGCAAGCTAAAATGACAATTAAATTAACTGTGTTCAATTACTTAAACTGATTTATTAATCATAAAATGAGTCAAATTTCATTGGCCAGTGACTGATTTGAGTGAAATAGCCCATTAGCTGATTTGTTTTTATGCTAACTTCTGGTATCAAACAGTCTGACCAAAATCTACTTCAAAAAAGTTCAAAGTTTCCAACAGACTCAACACGTCAGCGATCACAAAGGTTAATACTGGAATGAATGGACTTTAAATGATTCAAATGGAGCTACGTGGAAACAAAGCATTCGGGTGGTCCATCGGTCTCTCCTACATAATTTGTGAACATGAATGGCTCAGTAACGCTGTGAGGAAGTCTGTAAAGGTCAAGTTTTTCTGTGACTTACCAGACATGGTTTTGGCCATAACTCAAGAATTAATTCTGTAATTATGACACAACTCAACACTAATGTCTAAAAGGATAAAATCATTGGATAATGATTTTCTATGACCGAAAGGGCAAAGTTTACCTTCACTGTGACATCATAATGTAAAATACAGTTCTCGTGGTTAATAAAAACTGTAACTCAAGACTTTTCTGCATCCTGAGAACCTGGTGGATGTATACAACCATGAAGCTGGAATATAAATGGGTCTAAGATGGATAACACTGGTTGAGGCTGATGTCAATGAGTGGCTTTTTACACTCTACTTATTTGGTATAACAACATAAAAATGATTCTTGTTATTTCCTAAGACTCCTCAATTGATTACATATGTTTATCTGCAAGGGACAGAGAAATCATTGAAGGAGAAGATGCAAACGGCTTGTGATTGATTTGGAGGATAACAGGGCTCTCATTGCACCACCCTGCTTGGCACAGTTTCTTATGTCACATACAGTTAGTGGAAAATGGAAAGTAAGAATTGTCTTGTGTTGTGTTTTAAAGGGATAGTAGCATTTTTTTTAAAGTGGGGTTGTATGATCTACAAATAGCCCCTAAGTACTTTAATTGCAGTAGCAGACTCTCTACACTCCTCCCGTTAGCAATGCCAGCCCATAGCCCTGCCCAGAGATTTACAACATACATTGTTGTGAACAGACCCAAAGAAACGGCCTATTTTCGTGGCCTAAAAGAGGTTTTACCTGAAAAAAAATACACAGTTCCATTGTTCACTATAATACAATTTTTTCCAGCCCCTCAAGGTGCAGGAAAAACACAGTTTTTATTTGGACCTAACCAACTCACGTATCCCTCCGGCCCAGGGTTAGCGCCCGCCGATCAGCAGTTGGTTAGGTCCAAATAAAAACTGTGTTTTTCCAGCCATTTCTTTGGGTCCATTCACAACAATGTATGTTGTAAATCTCTGGGCAGGGCTATGGGCTGGCGTTGCTAACGGGAGGAGTGTAGAGAGTCTGCTACTGCAATTAAAGTACTTGGGGGCTATTTGTAGATCATACAACCCCACTTTAAAAAAAATGCTACTATCCCTTTAACGTTCAGTCTTTAAGGCATCAAATTTTACTCCAACAGGTTTTCAGTTTGTACAGTGTAGTATACCGATCAATGTCCTTGTGTTGCCACAGAATTTATGAATCAAACCATGTGACCTCGTGCTTACAAACCCATGACTCCAACCTCTGAACTTAGATTTGTACATTTTAGGATGTATGAAACGCTGTCGCTCCTACAGTAATTCCCCAATGAGCACAAGTGCAGAGCT
Source organism: Trachurus japonicus (assembly GCF_045865225.1). Taxonomy (NCBI): domain Eukaryota; kingdom Metazoa; phylum Chordata; class Actinopteri; order Carangiformes; family Carangidae; genus Trachurus; species Trachurus japonicus. The sequence continues at coordinate 19,082,835 of NC_140910.1, forward strand.
CCATACAAGGCCAGAGGGTTGCCTCATGGTGGCATCCAGTCGTGGAGGTGGAGTCAGGCAGCGGACCAGCAGCGACTAACGTCTGTCAGTAACCTGAAAAAGCAAACATGAAGGGAAGGAAGGGGGAGAGGGGCGATGGTTTGTGTGAGCAGTCGGACCATGTAGTCACCGTCTGTGGATGCGGTGATGGTGACGGTGTCGATGAAAGCCCGGAGGGTCAGCTGTCTGGTGAAGCAAACAAGCGGACCCACCAGAGAGCCCATTGGTCAGTGTGTGGCCCGCAGACAGGTCCCACAGAGTTTTTGGCCGGACCCTGGGACCAGCGAGTGATGTGCCGTTGGTCCATGATGGAGCTCTGGATGAGGCCGGCTGTTCTGTCTCCTCTGGATGGAGGTTCACTCTGAACAAACTCAGGATGTTGTGGATTTTGGCCCCGGCGACCTGCAGCTCATAAATTTCTTTCTATCTCTGACGATGAAAAGATAGACCTCCTACAAGGAAGCAGCAGATGCTGAAGAAACTCAGAGGACATTTGATGTAAACAGTTGCTGTGATAATAATCCCAACTGACTTTTATACACACATTCAGTTTTTTTTTGTGCTTACTTGTTTCTTCTCAGTCAGTGTGTTAATACACCACAAGTTCACTTTCCCCAACTCTCAACATGCCACATCTGTGTCAAAATCATCATGATCTCAAGATCAAATCCTGCAGGTCACTGAACCAGAGCTGAGACAGTTCATTCATTCATTCATTAGTTGATCTGCTGCAACTTTTCAACCACAAATTATACGTATATGTATGTATGTATGTATGTATGTATGTATACTATATAAACAAAACAAAATGCATAAGAATGTCCAATATTACTCTTCCAAATTTTCTCAGTGACTAATATTGAGTATGGCCACCCCTGACAGGGATCAATGCTTTAAGACGTCATGGCAACCTGTTCACAAGCATGAATTAGTTTCACCTGGGTAACTGGGACTCAGTATGTAATCATTGCACCGGGTCAAAGGTGATTATTGACCCCTAACCCTTACTGTTAAAGTAGGAATAAAAAGAATAATGTGGCTGAAAACAAAATTATTCCAACAGTGATTTTTTTTAAACAGTCAGTCATTTAAAAAACAAAAAAACAGCTTTCCTCCTCCATTAATTATGATGCTTCTGGCATATTGTGCAATCTCCCAGAGCAAGGGTAAGTGGTTGCAGATTGTTCATTATGTCTGAACAGTCACAACTACTATATTTTAGATTTGCTTGAGCTGCAGGAAATGAAATTTTTACTTGAAAACAATATTATTAAAAGTAATAAATATTGTGTTAATTCATTTATAAGTGAATCGACTCATTGTTTCAAGTCTTTTGTGTTTGAGACTATTTGGTTAGACAGAACAAGCAACTTAAAGTTTGTAACTAACTTTTAGTTTAAGCCTGAATGCAACTTTAATTAAATGTAGTAGATTCTCCAGTAGCACTGAGGAGTTAGTGATGTGCCACCAGCAAAGTTTCTGTTTTTCATGATGAACAGCTTCAGGAAGAACAAGAAGTTCTGGGCTCTCTTGCTGCCTGTTTACACAAACTCTGCCCGGAGACTAAAGTTTACTCTGCTGGTGTTGGCTTGGCCCGTCTGAACCCAGATAGGACCACTGATGTCAAAACAGTCTGAAGAGTTACATAACGCTCTCTGTCGTCGCTGGGGTCCACGAGCAGCAGCTGAGCAGGACAAGTGGTAAATCCAAGAACTGCATTTAATCCCTGCACAACACATCAGTGATTAATCAGCTTCTTTAACCTCTGAGGTCTGAGCTCGACGAGAGCTGTAAGAAACCAGCGACTGCTGATCTGCAGGAGCAGGACTCTCTCCGGCGTTCTCCAGTAAGCTGACGTTAGGATTTAAAGATAAAAGACTCTTTCACCAACAACATATAGCCTACTGTCCGAGAGGAAAACGTGATGTCAGAGGGGCTAAAATGTGAGAGTAAAAAGTGCACAATAAGTGTAGATTAAGATGGAAATTAGAGATATTTAGAGATAATTATCTTTAAACCCATACCCCATTAATAAGAATATAGTTTTTTTAATGTACGACTGGAAAATAAGAGGATCACAGATTCAGAATTAGCCTTAAAGCTACCCAGCACAATCAGAGCTGTACTGATTAGTCAATTAATTGTTAATCTGACAGAAAATTAAAAAGCAAAAATTAAAGAATTTAAATTAAAGATATAAAGCAAAAATTAAAAAGAAATCACTAGTACTGTATGAGCTTCTCGAAAGAGTATATTTGCATTTTTTCTTTGTCACCCATGATAATAAACCAAATATCTTTGGGCTTTGGAGAATGAATCACTTGCTGCAGCCTGAGTGTGACGCTCTTGTCCTTTCAGACGCTGGGGGTTGAGGTCTCCTAAGGCTGCTACAGCAGTAAATGTTTAGGGAGGGAAGAGCTGCTCTATTACTCTTCTCCCACATGGTCCTACAATAGTTGTTCTTAGGATTTTGATTAGTAGCCGTCTACTTAAAATTCAAAATGTAACTACTTTTTCCCCCTCAATAAGGGGCTGCCATTTAACAAGTTGTATATACACTGATATATAGTTTAATATTTAATATTTATTTCCTTTTTTGTTTTTTAGTAAATATCGCAGGAAGATATGGAGCATTTAATGTGGACAATTTTTCAGGATTTTTTTTTTTAAGTATATTTTTTGGGGCCTTTAATGGACAGGAGAGTTGAGAGAGAGACTATTTTTCAGGATTAATATACATTTGAAGCTCTTGTATTGCTGGGAGCATGTTGCTGTGAAGTGCAACAGTGTGGCTCATTCATGTTTTGTTTTTATAGATAAAAAAATAAAAAAAAATAAAAAAAACTGAATCAGATTTAGATACAGACAATATTTGATAGCAGAGACTTGTCTAATTACTTCTTAGTAATTTCTAGGGAAGCTTCCAGAAAAAATAATGTGTAATTTTGCCAGAGTTGTCCACGGCCACCTCTACACAGACAATTTTATTTCTTACTGGCTGATCAGCTTCATTGAACATCCTCAAACATGTTGCTTTTAAGCTGGGTAAACAGAGGGTGGTTTTTTATTGTGAAATAGTAAAAGCCACTGACATTTCTGTTGTCAAAAAACTTAGTCTCAACATTTTTGACTCTTTACTTTAGAAAGAGAGTCCTGAAATAAGTAGGCAGCCTCCATGAGCTGTTGGATGATGAATTGCTGTGGTATTAAAATTAATTGTAACCACAAGTGTCACCAAATCAGCTTGGACTGAAACTTAAAAGTTTTCCAGTATTAAACAAACATTTAGTTGGGTTCTTTGAAAGACAATATTTGATAGCAGAGACTTGTCCACAAGAAACAGAGTTTACAGAGTTATAACTAAAGTTAACAGATTTATCCCTGTTTTAGTCTCTTTGTTCAGGACTTTAATCAGTTACAAAGGTCATACTGTACTGTATATTTGACCTCTAGGCTCCCACTGTAAATGTTTGGTAGGACAAGAGGAGCACAGCTGTCCAAGAGAGGAGCTTTCCATCCTCTGAGTGTCAGAACAGCTGGACACCAGACCTGATGGAGGAGGAGGAGCAGCAGCAGGCTCGTTTTCCCCCCAGCTGGGGAGACCTGTTGGAAAGGCTGACGGCTGACTGCTCACCGCCGGTGTGGAGCGCTGATCTCTGGGGAGGCTTCAATCAGAAAGAAAGAAAGAAAGAAAGAAAGAAAAAAATATCTGCACAAAATGGAATTAAAAAAAAAAAAAGAGTGGAGGCAGCTGGGTCGGCCTCTTCTGGGAAGGCACGCTGCGGAGACATAAACTAAACAAGCACTAGTTCTGGAGGATGAAGTGTAGATCTGCAGGGAGGTGAAGGAGGCGCATGGTACAACATGTTACTGCACGTTGTCTGACAACCAACAGCCACTGCCCCCCCCCCTCCTCCTCCTCCTCCTCCTCCTCCCAGTCAGTCTGAAGAGTGGTGAAGGACATGAACGTGCACCTCTAACACTGCTCCTATTCATGCCCTCCATCCATCCATTCATCATCAGCATGATTTAGAAATATACAGGCAGGAGGACTGTTTGGATTCCTGCTCCAAAATATGAAACCTGAACCTTTCTGTTCAGTGTGAACACGGGCGGAGCCAGGATTTGGGCGTACAGCGAAGGATTTGGGGGCCACGATTGTTCTCTTAGAAGCACCAAACACCAAAGTATTTCAGCCAGGATGACGACTTCTCCTTTGCAGACTCTAAAGTTTGAGAAACTTGAAGTTTCTGACATCTTTCAAATGTCAGTTTACTATTTCAAGGCGATATGTTGATCAGCACTTGCACGTGCCGCAGTATCAACGCATTACTTTTTGGCTGTTATTTCTTTTATTTTTTGCTGATCTAATATCCTATTGGTGTGGCCTGTTAACAGCTCACACGCTCCTCTGTTTATCTGAGATGACTCATGACCCTTTCACCTTGTAGAAAAGTCAAACACGGTCGTAAATCACCGCAGTGTTCATCTTCTTCTTGAAATTAGCTATTTCAGATCAATACGGTTTGGTGTAATTCATCACCGTCATCACCAAACAGCAGCGATCGATCAGGCAGACTCCACCATCAGCTCTGCACAGCACAAGAGTCGTAAAAAAAAAAAAAAACGCCTTAACTTGCAGTTTGTGCAATTTAGTGTCCGTCATTAAAATTTTCCTTAAACTAGCGGAATTCCAAAAACTTTGCACAAGGTTTGCGTTGGAGTTCAGTGAAATGATCTCATCTGACTGGCGTTTTCTATTTGTTTGAAGAAAATAAGACTTCAGTCACCGCTGGACTCGGTCACTTGTTAACATGAATATGTTCTGTAGTTTGGGCCCTGGCAGTCGCAGCGCCATTAATGGGGCTTGGCCCTCTCGGCGTTTGCTCACATGGTGTTTTTATGGAGGGAAACATCTCCTGCGGCGACCCTTCATTTCTCCACAGGCGAGCAGACCGCAGACTTCCTGGAAAAGGCCTGGTGGCCGATACAACAGACCGAAGCCCGTGAGCCGGGGCACAGTGGGACGGGCTGGCACGTTTCAGGTGACCTTAAAACTCAGATGGTAAAAAAAACTCACAGAGATAACTGCTACAGACCGTTAAAGCATCCAGAGAAGACTCTTTAGCTTCTTTGTCTTATTTATTCTCTCACAAACTAAAATGAAAATTGCTTTTTTTGCATTTGTCTTGCTAAGTATTTATTTCTCTAGTAGATAGCTTATTTTACAGCACCACTGCACAGGATCTAAACAACAATGTAACAATGTACTGTCATCACAAGAGAAGACTGTGTTTTGGATGGAGAATCTATCTATCTATCTATCTATCCATCCATCCATCCATGACAGTTCACGGTCCTGTCACTATGCCTCCAATTGATCATGTGCTCTGGCTACTTGACCACAGGCATATCCCTTTGGTCGAATGGTCAGCACACATGACTTTTACCCGGGAGCAGGGCCGTTGCTAGGAATTCTGGGCCCCCTTAAAGAATACTAAAGTGGGCCCCTCCCCCTAACTTTTCCTTTTTTTTTTCTTAGACTACGTATGTATTATCGTTTTTTATTTAGCCTTCTTTGTTTTGATGCTAATGCAGCATTACACTGCAAAAACTCAAGTATCTTAGCAAGAATATTTGTCTTATTTCTAGTCATAATGTAATTTCCAGTCAAAACAAATCTCATTATACTTAAAATAAGACACATCATATTAAAAGTAGCTTGTTTTTAGACACTTTTTACTTCTTTCAAGCATATTTTCACTTGGAATAAGTAGAAAAAATCTGATAGTGGATCAAGTTTTTCTTCCTTATTACAAGCACAAAAAACTTACTTTCACTGGCAGAGTTTTCTATTTATTGTGAATTTAAGTGAAAATGATCTAAAAACAAGTGGAAAGAGATTAGTTTTGACCAGAAATGAGACATTTGGACAATAAATAAGACAAATATTCTTGGAAAGATGTTGAGTTTTTACAGTGTACTATGAGTATTAGTCAGGGTCTTACGCAGAATAAATCAGTCATACAAAGATTAGACTACTGGGGTTTTTTATGGGCCCCACTGGGCGCTGGGCCCCTAGAGTTATCATCACCTTTCTCCCCTATACAACGGCCCTGCCCGGGAGACTAGAGTTCAAACCCCGCCCGGGCCCTCCTTCATCCTGCCACGTATATATCTATCTGTTTGTCTATCTTTTGTTTACAGTAATATTTAATGTTATAAAACTCGACTGATAAATTGCAGGTTTTTGGATTATGTGCCACGCAACAATATTAATTTTGAAAATATACTGATCATATACTGTTTCTTTAAAGAAGTGGCTCATGGATTATTATTGACTTTGTAACTACATTTTTCTTATTTATTATTTCCTACCATTATCAAGTAAAGTAAAATATCAAGTGAAGTTAGCAGCGGTGGCTGAGCTTCACATTTCCAGTGGCTCCTATGTTTATTTCATGTCACGCTGCTTCATCCTCCTTTGACACAGTTTTTACAACATTTTGAAGAGTGAGGAAGAGAAGCTGTGCTGTGTGTTTAACGTGAGCGAGTCCAGGAGTATTGTGCTGAGTTATGATGGTGCTCGCATTGTTGAGAAAGCGTTGTGTTTTCAGGAACATTAGTTTGCAGCAGACTAAACACACAGGTTGGCCTACTGTACACACACACAGGCCGCCATAACTCATGTGGAGTAGTGGGCACTACGGGCCTGCATGCCTCTCATTTAAGCAGCTGCAGAAATAAACACGCTGTAATTATTAAAGGTGGAATGGGACCAGGCAATACGTATATTCACAGATGTGTATGAATGCTGGCAAGGGGATGAAGTTATGGCTTCATCTGTGCACGTGGAGCAACTAGGAGGGCATGAATACACCTGTGTTTATATCAGAAACTAATAATGTCCATGTCAGTTCAGCTGAGGTTAACATTAGAGTTATGAAGGTTTACTGATAAAACAGATTCAGTGTTTAGAAATGACCCACTACTACGTAAAAGAGAAACGTAACGAAAATGAAGTGAAGTGAATTAATTAAACTTACATAAAGTTTCCTTTACGGATCCCAGACTCCACATGCTCTAGATAGAATTTATCCTTAGAAAAAAAACAAAGACTGAAATCAGCCCTCCCCCTGCTGGATACAAACATTACATAACTGTTATTACTGCTGTTATTCAGTCTGCAAAGAAACAAAACAGGGGCAGAAAAGACGATGGAGCAACAACCAAAACACCAGTGAAAGCCTCAATAGTGATGATTAGGAGCATGTACTGTATGTCAATATATAAAACACTTCAAATTCATATATATATATTAAGAGGAGTATCTGACTGACACACTCATTAACTATGATGTACTAAGTCAACATGTTTAAATTAGATTAAATAAAACAGTCTGGGCAGCAGATACAGAGAAGTAGAAGCACCTGAGTTCTTGTGTTTTCTTAGACTCTTTTTAATCAGATTGTAACTTTCAGACTCTGAATTAGAAAGATTACAAAATGCAAACTAACTATAATCGGCCACTGACGTAGGAGTGTTAATAAACCAAGTGCACATTGGCCAATTCAATGAAACAGTGCTTCACTGTTGAAAAAATCATTTGTGATTAAGATGAAACACGATGGCTGACTCTTTTAGAGTCTATTTGTCGTGATTTGTTTTTTCAATTGATGTGTTTTTGTTGTGTTTTAACAGTTTTATTTTCTTTAGCCCTAAGAAAAAATAAGGCTCCATTACTTTTTTCCAGATGAGAGAGTTGTGACGTGAGACAGATGTGAAGTCAGCAACTCAGCAAACAACAAAAGAATCAACATTCAGAGTTGGCTCCTCAGTCCGTATGTATTGAAGTCCTTATATATGACAGGTAGAATATACAGTACATGTATACTGGTTTACAGACAGGCAATATAAAATGGGCTAAAATTACTGCAGGATACAAAGAACAGCATTTACAAAAGCTTATTTAATGATTCAAGTACCTCTAACTTTATACTTCAGCTCTCAGGAGAATTCAAAAACATCTGTACAAAATGTACAAGAACTGTATCCCATGTTGCATTGGCCAAAGATTTCCTCTCACACTGATATGATAACTTGCTATATAATATTGTAAGCGTAAAAGAGAAAGTGAAGATGTACAGTTTTATAAGAGGACGACAAAGAAAATAACAGTTCCTACAGCGCAGTGCATAACTTCTATTGTGAAATCTGCAGAATTCATTTTCTGAGTTTAAGGCGTCTGAACAAGACCAGAAAGTGTTTACTCTGCAAGTCAAATGTTTCTTTAACAACTACACTATGTGAAATGACAGTGGTGTTAAAACTCCGTTGTCACCTTTACACAAATACCAGACTGTGCAATTTATTCTGAGAAAAAACAAACAAACAAAAAAAGCAAAACCAAAAAGGAAAAAGAAATTCAACTATGGTATTTTGGTTTCCCTTTACTGTGGTATAAGTCCATAATTTCCTAATTACTTCTTAGTAATTTCTAGGGAAGCTTCCAGAAAAAATAATGTGTAATTTTGCCAGAGTTGTCCACGGCCACCTCTACACAGACAATTTTATTTCTTACTGGCTGATCAGCTTCATTGAACATCCTCAAACATGTTGCTTTTAAGCTGGGTAAACAGAGGGTGTTTTTTTATTGTGAAATAGTAAAAGCCACTGACATTTCTGTTGTCAAAAAACTTAGTCTCAACATTTTTGACTCTTTACTTTAGAAAGAGAGTCCTGAAATAAGTAGGAGCAGCCTCCATGAGCTGTTGGATGATGAATTGCTGTGGTATTAAAAATGCACTTTCTATTACTGTGGTAACCACAAGTGTCGCCAAATCAGCTTGGACTGAAACTTAACGTTTTCCAGTATTAAACAAACATTTAGTTGGGTTCTTTGAAAGGAAAATCCTCCCTTCACTTTAATTATTAGCAAATCACACAGTTTCTTCCAGGAAACCTCAGTGGAAACTGTTACAAAATTATGAACCTGTAAAAACAAAGTTGCCAACCAAACTAAAATCAATAGGAATAAAATGTCCACATACTGTAGCTCTATAGGTTCAGACTGACGTACAGTCCTTTACATTTTACTCTCATATCAGCATGAGACTGACACTACAAGTGAACAATCAGCTCAGCTGACTGAAGCCATTGCTTTAACACAGAGTAATGAGGGTGACTGGCGCACTGACACATGGGAGAATAAAATCATTCAGATAGAAAAAAAAAAAAATCTATTCAACATTAAAGACGCACCAATAACATGTCTGTTTCCATAAATCACTGTACACTGTTCAACACGTCAAAGTCTTACCATAAAAACTGGTAAACATCAGTGGCAAATTAAGACAAAGGGATTTGTGCAAATAAGTAAAAGCACGTTGCCATGTATGTAAAAGCTGCTGAGAGTTCATAGAAGAAAACTTTGATACAAAAATGACGCCTATGCTCATAAAGGAGTCCTACTGCAAAGGGGAAGCACTTAAGAATTGAAAGGGAGTATTAAACAGTCTGTCATGCACTTACCTCTCTCTACAGCTGACAGAGCACACTTCTGTTTTTGTCAAGTGTGACACTAAAACTCTACATTCAGACTGACTTCAATTATCAACTGATTTTTTTTTTATTACTCTGCAAATCCTTTCAAAGGCTTTAACACTGTACCATTCACTTATTGTAATATGTCCTACTGAGCACAGTTTAAAACATTAAAAAAAGTTTGTTTTTTTTAAAAAAGTGAGGTGTTTCCATTCACAGACGTTCCCCTTCACTCGAGTGAAGCGCTTGAACTTTTGAACAAGGGCTGTTAACCACAGCTGCATGTCACATTAGACTGAGCAAAGGGACCTTCAGCCGTGGTCGACATGGTGACATGTGTCCAGCTGTGGTGGCACTAACCAGCTTTGATGCAGATGTTTCTGAGGGTTATTGGAGGAAAACTGAGCAGGCTGGAGGCAGATGTTCGTTCCTCTGCCCCTCAGGTGGAGCAGACGGCGTCTCTCCAAGTGCTAGTGGAGGGTGTTTTCTGCAGCGTCAGGGTCGCTGCGTGTCGTACTGCTGGTAGCGGTTCAGCTTGTCCGGATCATTGGAGGCCATGTGGGTGAAGTCCTGGAAGATGTCCTGGTAGGTTTCGTCTCCTGAAAGTACGACAAACAACACACAACAAGATGTGAGCATCAACAAAAATAAAAAAGAAGGCCGACAGAGCAGTGGTTCCCAACATCTGTTACATTAAGTTATTTCCTGCAGATTTATGTTATTTTTCCCTGACGAATCCCTTAACGTTTTCATTTTTCCAGGCTTGCATTACAGTACAAATCAAAGAATCTGACGCAGGACTCTTCACAACTAGAGTTTGGAGACCCACAATTAGATATTGCTTCATTTTAAAAGGCGTCACAGGACAGAAAGGTTGGGAAGCACGAGTGCTACAGGATTAACTAGAGTAACAACAGTAACCATCAACACAACAACAACAACATCAAACTGTATCTCCTGCTGTGGTGCAGGAGCACAGAGACAACAGTGTGTGATAACATTTGTATCATTTAATAACATTAGCATGATTTTTGTTACTTAAAAAATGAAATATGGACTTTTCAGGCATGGTGGTTGCTGTCTATCCACAGCCTGGGCACATCTCACTACCTGCTGCAATAGAATCATTATGATAAACTACTACAAGAGTCATGAAATGTATTCTCTCTCGACCATGTAGGCACACAGCAGGATAAAATATCAAGTGTTTTGCAGAGTGAAGGATTTATGCACATAAATGACAGTGTCATCAGAACAAGAATGAAAAAGAAAAAGTCAGCCATACCTGTCAGATTGTCAGCGTGGCTCGAAATATGAAACAGATCAACACAGAGCCAGAGAAAAGATGGGAAAGAACAGCAAAGAAGCAAAGAGCAAAATGTGCGTGAAAATCAGCCAGAAAGCCTCTTCTCATGAGCAGCTGGAGATCGACTCAGAGAAAGAAAAAGACAAGCCCACAGAGAGTAGTTTTTGTCAACAACTGTATTGTGTTTAAAGTGCAGGAGTTTATGTACAAAAAAATACAGTTGTGTTGGCCTCAGCACCCCCAAAGAAAACAGAAGAACAGAAGAAAGGCACAAACTCTGGGGAGGAGAGTGAGAACAGAAAAGCAAAAATACAGAACCGAGAGAGTGAATTTACAGAGAGAGACGTGGATGAGAGCAATAAAGAAGAGTGGAGCAGTTCTCAACCTGTTTGAGTTGCGGGTGTCCCCCCCCCTTTTTGGGTTTTTATGATTTCTTTTTTTAAGAAGACGGCAGGAGACAAAGAAAAATATATATTTATGAAAATAATAAAAGGATTATTGTTACATCTTAAAAATATACTGTTGTTGTACTCATGTTTAAATCACAGAGCAACCCTCAGGCTGAGAACCGCCTCTCTGCACTCAATCAGATAGGAACACTTGAGTGGAGGGAACTGTCATTTTTAATAAAAAATAAAGGGGGAGGCAGGATTGATGAGGTTAGTTCCCCCCTCACATTCATCATCACCCCCCGAACATCTCGTCATTCATCAGCTGATTGGAGGCGCTGATGAAGAGGCCCCCTCGGGTATCAAAGGGGACGCGGAGCTGATGCCGGCACAAGGCAAATCCTCTCGCAAAGCAAAATGATGCAAGGATCGTTCAGTGACTGGAAGCACGTACTTCACCCTCTGCTGCTGCTGCTGCTGCTGCTAAACACTCGTCTTCCTCTCAGGACCACTGCTGGTGTGTCTACTGCTTGACCTTTCAGCCAACGACCGCTAGCAACAGTCTGTGTATCATTCTCTATCGACGACGACTATTGCACAAGCTAAAAAAATAAGAAGAATTTTTTTGTTGTAGGTCCAAAACATTCAGGTCTTAATTTTTTTTAAAAGCGGGAAAAATTGACCACAAAGGATTTTCCACTTTTTTTTCTTTAAAAATAAAAAGCAGCACTCGGGCTATTAACAGTCAGGCTACTGTACCTACAGCAGCTCCTCTAGCCCTCGATCTACAACATGCTGCATTATTTTTTGGACAAATGGACGGTAACTCTGAGCACATCCTCATGTCATCAACACACGTAGTAAATGCACAAATCCCTTTTCTCTACAATCTAAAAAACAAACGCCTCAGTGTCTACTCTAAAAGGACATAAACACTTTGTCTGTAAAAAGCAATCACAACACAATCAGCAGTCTCTATTCTAACAAGCCAGCGCATCTCCAGACGAGTCGGCGGTTAAATACAAAACATATATCGTTTTGCACTGCTGCACTGATGAGAATCAGCAGAAATGACCATTTAATCAAAGTGCTTTGGTGCCCTGCAAAGGATTAGGAGCTGCATGGTGTGGAGATGTGGGATGAAACTGGGGTACGCTTGGATTCTTTTTTCATTCACTATCAATAAAACTCAAGTGAGCCTCACACTCATCTCTTGACACATTCTTTGTGAATATCTACTTTTTTTTTTTATAAAGCTCACATATGATTAATATAAATATAAGCGAGTACTAGCAGGTGCTAAAAAGCTATACATGGTTACATGTGGACATTATTTCTAGACTATTGCACTTGTTGCTTTGACGATGAACCATCCTCTGATGGTTTTTCTACATCTGAGTACAAATCCACTAACATTCAAGACAATCGATGCGATGGCACTACAAGGCCTTTCGTCTTACAATTCTGGATTTCCCGCGGTTGAGGGCAAACACACTTAACCGACTAATAACCAAGACACAATATTGTCAAAACAGGAAGTAAATACGTCACAATCAAAACAAGAAAAGCAAGGATGTGTCCCTCGTGGCATTCACCCCTGTGCAACCAGAGTTACTCCCAACTCTGCTCTGTCAGACTATAAAGAAATGTATGTATGCACAACATTTACAACATATACAGTATGTATAATTATCCATACGGTTCCTAGAATTATCTTTATAAAAAAAGCAAACTAAAGAAAAATAGACTTCTTTTTTTCTGACCACAAGGAAGATGCATCATGTCCGGACAACATACACTTCAGATAAGTTAACAGGCCTTGAAAATTGTTAAGACTTCAAACAGGAACCTTACAGTCACGGGAAATGGTACAGTAGTTGCATAACCATCAACAGGAATGTGCATAAATTACTTCTGACAAGTTAATTTAAGATGAAAATATGCGGTTTGTACACACACATTAAGCCTCTCCAGACTCCTCAGATTATACAAAAATGTCATTCAAAAGTCACAATTATTGCCAGATAGTGAAAACTGCCTTCACTTTGAGGTCTGAGTGTCACTGGATACTGGTGGCAGTTACTGGGTAGCTAATTTTTTGCAAAGATACTTTGATTGATAGCAGAGTCTCCATACTAATTAAAACATGTACTGAAGAAGTACTCTGGCCCAAGAAAACACATTTTCCATTATTTACTATAAATCATTGAAAACCTCTTAAACAGAGGGAATCAACAAAAGTAGCATCGTCTACACGTAAACGGAGAAAGTACAGACTATCTAGTAAAAAGTGACACTGTTTCTTTTAATTTTGTGCTATTAAATTATTCTACGTCAGTAACAGTCACTGAACTGAAAAAGTGGATGTTCCACTTTGGAACAAAACTCTTCAGTAATGTCCAGAGTCGATGGCTTTAACCCTGTCACATTAACACAGTCTAGCACCTGATGCTGTACCACCAGACAAAGGTGCAGTTTGCCCAGCGCCCGGCGGGAGCTGGGAGGTTAAAGTAGAGGTTGCATTCATTCAGAGTAACAGCAAAATACAGGACCACGTCTGAGACAGAGTTGGATTCAGTTCACTCTAATCAATCATTAGAGTCAGTGGATCAAATGTCTCCTTATAGGAAGGCGTCTTAATAAAGAGGATGCCTCTGATTCATAATCAACCCACTGAGAATGAGTTGTGTGGGGATTTAGGCCGTCCTCTTGTTATTGTGCTATTTGTTTTTTTTAAGTCAACTGACCCCAACTCTGAAACGTGGGCTTTACATTTCCTCCGAGCAGTATAAGCTGCTCCTGTGTTTGGATGGGAGCGGACAGTTTCATTAAGTTTCGTCCAGCTGCAGGCTAATAAACTCCTGCATGCACTTCCTGTACTGCATTTCGGTCGGGCTGTTGGTGTTATATTGACCTGACTGGCTGTAGGGCCCCTCCGCCTCTCGCATCTCCTCGTTCATCTTCGCCAGTCGCAACCTGGGGAGCGAGTAAAGAAACAGGAGGCTTGAATTGAGTTTCCTGAAGCTGATTTGTCAGACATGCCAGTTACAATGTTTATTCTTAAGAAATATACACATCCTCAGTTCTAGCTGTCCTTAACTTCTGAATAACAGACCACTGTTTAGAGTAAAGGAGGTACTACATCGTTTCTGACTGAGCGGTGACATCTTGTGGCCAAAAACATGCTGGCAGATGGCAGACACATGCTGCATGATGGTTTTGACAAAAGCGTCTAAGCTCTTTCAGCTCATCATTAAATGGCCAAATGTAGAAGTGTTTCGTAAACAGTTGTGTGTAGTTGTGAGTGTGTAAAGCGAGTGAGTCATTACTGGCCACGCTTTATTTAAATGACACTGACCAGGTCACTGTAATTTCACCCTCACCTACAAGTTAAAATAATTTTATGAATGAATGAATGAATGAATGAATTTATTTATTTCGGTATATCAAACTTATATAACCGAAAGGGTGTAGGTTGAAGCCAAAGCTTATATACCCCTACCCCTTTTACCTTAAAAAATAAAAAAATAAATATATATATATATATATATATATATATATATATATATATATATATATATATATATATACGCATTAATACAATAGGATCAGATCACAGACATTTGAAATTAATCAGTACACTTAAATTTCTGATCACAACAAAATAAAGAATTGTACACAGCGCGTAACCCAATAGTACAAAATCATTGAACTTAATTTTCCATACTGTAACGAGAAATTATGTTGTTCTTATAAAGTTTTTTAAAGCTGACTAGAGTACAGCATAATTTGATATTTTCAGGACAATTATTCCAGATGTTAACCCCTCTATGATTTTTTACAGTAGTTCGAGTCTTTGGTTTCTCAAATAATAGTGGTCTTCTCAGGTTATAACTGGAATCCTTCATTTTAAACAGATTCTGGATATCTTGAGGAAGAAGTTTACTTTTTTTCTTTGTACATGGTTTGTATTGTAATGTAATCAACTAAGTCCGTGAATTTCAAAATGTTCAGGCGACTAAATAGTGAGTTGGTTGGCTCACGGAAAGGTTTATTACTGATGATTCTTATAGCCTTTTTTTGCAATAAAAAAATAGAATTTGTATTTGTTCTGTATGTGTTTCCCCAGACCTCAATGCAATATGTCATATAAGGGGCAATTAATGAATAATATAATGTGACTAGTGATTTGAGGGAACAAAATCTTTAATTATTATTATTTAAATCTAAACATGGTGTTCACAACGTCTTCTTCAGCATTTCATTGCCTTTGCTTTCCAAGAAAGTTTTTGAAGTGTTAAAATAAAATAAAAAACGAACAAACAGACAATAAAAAAAACAATACAACTGCCTGTACTCAGTGTTCCCTCAAATAAAGCACCAAAACCACAATGTGTCCAAAGTATGTGGCAGTGGTGCTGCTGGTTGACTGCACTGCACAGCAGGTAACCAAGGCAACTCTTTCAGCAGATAATCAAGACAATGACAACTAAGAGTAATGATAATAGAGAGGACACTTACAGCGTGACAATGTCTGCGTTGGCTGCCTCCACCGCTATAGCCAGGGGCGTTTTCTCATCAATGTCTGCAGCGTTTTGATTGGCTCCTCTTTTTAAGAACAAACACACTTGCCTGAAACAGAGATCAAACACAATCAAAAGAGTTTTATGACCCTTTTCAAAAAAATTCGGTGTTATGAGGTGCAGTAATGATGGTCGGGAGATGTGGAAACGAACCCTGTGTGTCCCAGCATGGTGGCATGGTGGAGGGGTCCCCGACCCTGAGTGTCCTGCTGGTTCACATTAGCTGCATTTTGAAGCAAAAACTCACAGGCGACCAGTGAGCCCTGAAATGAAACGTTGATATAATGACACACTGGATTGTTGTCAGGTGACAGAGCACAAATGTTCACAGAAGCGTTACAAATTGTTCGCACAGGCCTTCATCACCTCATCCATCACCACACTTTTCAGCAATCATGTACTCGACAATGCTGAGTTTGTGTCTTGTGCACTTGTGCATTACTATACTGCTGGTTTTAGTTCCTAAATGTGCACCCATTTGACTGTTCAACACCAAAAAGTCCAACTAAATTAAAAAATATTAGCAAACAAACTATCCATTCAAAAAAGCAAATGGGACCAATCTGACTGGATAACCTGTGGCCATATTTACCCCCTGCACAGCCATGATGAGTGGCGTCCTCTTGTCATCCTCTGTGTTGACCCAGTTGACCTCGGCTCCGTGGGCCAGGGCCTCCGCCATGTCCGGCAGGCTGCGGGCACATGAAGCCCAGTAAAGCTGCAGACCGGGGCTGTACTCCTTGGGCTCATAGAAAACCATCTCCTTACAGGGCGACGGAGGAGGCAGCACGGCAGGCATGGGCATGGGCGGAGACTCAGCAGCATCTGAGAGTAAAAGAAAGGATGCACGTCTTTAGAGGGGCTGGGTGTTTCTCCCTGGAAGTGATGCAGTGCAGCTAAACTTAACCCATCAACTAAATATTATTATTTGTCCCATTTAACGGGAGATTTTAACTTTGTGTGTCTCACCTGCATCTGCCAGGCTGTGATTGGAGGGGGTGTTGGCCAGCATTTCCCTGCTTCCATCAGCACTATTTTGAATGCCACTGTCTGCACTTTTTACTGCAAGGCAAAGAGTCTGGGTTACTTTTACAGTGAACGACGCATAATCACAATCCTCAGCTCGGACTACCTCCTCATGAAGCCTTTGGATAAAGGCATTTGTATTTCTGCACCTGAAACCAAACTTCAACATCTCTTAGATGCTCTTTTTTTTCCTATTCCAATTACCAGAGGCAGTAGGTGGCTCTAATATTTTGTATATTAAGTGTGCACATAATGAAATCAACAGAATGAGAACTCAAGGACAGATCCTCACCATCACCTTATACCTTAGGTCCCCCAAAAAATAAGATGAGACAGATGCAAATGGAAATACAAGACCAAAACCATGTGAGAGAGAAACACACCCCAAACCCCCTGGGGAAAAAACAAAACATGGTACGCTCTGCGACATGTGGGGTGGTCCATTAGGAGGGTCTGGATGAGGGAGGAAGAGAGGAGTAGATGGAGGGTTGTTAGTCCACAGCCTCAAAGCAGTGAACACGAATGGACAGAGGGGGGGGTGGAGAAGCAAGCGAAACACTGAGCATTTAGTACTTACTGCTCCTGAGCTTGGAGGAGGTGTCAAAGTAGGAGAAGAGCGAGTCAAGCTCGTCAGGACAGAAGAGAGAGTCGCGGCGGGCCTCCGAGCCGCTGGCAACAGCTACGCAAGGGATGACGGGAGTTTGGATATTGAAGGGCGAAGGGAGTAAATTAAGTGTCAGGGTGGGGTTGTGGGGTTGGGAGGGAGGGAGGGAGGGGGTGGGGTAAGGTGGGGGGGTAGGCGGTGAGAGCAGGGGTTAGTTCATAAGCACAAAACAGCCACGAAAGGAAAGGAAAGGAAAGGAAAAGAAAGGAAAGTGAAGGAAATGAAAGAGAGAGAGTGAAAAAAGAGAAATTGAGCAAAAGGAGAGAGAGAGAGAGAGGGGAGCAAGGTGAAAGCACAGAGAGTTAGACTACCAGCTCAGCTGACACCAGAGGAGACTCACTACAAGAAGCAATGGGAGGCAAAGAAGGCTTAGACATATGCTGCTCACAGAGAACACACAGTATGCCGGGTGGGTGGACACAACTACACTATATGAACTTTGCTCTCTTCATGAAGTGTCAATTTGTTTTTTAAGAGGCATTAAAAGTTCTGTTTGCTGCATGTAAAGACTCAAAGTGAAAATCATTATGTAGCCAGGAACCACTGGGTTGGAGAAAATTTGAAATGTAGAGGAAGACAGTAAAGAAAAAGAAAACTGAACTAAACTAAACAAAAAACAGTAATATGGGATAAAGACTATTCCCAATCTGAGAAGGAGAAATCCAACCAGCCAATCAGGATTAGGGAAAATGATCAAAGCAAGAGATTAAAAACTAACCCAACAGCCAAGCCACCATCCACTGATTTCTAATACATCAACTCTCAACATACTGATTTTCAAACATTACAGTTTGTTGACGTTGTCGATGTTAAACCCATCCAGTGCAATGCCGGGTCAAAATTAGTTTTGTTGTTAATCAGACCCTATGAATTGTTTGTCATTTCTTCAGGTTCGGGGACGAGGGAGGAATTTATTCATGTACTACTGACCTGTCTGTCCGGAGGCATTTGAACCAGGTCGGAGTTTGGGGGTAGGCGGCGGCGGTCTTGGTGGCAAATGCTCGGAGCTACTGCTCAGCCTCTTCTCCTGTTTGCTCAGGGAAACCACTTTGTGACGAAGCTCCTCGTCTGACGGCCGGCGAACAAACCGGCGGTCCACGTATTTGGCTTTGATGTAGGCCTCTACCTCGTGTCTGTGAGAGAGTGTTTGTGGGTGAAACATTTATAGAAAGATTTATTTCCTGGACACTTCATTTCCTTTGCTTTGAAAATACCAAATGCTTTCTCCTAGTGCTGTACCTTGGGTCTCCTGGCTGCGGTTTTCTGGATCCCAGCTCCTCCCGCCGAGCCTCATAGATCTGGTTAATCACTCCGTTTCCCAATTCACACATTAACTGTGGTGAAAAAAAAACAACAACAGAAAAATGAGTAAACACAGCTGCATAATAAACCTAAAAAACAACAGCACCACTCAGCATTAACTTAAATGTGTACTATAAAAAGATATAAAAGTTAGGAAGACAGAACTTGACTAAAGAAAGATTTTCACTTTGAGCTAAACACTTCAAGTACATCAGCTTTTTTCGACCGACCTTAAGAAGTTCTGGTTCCCAAGTATCCAAAGTCAGAGAGCGAACCTTAGAGAAATGCACTCCAAGACTCCTGCAGATGAAACAACACAAAGACTTTTAATTGACAGTGGCCTAAAAGGCTCAATGCTGTGAAGTCAATACTTTTAACATACAGGTGTAGTTCAGGTTTTAGCCACAAGGTGGAGATCAGCATATTTACATATTTAAGAGAACAAAATCCCTGTATGTACAGAATACAAATCAATGGCATATAGCCTACATCTCTATGTACTGTAACTTAAAATGTATCCTATAAAAATATTACTAGAAGTAAAGTTGCAGAGATTTACAGATGCCACAAATTCATTCAGTCATTTATAGGATTATAATTTCTATAATCAGTTCAATTAAATCCTTCATATTTTTCAACCTACCCTGACTTGGAAATCACAATACAAACCCTAACGTAGTTATCCAAATTACTTTTTTTTTTTTTTTTTTTTTACAAAGGCAGCCTGATTCCCATGTGATAATTATTTTAAATAGAAAACACAAGTGACCTGGAGACTTTTTAAATCAAAACTCGGCCTGAATAATAATTAAATAGTTGACCCTGCCAAGTAATTAAACAGCATGACAACATACCAAGTGTTCATATCAGTGTGTTTACATTTCAACACACATTTTGTACAGTACATATGCTCTGATGGAGAATACTTTCCATAACTAAAGCAATCACAGTGAACACAACATAAACTCTTCTCCTGTAAAGTGATAAATAAATCATTTTTGGTTCCTTGAGTTAATTAGTTGCTCTCAGTTTCTCTTTTAGAAAAAAAAATCAGTATATAAGTTGTTCAGTTTAGAACAGACTGACTTCAAATTTCATATTCTATTCATCTGAATACTCCACATCCCTTTATTATTTACAGTCCTGCACCTTGCTTCCATATTATTTGCTCAACTGTTCAAACAGTGCTTTACCTGTGAATGCCAGAACACTGTATACAGAGGGTGATGCCCAGATTGATGCTGGCCCAGCGGGGGTCTGGTTGGCCACAGTCGCAGCAACAGGCATTTCCCGGGATGGCCAGGACCTTCTGCAGGGCGCTCTCTCCTTTCAGCGATCTCTCTTTTGGCTCCCCACCGGAGTCCAGACTGCCTGTTGATGTTGATGATTTCCTGTCCAATTTCTAACGTGAGAGAGATGGGAGTCAGCCAAAAAGAGCAAGTGAGGATTTATTAAAGTTGGGATAGGATGAAAGAAAACTTTGGGAGGGAATCCTTTTGGGGTAATTGTGAGAAGCAAACATTTACAGGGCACGAAAGGGAAAATGACTAAACAGAAATCTAAGTATAGCAAGTCAGTGTTACACACATAAATACATATTAATGCAGTTTTAGATTATCTAACAAAGGAGCAAATAAATCATGAAACCAAAATACATTTTCTTTGTTTTCCCTATGTCTCTCTTGGGCAGACTACTTCTCTTTTACTTTCATAGCACTGTCTGTGACTAGGTTTTTAGCTCTTCTGAAATGTTTCTACATGAATCATTTCAACCATCAAATTCATCTGACTGTGTCTGTTTTTTGTTGTTGTTTTTTTTACCTCGCCATCATCTCCCTTGTCACGGAAGGCGGTGGCGATGCTGTTCTGGACGGCTTTGATCCAGGCCTGTCGCAGCTTCTCCGAGTCTGCCTGCATCATACAGCTCCTGTTGGGACAGAGAGACATCACACCACTGCTGGCAGCTCCATGTGTGCGTGTGTGCGTGTGTGTGCATGTGGTAGGGGGTTGGATACACTAGTCTACTGTACCACCTTCTTCTTAACATATTGCTGTGCTCATTAGACTGATGAGGGGCGACATTTCAGTGACTCAGACTTACTTGGTGGGTGATACCACTTCGAAGCAGAAGCGACGCTCTATGTCTTCACAGTGTTTGACTGTACATAGCCTAAGATCCTCCACCACCACTGTAGGGTTGTCCTGAGGGAACAGCACAGACACTTTGGTTAAACACAATGCACAAGAATCTCATGCAGACTGATTCATCTAATTCAACTGCTATTGCATGTTTTTCTCCAACTTTGTTGAATATATCACGTATCTCTGAGCTTATAAATTACAAAAAAAAATGTAGCTCAACTGGTACCTGCCAGATAAAAAGGAGTGTTACTGAATAAACTAGCGAAATGTAATATTTCCTCTGCTTTGTTGGCATTGCAGAGTGTCAAACCACACCACAAGCTGTTTTTGTCCAACTCCTCTTAAAACGTAGAAAAATAACTTGCGGTTGGGCAATAAAATACTACAGTACAGTAGACACAATTCTTTCTATAGAGTTGCACACACATGTTCTTCAATGTCTGTAAACTAAAAAGTTTAGAAACAGTGCAGAATGTGACTTCAGTTGCACAACGGCTACATCTTAATAGTTGAGATACACAGAAATACATCTACACACATGCAGCTGCATTTTGTCCAACGCCAATCACTGGTTTTTAATTGCTCTATATACAGTTAGGCTACAGCATCCTGTTAAAAATACATGGAGGGACATTTGTGCTGGAAGTCAAACACATGCATATTTGATTGTGGTTGGTTTTCAGGGAGTCACTTGACATACCTTGAATTTCTTCTGGTACACTAGCTGATTGTTTTGGATGGAGAACCAACGTCTGAAAGGAGATCATGAGTTCATTAAAAAACAAAGTCACATGCAGATACCAGTGATGCTCCTAAAATAACACGTTAACATCCTTTGATGACCAAATGAATGGATTCAACAGGGAGTGCGTAAGCTCATGTTTGAAGAGACTGTATTTGAGTATAGGTTCTTGACAAAAGTGCGTTTTTGGAGGGCAACAGTGACTTAATTCATCTATTTCTTTATTGAGTAAACACCAATATTTAAGTGTATGGAAGTGTATGGATATGAATACAGCCTGAGTTGTATGGGTCAACTTGTAAAGACAAAGGTGAGAGGGTTAACTGACTGACATGAAATGTATTAAAATGTTCATTCAATTTGTCCACTAATGCATAATCTCTTCCTTCTTATTACCAGCGAGTTAGATTCTTGCATCCATTATAAAGAAAGCCCTTGTATGACAATATTTTAAAGCACTTGCTGAGGCATTAAAATGTAAAACGCCTTTCATATCTCTGTTCTAAATTCTAATGGCAGTGCTTGGCCTCTTAAATCCATTATCAGCCGACAAGAGCAAGGCTTGATCGGTCAATCAAATGTAATGTATTCATAAAATGGCTGACTGTGTGCATCTGTTGTACCTATTCCAAGTCTTGAAGGCGTTGCTGGCCCTCTTAAACAGATAACCCTCCATGGCGATGCCGTTGTCTGCGTCCACATTGTACTCCAGCTTGGTGTCGTCATGTGAGAAATCCTGAAAACAAGATGGAGGGGAAGGAAAAGGACATAAACGATGGTGGCAGTAATATATTTTTTCTTCTACATTATCCTTGTAGATGCTTTGTTGCTAATGATTTTATTCTGAAGTGACAAACGTGAACTATTAGTTTAATTAATAAGTGCTAAATGGCCAACAGTATAGCCTCTGCTCACACTGACCAGCATGCTGTTTCACACCATAACCCAGAAAAGACAGAAACAACAGCCTTACGCTGAAAGATTAGTAATCTATTCCAACCAATATACTTCCCCAGAGACGAGATTAAATGGATATGCAACAAAATACTGAAAACCATGAATGAGAAGATGATATAATGGTAGAAACAAGTACAGTGAATACACCATTGCTTTTGTTTGTATGCAAACTATCGAATAAATATTGTAAATGGTTATTGTCCGATACTGGTTTGCCAAGACACCTCATGTCAAATTTCCTTCCCATTACTTCTATACTTGCACAAAAACAATCGTTAAATCTTCAAATTAAAAGTCTACATTCAAAGTTCCTGCAGGTAGATTACTGGGTTAGTTATTGTCCTCCTGAGAGTAAACGCTGCCAAGCTGAGCTTTTATGCATCCTTTCTCTCATTAACTCTGCTGTAACTCAATCTGCTGTGTTGTTATGGGCCAGTCTATCTTTAACTACCTGAGCCGCTGCCACACTTTCCTGACACCCTCCCAGCTCTCTCAGTTTCAAGTGACATTGAATACCATGATGCTTGCGTGTGTGTGTGTGTGTGTGTGTGTGCGTGCGTGCGTGCGTGCCAGTCCTTGTGGAGTCAATTTACAGTACCCTCGTCTCTGCAACCAATTACAACTCAATATCGACCGGCTTCTCCCTCTGGAAACTTTAAAACTTGTGAAAATGCGAAAACTTCTACATTGTGACCAAATCTCTGAAGAGACTAGGGATAAATTAAATCTCACCACAGACAAACCTTAGTGTAGCAAACTCAGCAAGAAAAATACACGAACACTGATCAATCTGAGTCCTAAGCGGAAATGACCTCATCCATTTGACAGACAGACACTACTGTCTCCTTTTCACTTATTTTAAAACAGAAACATTAAACATGCACATGTAGAAATATCAGGATTCTAATGGTTCTAGTTTTAATATTTCAGATTTATTACATCTCTCTTTTTGAAATTTGGCAAATAGTTTTTACTGTAACAGTTGTTCTATCTCACTACAGGCTTGTCAGTCACCTGTAAAGCATAAACTGCATTAACCTGTAAGAAGTAGGCTACATAAATACAGTTTGATCAACTGGTCGATGTCCATTTGTGCATGCAAACCCCCCTCTCATTGCTGGTGTTAAACCCCTCTGCTTATGATACCAGGGTGTAATCAGATGGATGACCCCTCACTCACACACATAGGAATAACATTTTCTGGCATGACATACACTGGGACAAGTGGGGTTATTTTGGGTGCACAAGGGGAACAAAATGTGTCTGTATTAAGCTTCTGAACGGTAGGATGACGGACATATTCCAGTTCAAGAATTCAACAGATGACCTGCTGCTAAAAGTGGAACAAAATGACTACACTGAAAAGAATTTAAAAAAATAACTGCCTGGGAAATCATGCCAGTGACACAGACCGCTTTGATCCATGTGTGGATTCACTCACACATGTAGAAACGTACAAACAAACACTTTATGACCCACAATCCCTAGGGCCAAAGAATGAAACACAACGTGCAGCACTGTTACTGTCATGTGAAAACCTTCTTGGTTCTCTTGTTCCAACACAGGATTAGCAATTTCTATGACCACTAAGGTCTGGGAAATCATTTTCATCCCTATAACGTATATCTAAAAACACAAAGTGGTCAAGCTCTTAAAATACAAATAAATACACAAGGTTTTCCTCTGATTGATTATCCAAAGAGCCAAAACAAGACAACTGACTGCACAACAGCAAACCACTCACTAATATCAAACCAGGAAGCTCACTGTAGTGGACACTGGCACCAACCATGGGGCATCAAAGTGCATGCTGCATAATCAAGACACATCAAGACTTATGCTCTCTACAGAGATGAAGGTGTAAACATGAACACAAACACTGCAATGCAGTCTCGGAGCACAAGCAGGAGGGGAGAGGAGAGGAGAGGAGGGGAGAGGAGAGGAGAGGAGAGGAAAGACAGGGACAGGTGAGGCTACAAAACGGAAGTCAGATGGAAATCGATGCGATGACTCTACGTACGGAGGTCGACCTCCAAGCACAAAAGTTGCGGTAGTCTGGCAAACAGTCGAGCTCTGTCACCTCCTAAAACGTCACACACAGCAAGAGAACGACACAGAACAGATAGATATACTGTATATCCTCGCGCTAACACAAAAATATTTAACACATCAGGGATATGCCAAAACAAAAAAAAGTGGAGCACACACACAAGAGAGGCACTCACGCTAAAGAAGCACAGACATAGACACAGACTATTTCTAGAAATAACAATCTGCACAGAGACACTGTCGCATGCATGGACACACACATACTCTTCCTCAGTGCCTCTTAGTTGCACTCACCAGATACCACACATAGTGGAAACGGCTGAAAATCTTCATTTTTATGACGTGTGGGCCACGTTGTTTGTGTGTGAATGTTTCCCTGTGACGCTGATGAATCTTTTCTATCCCAAAGGCGACCTGTGTAGCATCTCAATGACAGTGTGCCACTATAAGCGGCATGACTCGTCTCTCACCCCCTCCTCTGCCGCGGCTCTGTGTGTATCTATCAAAACTTTCGTCACAGGCTCTGCCGCTCCTCCTCCCGAGGCCTCATGCTCTCAGCGAAGGTCACCTGAGTCTGTGTGTGAGTGTGAGTGTTGCCGGTGTGACTGTTGGGTTAGAATAATTAAGTAGACTGTGCGCAGGAGCTCAGGCATCAAACATTTATACTGACCTCAGTTTAACAGACGTGCACTCAGCTTTTCCCTTCACTCTTTTATCTCCCACGTGTGTGTGTGTTACTGAAGTAACCAAACATTTAACCACCCTGAATGTCTGTCATTTTCAGTCTTTATCAAAACATTTTGTATGTTTGCCTGTTAAAGGGAATCTGGCCTATTCTCACAGAAAAGCAAAAAGACCACTTTAAAACCACAGCTGTTTCAGATCCAATGACTTGCGTTTTATTTCTTTACGAGGTAAGACAGAAAAATCTTTCAGTCAGCAGCCCATCACTTCCTCTCAAAGCAGCACTGTGACACTGTCATGCTCCATGGTCACAGCGCTGCTGCTGAATAATGCACACGGGCAGGCAGGAAGCATACCAAACACAACCTCAGGACCCCCTTCAACTCCCGTGAGGATGGAGGGTTTCATCAATACAGTGATGGTGGGAAGGGTTCATGTGGAAATGAAATGAACCGTGTGCACAGGAACGAAAAGACGTTACAATAAAAGAAGTGTAAGACTGAGAGACAGTAGGTGAGATGGAATAAAACCCTTAATGACATATAATGACAATCATTAAATGATGTGGGGATCAATAAACAACAATTCACCAGTTCCTTTGCACAACATCTAGCTCTCAAAACTCATAGTCTAGCTCAGACTGACTACCCAGTGGAGTTTCACAACAACAGTAAGTGAAGAGGACGGCCCCACAGGTAAACAACCTGCTTCACCGGCAAAACTACAAAGGCAAGATCAGACATCAGAGACATGTGAAGAAGTCTATTGTGTTACAAGCGCACATTACCCTAATCCCTGAGGGTGATGTGGATCTTTAGATGAGTTTATACTATATATAGTGTATTAAAATAGCATTATACTGTAGGTTCTATTGCAAAGGGGAAAATCAGCATGATGGGTTAAAGACCCTGTGAGGCCACAGACGTCTAAGTTCCTATGAGCACGATGCCGAGCTAAATATATCACATTAAATAACATCAATGTATGGGATAAGTAATACACTGTGGAGCATTGGTGACCAAGAGCCAAGCTATTGTTAAGTGTTACCAAATCATCTTACTGTCAAAGCAAATGCTGCTGTTGGGTATTATACAGTATATCAGTACAATACTTTGGTTTTCCACTGCACTTGTACTGATAACTATAAACATGCTTCACTTCATCCAACTGGAAAGCTTTGCAAGTTTCCTAAATAGAAATGTGATGAAGGCCACTAGCAAAACCACTTCAGTTAATTTAGCATGTGTGAATAGCTGAGGTTGACTTAAGTGCACACAAGGACATGCACAAGGGCAAATGAAATCTGTTAAATTGCATCTAATCATTGAGTTTTATCAGTTCAATTTGTAATGAACAGGCTCACTTGTCTTCCTACAAATGATGAGATCTGCAGAAGTGGAGTCTGAGAACAAAGCAAAGACCACAGTATCTATCCATCCAACCATGCAAACATGACACAGGATCAACAGTGAGGGGGGAAAAGGAAGAGCTTACCTGCAAAGCAGCCTGAAGTGAGCAATAGAAAAAGAGAAGAGGGAAAAGGGGTAGAAGTAGAAGAAAAGAAGAGACAGCTGGTTAGAAATGTCTGTGTACAAACAGCTAGACAGGAGAGAGCAGCGGGAGCAAGACAGCATAAAAATAGCATCAAAGTAAATTGAGGGAGGGGAGCTGGAGGATAGGTGCTCAAGGACAAGTGGAAGCTGGCACACGTACCATCAATGACCGAGACCGCAAGAGGGAAGAGAGAGAAAGATGACAGGACAAACAAAAACATGAAGGGGGAGGAGATGGGGACCACAAAAAAAAAGAAAAGAAAATGACAGGTGCATGAAGTGAAAGACGTCAGAAGATGAACTACTTGCACACAGTTAGAGACCGAAATGAACGTCGATGCACAAGGCAGATGAGTTAACAGAAGCCCAGCAGACAACAGCTGGGTAAAGGACTGGCAGATGTTGTCTGGAGTTAATGATGTTGTTTGAATAGAAGCTAAGGGCAATTTACCACCTCTACATATTAACATAACAATCCACATCCTGCTCAACTTTTACACTAGTGAGGGTTTAAAAGGTCAGTGTCCAAAATTAATAGAAACATACTGTATGACAAAACTGCTTATAAATAACTAAGAAATACTAGTGAAATTAAAACCTTTAAGGCTGGGCGATATGGCGATATTAGATCGTGAAGGATTAGAGCGTGTAGACGATCTGCCAAAGTGCAGAGATCGTAGGATCGTCTGGGGCTCATTCTATAAACTGCAGTTCTACGCTGCAAAGCGCAAACAAAGGACATTTGCAAAGTTTGCTAAAAGAGATAACAACAGTTACTTTATTTGACCCTTTTCAATCAGCTATTTAGTGTTTTGATACTTAAAATCCTGTTAAAATGACTGTGTTGAATAAAACAAACAGTAATGTCTTCATTAATATTTTACTTTCATGTTTATTGAAAGCTACCTTTTATGCTGCAAGAGTGCACTTTATCATAGTGTTGTTGTTTACCTTTTACTATGTTGTTTGCACATGTTGGCAAAACTGCAACTATTTAGATTAAAATCTGTTCAGAAAGGTTCTTTGGCCTAAATTGTCTGTTTTTCTTTTTTCGATTTAAGATCGTGATGAAATCGAAATCGTGACTTCATTTTAAAAAAATCGTGATATGATATTTTTGCCATATCGCCCACCCCTACCTTGGGGACAAAAAAATTCTCCCATAATTCTGAGTATCCCATTACTTCTATTGTTATTTCTTGACAAAACCTCTGTTGTACCCATGTGAAAGACAACTCACGAAAAAGTGTGACTCACAGGGGGATATTATGGTTGGCAGAGGTGCGGGACGGAGATGGGAGCATGCTGAAACACAATCTTGTTTGTTTGGAAATGGGTTTCCGTCAGCCGTCAATAATGCATGGGTGTGTGGCTGAGATCATCCATAAGGATTACCTTACACCTGAGGGCGGAGTACTACCTCCATTCACTCAAATGACAGTACTGTACAGGTACCATGGCTGAAATCAGTCACTTTAACGTAAGAATCCGCACTTCGGAAAATTATCTCATGTGCAATATTGTTTCAAATAGAAATAACAGATTTGCCTTTAGTATTTGAACATACTTACAAATAGAGAAATTGAGCCTGGAGCATTTTAGCATTCAGACAGATGTCAGAGGAAGTGAGCAGTGGAAGCAGCAGCGCAGGAGATCTGGCTGTGGGGTTAAAGTCCTGTAAGATCCCACAAGAGTGCTGTGGGTTTACTTTTAATGGGAGGAGGCATAAGTGCAATAAGAAAGGATTTGTGACCTAAGGCAGGAGGATCTAAAAGCCATAAAGTTACGACACACATACAAGAAGCCCAGGCTCAGTGTGGCTTTGCCATGTTGGTCACACACTAACTAAGTTTTCATGTTCCTGGGTATTTTCCATTGACAACTGTGCACCTGATCCTGTTGTATTGTGATTTAGGAGGGAAGTGTTAAAAAGTGCATGCTTCTTCAGGTTTGTTCATGGTGTTTTGTACATTGGCATTGAAAACAAGCGGAAACCTCTGAGACTGAAGAATGGAGTCAAAATGAAATTGCCAAGGGCCACGGTTCTTCCAGTGGCTTACGGCTGATAGCAAAAGTGAGTCAATCCCCTTTGTCTCCCATGGTAAAATGCCCACCCTTACAGCAGAAACAACCACGGTCACAGCATGGGGTAAACCTGGGTTTGGTGTCTACAATTAATTTTCTCCTTCATTACATTTGTAAAAGGGGGTATTACCATTTAAATGTCATTACAGCTTAAAGTTATATAAAACTGAGGTTATTCTGCTGTGATTGGCCAATGGATGAACGCACGCTTGCCACAAGCTCCACAGCGCCTCACGTGCCTGAACTCTTTGCCCATTTTTGGATTAGCCGGATGGTCGGCATAGTTGGGCAACAGCGCAGCAGCCCATTCAGGGTTTCATTACCACTCTTCAGAAAACCTATGTGTGATATGAAATGTGTGATAGTGACGTCACAGAGGCAACATCCATCTTTATGTATGGTCTGTGTGGTATAAAACCCAAAGGAAGGAGAGGGTCCATCCATACAGTACTGTGTGATTGTGTGTGCTGACCTTTTGCTGGATGGTGGAGTGTTTCTGTTCCATGTCTCTTTTCTCTTTGGCAGCATCCACCACCAGCTGGTCCAACTGCAAGAGACAGAACGACTGATTAGTCAAGCTTACCAAACCACCTGGTCACACACATTTCATTCTGACATTCCCAAACATTTAAGCTCTTGTTCAACACAAAACATATACATGACCGAGTGGATTTTTTCCCCCTGATTTGTATCCCCATACAATTACAGAAAGCAGATAAGAGAGTTGTAGCTGTCACAAAATGTACTGTTGAGCCATGTCAATCAAAGGTCTCTCTTCTCTTTCGACTGAATTTGATGTATGTGTGTGCATTGACACTTTCTCTTTCCAATCTTGGGAGCACAAATGATTCCAGAAAATAAATAACTTTTCCACAGGCCACATAAAGCCAAGGCACACTCTCTCCTCTAAACAAAGTGGACTGTGCTACAGAGGCTTCATCATGTGTGAAATTGGATGGGGGGGGGGTGATTGATTCTCCTCGTCTGCCGGAGTAACCATCGCGTGCAGAAGGGAAAAACAAGGAATCTTTTGAGCGTAGCAGAGAGAGCAACAAAATTAAAAAAAGAACTTCAATGAAGTGCTGGAGGTCATAGGCTGATTCCAGAAATATACCAGCCTCCCTTACAGCAGTGAAAATCTACTGTGTGCCCTTTGTCCGCTACCGCAATGTGACCTAAATCAGCACGTCTCGAGCCCAAAACACAAAAGGATCAGTATCAAACTACAGATCAATGATAGAGGGGGGGGGGGGGGGGGCACATGAATAAAGGTGAGTAGAGTTCAAAGCTTTAGTCAGCTAAATGTACCTTGTTCCAGATTTGCTGATTTGTTTTTTAAACTATCAACCTACAAAACAGAAATGATGCACTGGTTTTGCTACAGTATATAACGTTTCACATATAAACAAGGCAATGGAGCCGTAAAACATGGCTGTCAAGAAACGAATAATAATCGTCACAAAAACTGGAACATTCAGAACTGGTTGTTTGGTTATGAATATTTTACAATTCAATAACAAAAAATGAAGAAGAAGAAATCAGTCCAGAACACAGAAAAGTGAGTGTAAGGGCATATCACACATGAGCGTTGCATATTTAGTGCAGATTTGACAAGCACCAAGGACCACAACTTCTGAGCTAAGGGGGGATTTCATATTAATGGGTAACAGAAGCTACTGTGTAAAATTATACAGAGGAGCAAGAAGCAAGATTTGACTTCCTCTCTGATCTGGCAAAAGATTATTTACAGTACTGTATATTGTAGCTTTTATCAGCCATATTAACAGCAAAGCTACTGGGCTTTCTTTCACGAAATACATATGAACATGAAAACGCTGTTATCTGATATATTCAGAGACTACAGCTTTTGAGGGAGCTTGGTCCTTTGTTTTGTTTAGGGAGGAAATGGGTGGACGGCAAAGCGGCAGACTGATAACATCGGATGGGAAATGTTTTTCCCTGCCGCACCATAACAACTAGTCCAGTCCGGTCCATACCATCTACAGTATCTGCTTCTGTCTGTATCTGTAAAGGCAGGTTTGTGACTGTGTGTGTAGCTCCGGATACATTTCTGTGACAGTGAATCACCGTACCCTTACCTTCTTATCTGCGTTACTGTGTCGCCCCCACTGACTTCAGACAATGGTCTCACACAGTTCAGTCTATCTCTGTTACCGCCACACCACAGCATTGCATTGCACTGCACTGCATATTTCTGGTCAATCTCTCAGCCTTTCACTCAGCTCTGTCATGACATGCAACCATGATGACGAGCTGCACAATTCACGATTCATGGACGAGATACACAACATCCCTCTGAATGCAGATATTCATTCAGCACATGTTCGACCCTGAGGCTCTGTGTCATGGAAGCGGCATATCTTATATTTAGAAGCAGCCCTGTTGTTTCCAACAGCGAGGATGGAAAAAAGAGCATATTTAACACCAAACCAATCGTGCTGTTGTCATGAAAATACATTCAAAATGGACCTTTAGCAAATTTAGTTTTAGTAACTTGGCTGATTGTGTGTTACCAAACTCAGCTGATAATATCACTGTAGGTGACTTGTATCTATCAGCTACAACTACAACTAACCAGGTCAATAACTCATTCTCAAACAACCACAGCCACAGTAAAGTCAAAGTCTAAATGCTACAGTAACATCTTCCTGTTTTTGTCTGGGGTTGTGGGGCAATTTGTATTTTCTGTGGTCTACACTCAATCAAACGCGACCACACTGATGGGATTATTGTGCAAGACCATTTGACACCCATATGCTCAAAACTGCACATCTTTTTTGACTCGAGGCCGGGGTGGGAATCGAGCCTCATTTGCCTACCTCCCACCCCTGTCATTTCTTCTCACAACCCCCAAATTATAGAACAGACCAAAATACGTGGTATTTTCATGAGAGAAAACAGATGCGCCTCTCAGGGATCATCGCATTTTTCTTTTTTCCTGCCGAGTGGCCACCTTGTACTAGTAGATTCTTGGTGGCTAGTACTCCCACCATTGATCAATTTCTCATCGGTTACAGGCATCAAGTCATGTTATCAGACCTGTTGACAGCTCCTCCACACCTCCCTGCATAGCCTCTCCACCTTCTTCAGCTTCATGATGGAGAAGAGAAAAGAAATAATCCACAATCTTCTTGTCACTGCTTCCCACAGTTCGGCTTCTGATCTTCCTTTCCTTTCAGTCCTGCACTGCTCCAGATTCAATGCGACGGTCTTACAATCCACACGGCACAGATATACTCAAGTTGTTCTCAGCCTCAAACCAACCCTCTATCTCTTTTTTCCCTCCCTCTTAAGGGTCTTTTTCACTTCGCTCCCCTTTTCCCTCACACAATCCTTGCTTTTCTTTTCTTCAGCCTTTTGAGTGTAGCAGCCACAGGCTTACAGTCCATGACTTTCCATTCAGTTTCAATCTCTTTTTTGCTTTGAGAAGATTACATGCTGCCTCTTATTCTTCCCTAAGATCTGCTTTTGAAGATGGACCTGTCCTCCCCTCTTCTCCGTCGGCGGTACTCGTTGCTTCTTTTCTGTCAACTTCTTGATAGCACCAACATCAGACGGGTCCAACTTCAGAAGATGAGGGTTAGAACCACACACGTCTCTCACATCCAATTTAGACGACTGTTGTCTGGCGTCTTCAGATCTGGCTTCCAAAATTGTCCTTTTTACTCTTTGTCAAAAACCGCTGTTTAGTTCCTTTTTGTCGTTTTTTGTTGGCTCAAATGTCAAAAAACATGTTTACAAGCTGCACACAGCTCCTCCTTGACTCCTCACTGTGTGGCTGGACTCCTTCCCTCCTTGGTTTTGCACCCACTTTGGAGAAATGCCTCCTTCTCATTCAGCTCTTCTGCTGCTCCAGCCTCAGAGCCACTAGTTTATATTCCACAACCTTCAGTATCACTCTTGGGTTTCTTTGCTGTGTTCGCTCAGCTGACTGTCAACCCTGTGAGTCTGACAGTGGGAAAAAAAAACATTTTCCAGCCTTGTGGGCTGCTCTCTTCCTCATTCCCCCCTCACTGAAACAGCAACTCCTTCTCTGATAATCATCTTAAAGTCACATTCGGCCCATCCTCTGGCTCAGAGGGAAGGCTCTGTTTATCAGAGGTTGCAAACAGACACACACACACACCGAGCCGAAACATCAGTTGTTGAAAACCGCAGCAGCACACACGTCTAATTTTAGAGTTCTCACCTGAAAAAAATCCTGTGGGTTCTGACGAACAGAAACATTTAAAAAATGAAACAATACTCTCCTTGCCTACATAATAAAAAGTGTTTACCTATGACGGTGCAGTGGTATGTAAACTTAGCTAACAGTTATTCTGCTGCTGCACCAGAAATAGCCTCGTGTTTGCTTATGTTGCACAAGTTTATACTGTATGTTCTGACAACATTGCAAATCCTGTCCAAGACCAGTGTAAGTGTATATTTTGACAAGAAGTATTAAATTTAAAAGACGGAAGTGTCGCATGAATTTTAAGCCATTTAATTACTTTCCCAGCAAACGTTCTGAAAACAGTTATGTAATAAGTTCTATCACACTTGAAAATAATGTGATAACGTAATAGTGTAACACAATCACATTATGTCACAAAATATTGGTGTGCAACATATTAACTTTTACATCATTCACTGTGTGTGCATGTGTCTGTGCTGTAGCCTGTACCTGTCCTCCAAGCTGTTTCATAAGTGGTTGCAGTTCACTGAAGAGGTCATATCCTTGGTGAAAGAACGTCAAGTGGGCATACATGAAAGACAGCATCTGTGGAGAAGACAGCAATTAGTCGAAGAGCCAGAAGGAATGATGAAAAAGTCGTTTGATGTGGTTGAGACGCACACTTACCGATTTCAGGATTTCCGATCTTCTCTTGGATTGTAGGACGTTGATCTGTGATGAACAAAAACACAACAGTGAGAGGGGAGAAGGAGTTGTTTTCTTTTTACCTTTGTTGCTGCTACTGTAGATCATATTCTGCATGTTGATAATACAAATAATACAAAAGCAGAGTTTTACAGTGGAAAAATCTCCAGTGACGGCATCACATCTGAGACGAACGCACAAAGAGACTGAGGAGATGGAAAGGGGGGAATGAGACACGAAAGAAAAAGAAAGAACCTCTTCAGGAAAAGGCAAATGAAAGAGAGCAGACAAGCGTGAAATGAGTTGCACTGAAGTTGAATGATGAAACCATCACCACAGGCAGCGCTGGACAGCACTACTTGAAGCTGGCACCAGGGGGAGCCCTATGTCTCATGTTTGACCCACAGATGCTGCTGTAGCCACTTATCATCTAACCCCCCTCTCTGCCTGCGTGAATGTGTGTGTGTGTGTGTGTGTGTATGTGTGGCAGAGTCCTGTCCTTCAGAGCTCATTAGCATCGTTCTGCTTCTCTGTCCTGAGAGGTTATCTTAGGTTAATGTTGCAGAGTAGGCATAAATTATGGCGTACTTTACTGTGACAGACAGGAACTAATAACAGCAGCAGAGAGTCACTGACTAGACTGTGGTGGATGTGTAAGGCTACTATGAAAAGCGGTAAGAGCAGTTTCTGAATGAATGTTATCACCATGCCTGCACTACAGTAACTTGGCCCTATTGGCCTTCTTTGTTGTGCAAGAATGAGACACTTCAGTCCAGTGAAGAATTAAAATTGAAATCCTTGTTGTGGCCAGCGACAGTTTTTTTTTTTTTTTTTAGCTGGAGGTTGTAAGGTCCTTTTCCCTGGCAACACTAACAACCACAGTTGTGTTTATACACAGATGTAACTCCCACTCATGAAGGGAAACTTACTTTTCCATCTCCTAGCCACAGCGGCTGATGTATCACAACTTTTACAAGCCCCCTCCTTCTCTTGATTACAGTCAATTAGTAGTTTTGACTGGAGCAGCACCTCTAAAGGATGACTGTTTAACTAGCAAAGTGCAATACAGTGTCAACAAACACAGCAACCGCAGGCAAAATTTATGAGCATTTGGCTGGTAGGTGGTTGGTAATTTGTGGTAATTCCACACTTGTAGGACTGTGAAGACACAACATTTGGACAAAATTTAGGCCTGAATTAGTCTGTGTTTAGGCGTGGGAAATTTCAGGTTTGTTAAGATGAACAACACCCATTTATCCAAGCGAGCTTCTGCTTTTCAGTGGAAATTTTAGGCACTTTATTGTATGCTATGTATGGGTGGTAAGTAACACATTGGTCAGGGTGAAGACAGATGGCCACATTATCTGTCCATCTGAACACAATTACATCCGCTTTTTCTTGCCTAATAACAAGACACCACAAATGTCTAAACATTTACATTTTATGTGCTGCATGTGGCAAAGCTGGGAGAAGGAGACATGCTCTTTATTCTCAAAATGTCATGAATGCAAGTCCTGGCTTAAAATCCCTCTCATATTTTTTCCTCTCCCTCTACCATCTTGCATGTCACTGTAAGTTGTGCACTGTATAATTAAGCAAGAATGCCACAAAAACAATTTAAAGAGAACAAAAAATATAGCTAAAATCTGGCTCTAACGTTTCCTACTGTACAAGCACAGCTGCTGGAGCTTAGCTGCATTTTAAAAGTGCTGACACCACAATCCAAATGTGAAACTTTAAAGGAGACCTGTTTAAATCAGCTGTGCTAGCTGCTAGGTGTACTGTATAGATTTCTTATAAGCAAACTAACAGGCAAGATAAAAACTCAACTAATTCCCCTCAGCCAGGCTTCATTTTTATGAGACAGTGATTATGTTGTGGGACGCCCGAGCCGACTGCCAAACCTATTTTGAAACTTGCTTTTGAGTTTCTGTTCACCATCTAATTTTAGAGGGAACTGTGACTGTGCAGCACTGTCTGTCCGTTAGAGGGAGATTCAATAACGTTACCTTATAAGATAAGGAAACCACAAAGCACCATCAGTGCGACTGTACAGTACAACCAAGAGGAGAGACCAAGGGCTCAGCTGATGTATTCAATGATACATGAGCACTTCACTACAAAACAGCAGGGTACAAGACATCTGTGTGTGCAGCTTTGACAGAGAAATGTTTCAACAGATCTAAAGAATATATTGTGTAATAGGACATATAATCTTTTACTTTTCACCTAAAAGTGAATTCTCCCTGCACTGATTATTCAACCTCTAAAAAGGCAACTATTTCCAGGCAGATACGTCTAATGTGTGTGCTTCCTCCTCTCACTTTCTTCCTCTGCTGCTTGTTCCCCTATGGCCTTCCCCAAAAACATGAATCCTTGTGTCAAAATGAGTAATGAGTAACTTCAGTCATAAATCATGCAAATTTATGCACAGTAGCAAACTGCATGCTCACTCGTCTCTTTAATCAAGCATACAGGCATACAGTAGCATCCTATTTTGTACCATGACATTGTTACTTTTTCTTACATATTTTAACTGTGTCCTTGTGTTTTTTAGCTTAATCCAGTCTGATGTGATGAGCTGAGTGGAATTCACTTTGAAAGTAACAGAATCAAACACAGATGTGCTTCATTCTTGTCTGTGCCACATCAGCATGTTTAATCTGACTCAGCATATTAAATTCCATATCCAAATCCACGTTGGCTGGAGCACAAAGTGAAATATCGTATGTG
The DNA here is from genome assembly GCF_045865225.1 of Trachurus japonicus. Classification (NCBI taxonomy): domain Eukaryota; kingdom Metazoa; phylum Chordata; class Actinopteri; order Carangiformes; family Carangidae; genus Trachurus; species Trachurus japonicus. The sequence continues at coordinate 19,119,511 of NC_140910.1, forward strand.
ACGGTGTATAGCTCAGCTTTTTTTAAGTTTCTATGTTAAAGGCTGCCTGTCAGCAATAAAAGGCAGCTATAAAGAGTCCCGTTGCAATAATGTGGACACAACTGAAGCTACACATTAAAGGATTTCCATAACTGCAGATGCTATAATACAATGGACCCTGCTTATTCAATGATGATGATAAACTGGTGTGTAATGTGTCTGTTCTGCATTTTAGTAAACACTCATCTGCACATTCAACATCTTAGGCCAGGGCAGAAAAAAGAAAAAGGAGAAAAACAGACTCACACAGCTGGAAGGTTTTGCCTGACCTACCTGTAAGACATAGTCGAGGACGATGTGTCGGAAGCACTTGCGTGTGGCAGTGAGGATGTTGGTGGCCTCCTCCACCTCATGCTGCTTGTTGCGGGGAGCCTGGGCATTCTTGATCAGTGCGGCCTCCTTCTCTTCACTCACTTTATCGAATTGCTTCTTGGCTTCTTTGAACTTACGAATATCACTGACAATGAAGAAGAGAGGCAAATTATTATGTTGCCACAACATTTTTAATTGTGTGGGATGTGAATCATGACAGATGTTTAGGAAATACAAGATACTTATCATTCAATAGTACATGAGAATATAGGTTTTATAAATCAAGTTTGTTCAGTACTAGTGCAGTTCTTTTCAGTGCTACTTCTGCTGATCCTATTAGCTAAGTTTGGTGGAACTACACTAGAATAATGCCAAAAATGTGGTACAATGGAATTTGTTCATATACAGGAATAAACTTTTACAGGTTTTCACAAACTATGACCTATGATGATCAAATGGGACATTTCCTTTTTGTGTCAGCTGCAAATCAAGAGGATTAAAACAAACAAGTTTATGCAGTGAGACTACTCTGATGAGCTGCTGTGCGAGTGACTGAGCACTGCTGCTAATTTTGAGGAGGAGGACAAAATATGAGCCCTCAAGCTGTATGTTCCACATGAATTCTTTGCTAAACTTTTGCCTAAGAGTGAATAAGTCACAGCTGAGTGCTGCAAGGTGGTGGATAGCTGTGAGGGAAGTATGGGTGCTGCTGATGTGGGTGTCTAGCCATGCTGTGCCAAGGGCAAAAACTGCTAATCCTTATAATGAAATAAACCAGAAGCCTCCACTGCTTCATGCACTTATACAACCAGCCTGGAATTCAGTGGTAAAATGAGGTCTACATCAGATCTGAAAATGTTATCATATATAGCAACTCTATTTCTTTATCGTATATTATGTGGTTATATTTATGGGATATAACTACATGCCCTATACCCACTGCACATCAATCTGAGAGAACCAGCTTTTTCTTCATGTTCATTATTATAAGAGAGGGCGTTCTCTGCTCCGCATCTGTTCACAGCTGCTCAATTAAGACGACCTGGATTCATTCAAGAGCAGGTACGTATGTTATTATGTTCACCTCAAATTTGTCCAGCGCTTTTCATTTTAAATTGATTTTTAGAGGTGCGGGCTTGTTGTTCTCAAAGATTAAACAAAGCAAAGAAATTTAGGTCATTCTTCAAAAGGTTACCGAGTACTTAGAGGGAAAACCAGGTTCATTCATTGTGTTGAATTAATACTCACTCTTTGACAAATGTTTGAAGCTGGGTCTTGATTGATCTCTGGGCCTGATCGAATAATATCTGTGAAGAAACATAGAAAAAGTGTAAATACCCCCTTTCTGTTTTAGAAAAAAGCTTTTCTCCAGTTATTTGAAAAATTCCAGCATTAAACCTCTTAAGGCAACAAAACGCTGATAAATGCATTCACTTTCCAGACCACACAATGTCTAGCAAGTCAGCATTCAGCAGTCCTGTTTAGGTTTTTGTTAACATCACAGGGTGCAATTAAGCAGCTAAATTTACGAAAACAAGCTGACTTTGTAAACTCCCCTCATAAAGATATAAACACAAGAAATGACGTGATTCGTTTACTCTTGCTTGTGAGCCACACGCTCATTAACCTGCATGTTTCCTTAACAATTAGCTCCCAAGCAAATGGCCCGAATCCTGTCTAAAAAGGCTCGAGTGCGATTTAATGGCCAGACAAGACAATAAGAGCAGTGTGGCTGGGAGAAGCTACCAGCGACAAACAGATTGAGCACTGTATTTGAGTGGATCATGTGCTGTGAGAACGCTGAGTGGTAAAAACCTATCTAACAGTCAGCTGACGTGCCCGCAGTCCCCGTTGTTGAGTCACAGTCGCAAGCACCGAGGCTTTTAGGGAACCAGTCCATGGCTCTCTGAAGAAAGACTCGGTGGAGACTCGCAGTTCCTTTAGGATACTAGTGAAGTGGACATATCTCATATCAATACTTCCTTTTCAGCAGGCATTTACAGTCTGGGTGAAATAATGTCTGTGGACACCAAATTCAACCAAACCTGATCAAATCTAGCCAAATCCTTACTCTAATTATTCAACAAAGCTCTCAGTTTATTAATCAATTATCGAAAAAGGAGTCAATTAAATTACTTAAATTTACACGTCAGTTTAGCTTCATTGATATTATTACTTACTGAACATCTTGCATGAATAAAGCCTATGAAATCACTGCTTGACTGTATATTGTTCACAACCAAGTTATATATAATAATTTCAGGGTTGAATAGATAGAGAAAGAGTTACGTTCCGATCCACAGCCACAAAGACTGAACTACGCCCGGCTTTAGCTGAGGTTACATGTGACAAACATGACGCAGTGTGACGCTGGCTGGAAACTCACTCTGAACATGTTAAGCAGAGCTAATGGGAAACAAGACATGACAAGAGAGATCAAGGGCAAAAACTTTTCAATGTGGGGCAGGAGCCTCCAGCCTCCTCTGTGTTTAAGGGCGTCTTAATGAGAGGACAGACAGAGGAAAGTTGTGTCTCCATTTTTAAATCTCAGTGTCATTCCTACTAGAGGCTGACAACTGAGGAGACTAACAAGGGGGTTTAGGGACAGAACAGCCACATAATAAGATCTGTCCCACTGGGCTCCTCTGACAGTTTATTAGGAGCAAGAGCGGATAAAACAAGGGACAGGGTGTCATGTTTATTCATAAGATCTAGTGGCCTGAAATGACATGCATTAGAGGACAATAATAAAACCCGTGGGCCTACAGAATACCTACATTAACTCTAACTCTCTAACTCAAGCCTCCGGTGTTTTCTTCTTGTATCTCCCCAGGATGTCAACCACATCATGAAAAGTTAAACGCAACCATGTTTACTTTGTTCACGCATGATTTAGTTCAACAGATAAACATTCAGAACATGGGAGGCAGGGAATAGATCTCATGAGACAGGAAACTCCTCTCTCTATACCACTGACTTTACATGCAGGGGAAATAGAGGCTATGTTGACATTTAAAACATGGTTCAAAGGAAAAAAATCCTTTTGTTTTTTGCATTTGTCCCACAGGGCTTTCTTTTAACCACTTTTATGAAGGGCAGTGTTTGCTGTGTGGGCACATGCAGAGAACATTTTTACAGTAATACCACCTGGAAGCTTTTTATAGCCCCAGTCCTCCTACTTCAAAATAGCACGAGGAAAGCAGTTGGAGGTTAAATGTATATATCTAATCCTTCATTAAGTGGTCCTTGGACACCCTCTGCTTCCCTTCCTCAAACCAGTGTCCCTCCGTTCACAGGCCACTGTTCTCCATCTAGTAGGCTGCTTGTGTCCTTCCCAGCAGTAAATAAAACTGACAGGCAAAGAGCTGTTCCAGACTGTCGGCCCAGCTGAGTGTTGTCATCGCCCAGCTGTCAAGGGGAAAAGAAGAACGATGATACATCCGGTTTCACATGGCAGTGATAGCATACCGTGTGATAGTTGATCATCTCCTGAAGGCTCTCGGCAAACTTTGTGAGACTAGACTGTGGAGAGAAAAGAAGGACAACAGCCATGACGGATAAACCCAAGAACCCATGACGGATAAGAATGTAATAGTGAAACAGGAATAACTGCACACGGCAAACAATAAAAAGCAGGCCTCGCAACAAGGCTGCAAAAATAATAATGGGATGAAATTCTGCCAAACAGACAGAAACTATTCTGTTAGACCGGTATGCCTACTGTATGCAGAAACCCTGGTCTTTTTGCACACACAATAGTACTTGGGAAAGAATTTTTTTTTTTTGGCTAAGTCACCCTCTCCAAATACATGGAGTGGCTGAGGTTCAAACCCAAGGGAGAGGCAGTGAACAAAGTACACAAAGACAGAGAGGAAGTGCTTGCCTTGCCATGCAAAATTCATGTGAGAAAACAAAATGAAACAAAACAAAACATCTGACCTCGGCAAGACCCAGCGGACAGTACAGGATTTGAAGGGACGCCTCTTTTTTTTAATTTTAGATTTAATCCGGTAATGTCATTAAGGATGACAACACGGGTAGTGCAATAAAAACAGAGAGGAAGTACAGGCCTCTTCACATCACAAGGGAACAAGGAACAAGTCTGTCATGGTTTTACACCGTACCGATTCACTCAGATGTTTATTTTATTTCTTAAATGTTCAATAACTTAAATTGAAATATTTCATCACCCTGTGAAATGTCAAGAGACCTGTCCTTATACACTCTCACACACACACACACACACACCAAGACTGGACGCAGAGTGCAATAGTGCGAACACTGGAGATTCTCTGTGTTTGAGATCAAGCCAGATTGTTTATCTGTTTACCTCGATGACCTCATCGCTGGTGGACTGCTGGGCGAGCTCCCGGATCCCACTAACAAACTGCTTGTTGGCTGCATTGTAGGCTTTTCCAGCATCAATCATCCCAATACACAACTTCACCAACTAGAGAGAAAGAGAAAGAGGGAAATACTTAGAGAGGAAATAACAGAGAAATGTAGTAATGGACAAAAGGGAAGACGATAACACTCGAGTGAAGAATGAATTGGTTAATTTCTTCAGGACATTTATTCTTGTTAAAAACACAACATTTGCTAGAGTCACAGTCATTTGGTGAATGGATTTGTAAGTGTATAAGAATAAGACTGAAAAACAACAAGCTCAGCCAGTTTCTTGGTAATTAACAACAGGCACTTCTTTCCCTTCTGACTCATTGGGGGCAAAGATAATTCCAGGTTACGTAAACTCACAACAAACTCTGGCCGGTCTCCATCCACTCCCACACAGGAGATGACACAGCCTCAATCTGCCACAGCAACCAAAGCAGCTGAACAACTCTACTAAAAAATGCTCATTTGATGCAATCTGCTGAGCTGATTAGTACTGTAGGTGGTCAACACTCAATCAGTAAATAAAAACTGTATGAATGTGCTTCTTTTCCCTCAGGAAAGTGTATTGAAAAAGCTGACACTGGGTGTTTTGCAGCAAAACAAGTAAAGTAGGGAATTCAACTTGAATATTCCAATTTGAATAATTTAATTATACTGTTTGTATAATGCAGATTTTTTTGTGTTTCAAAAACACGTTTAATCTCAAACATATAACTGTTTTAGTAGCAAAGTTTTAAAAGTTAAAAAAGTATCTTGGTAAGGTAAGGTAACCCTGAAGGTTCCTGTCTGCAATGTTAACACTTACTGTAGATGTGGATTTGTAAGACAAGATAAATTATGACTCTTATCTTATCTAACACACTTTCACACGTTAACACCCACACACCATCATCATTTGCATTTCCTCTGTGATCTTCTTTGCATAACATATTTTGTTTTTGTTTTGCTCCACTCATCATTCTCTGGCACACTCTGCTAATTGGTACGACACATTTCTTCACTTGTTAGTATAATATGCAGCAACACTTATTTTTGGGGGTTTTGACAATGCAAATTAGGCCGTCACCCTTAATGACGTTATCTATTTTACAGTTGAATTTTCTATTAATTAAGTTCTTTGATTAGTAGATCATTTTTCGATAAAAAATGTAGTTCAAAGTAAATTTTCAAAACAAAAGCAGCCCTGTATACTGGGCGAGGAATGCTTTCTTTTCACAGGAACTGAACCAGAGTTCAATCACGTCTGACCTCAATCTGACCCGTATACGAACATCCTCAGCCATAACACACCAGGCAGCCACTGCTGCAGCCTCCGGTCCGTTTACACACCATCTTAGGAAAACACTTCTTTCTAAAGGAAGAGTTTATAATGGCACAGTTAAAAATGTGTTTACGCTTGATTCAACGTGGTTGTGTATGAACATGTTTGGAGGGTAGAAAGCTGAAAGAAAGAGTTGAACTCTGGTCCCTTTAGCCAATGTATCTGAACTCCACCCATCAACACTTATACAGTATCACACACAAACACACCCACTCTGCAGTAGATCCCTCTTCTCCGGAGAGTGGGTGGGACTCCGCAAGACTGTAAGTCCGGGAACAATGTACTCGGATCTCAAGGCCTCATCCTTTAGCGAGTGAACTGACTCTGACTCTGTGGGGAGCTATTGTTAGGGGGAATCAGTTTGCCAACAGACCAGGGTATTGCTATTGATTATCACCAGATTGTTTGGTCAGTTTATTACTTTAGTCTGGTTAAATGCACTGTGATCTAGACTAGAGCACTATGAGTGGGAATGTGATCTCAATCAGGAAATACAGGAAATAACCCCAAAAGGCAAAAAATTTATAGGCAATAAAAAAAACCAGGGGTTCCCGTGTGAAAGTTAAGTTCACTTAGGAAGTCAAGCATAACAAGAACAAGCCAAAACACACTCTGGCTTGGTGCTCATATTCAGCACATCACACCAAGATACAGAAAATAAAAATAAAGACAGCAGGTTATTGTAAGATACGAGAATCTGTCTATTCTGTCATACAGTAGTAAGATAAGATGTATGTTTAAGCACTGCGATGTCCAAAATGTTCAATTTATTGGTGATGGTTAGAATAGCAGATATTATGTTAATTGTAAAAATGATTACAGGCTTTCTCATAGTGAAAATTACACTAACAAACACAGGTTTTAACAACTTTTGGGTGACAGATAATGTAGACTTCCCACTGTGTTGGCAACAGATCTATGTGACCTGGGTACTTTTGAAACATTGCTGTGAGTCATTCTGTGTTTAGGGATTATAAGGGGGGGAAACTATCCAATTACAGTACAGGACATACTACTGTCTGCCGGATGTTTCTTCATACATTTTTGAAACACAGACACACCCACGTGTTTCATCAACGTGTGGGCCAGATGCTCAGATGTGTGTCTATATTCAAGTATTACCCAAGGGTAATCTTCCATGGGATATATAATGGGGGACAAGGCCAGGGACAAACCTGCAATTTTCCATGCACAGGATAGCCTTTGTAGCTGCCAGTTCACACAGTAGAACAAATGAACAATTAACCAATGTTTTTCAAGGGTGGTACTCACTTTGTCGAGCTTGGATTCCAACTCGCACACATCCCCCTCCACTTCCTCTATGGTGGCTCTGTGGGGACAGACAAAAAAAGAAAAAAGACAAGACTGAAATCAAGTGTAATCATGACTCAACGCTATCAACCTCACACATTGAGAGGCGTTCATATGCTACGTGAAAGAAAGAAAAACACACACTGCATGGGAATCATTATGTGAACAACATACACTCCCTCTGTGCCAGTATGGTTAACCATATACGCCACATATTATTAACATTTTCCATTCCCTTCACTCTCCCATGTCCACCACATACTGTAGGCTACAGACTTATCAGATAACATTGTTTTAAAATAGAACTAAATACATCTGCTTTTTCTATATAGAATAGAATAGAATGGAACAGAATAAAACTTTATTGATCCCCGAGGGGGGAAATTCACAGTGTCTTCCTCTGTTCTGACCTCAAATACAAGGGAAGTCATAAACATCACATGCACACACCGTATATAATAAGAAAAGTCCAATTAATACTAACATTATACTGAATATTACTTCTGCCAAGGAGGATTTGTTTTCATCTGTGCCTGCTGGTTTGTTTGACAATAGGAAAATGGAAAAACTACTGAATGGTTTTGCATTGAATGTGGTGGAGGAAACGGGGCATGGGCCTTAAACTTTAGTGTGATTTTAAATGAGTGGATCCAGAAATGTCTCTTTTTTACTTAACTTTGCAGAATGCCATTCTACTCGCAGTGGTAACCATGTTCGCCCGCCCATTGCATCATATCAATTTAAAATGAGGGTATTCAAAGTGAGCTTCACCAACATGCCCATATTGTGCTATTATGTATGTGTTAGTATGTACTTGTGAAGTACTGACACAAGCCCACACAACACACACTCCATTAGAGGCAGCCAGACTGAGAGCTGCCATTTTGGGTAATGCCACAGGGCTGGAGTCAGGTCTGGCGTTGTGCCCTTTAAAATGTGACAAAGCACAGCTTGGTTCTCCACAGGATCTGCAGCCGACGAGCTTCATGGTGCCGCGACAGGGGAGGAAGAAACTCAAACACCACATCCCGGCACGGCCGGGCTTGATGAACTAATCTCTACTCATCTTTTTGATTAATTATACCGTTTCATGTGTTACCGTGGCCTTACTTCAATCTACGATGGAGTTATTTCTTCATTTTATACTGTGCTGTATAAATTCAAACATGCACCAATACTGGACACAAGAGTTAAGAAAGAAAGCCTGAGCTGATGCAGCACACTTATCTTTAGTGCTGCTAAACAAAAAAAAGAAAAGCTTTTGCATTTTCAGTTCCATTTTTTTCATTTTTCCTCTTCAGTCTGAAGAAATGGTTTGCAAGCCAGCACATATCTGCAGCACCACAGGGCTTCATATTTGCTGATATGTTGTGACACATTTTACCTTTATCAAAAAAAAAATTCAGCTCCTGTGACATGGATCCTGCACTTGGCCGTGCAGCGATTTTCATCATATTTTGATCAGCTGCGGAGCCCTACTGGTCATGCTGAATTTGTGAAAAACATATTTAAACGCAGCAACAGTCAGGCGCCATGTGGAGATTTATAGTGAATGACAGCGCCAGGAAAGAAAAGGTTTTGTTTTGAAAAAAAATGACTGATGATGCAGGAGCAGAGAAAAGTAATGTTCATGTTATTCATCTCATTTGTGTCTTTCACATGATGCATGTTCCACATTTAAAACAGATTATTAGCTCTAATAATCTGGACAAAGGAAAGTTTACACAAAAGGGCCACTGGAAAGGTTTAGATCTGCTCCCTCCATCCATTTCCATTTGTTTCTGGTAAACCTAATTACCAGTATTTTTAGCGTGTAAAACTAAGAACATCATTTTACAGCTTGAACACATGTCATTTTTTTTCCATTCAAGGGAAAACTGACAAGCTACAGTAGTAACTGCCAGTGTGTCAGCGTGTGTCGTGTGTCAGCATAAAGCGAAAGGATTAAGAAAGACGCGGCACAGAGGCAGTGGATGGCAGTCCCCAAACCCCCTCCAGCTGTTTGTTCTTCCGTACGGGAACACACTGACAGCTGCCAACATCTGGTCACTGTCGGGGAAAAACAAGAGGCTGACTGAGTTGATGTTGGGATGAAGAATTCACATATACACATAGGGGGAATATTTTTTTTTTACTGTAGACAATGGTTACATTTACCAGGGATGACACATCTCTGTCAATTAAATGGGAAACTCAACTGTTTTTTTATTTTATCATTTTATACTAAGCAACATAAATTCCCTCAACAAAAGAGTAACTGTGATACTGAACACAACCTATGGTAAACTTACCTAAATAATTTGGTGGATTTATGAACATATTCTTCTTATATTGAACTTTATGTGAAGAGACCACCGTGAGCAAGGCTAATTCTTTCTTCCAAAATCTACACGTTAATAGCATTTGTCTTAGTTACATAAGTTTTTGCAGCTGTACTTAATCAGCAAGCTATAAAGCTGACCTACATGCAACCTTTAAGCCTTTAAACACACTCCTGCAACAGGACACAAGTGATTTAATTGAGTAAAAGGGAATGCAACTCTTCTGAGTTTATAGAACTGCTTTATCTTTGCTCAAATCTGAAGCAACACAACAAGACTGCAAAAAAATTTGCCCGTCTTGAGGCCTTGACTATATAGTCACAGAGTTTTCACTATTGTCAGGAGGAGAAGTGCTCCACTGGTGAACCTGAGCACAAAGGTGACTTGCTAGATGCAAGCTATGCTACCAGGAAAATAAAATAGCTTGGTGCAGCAATAAGAGTGATTAATCACGAAAAGCATTCATGGGCAGCAGCTCCATCATTCAGTAAGCTGAATTACAGTATGTGGATGCCAAAACCACACTGTTGAGCCTGCAGAAAGTAACATGAGCCCCTTGGAGCTAAACTCCTAAAGGATGTATTGTACAGCAAAAAGAAACGTCTTGTATTAATACACAACACACCACACAACACTTTAAATGAAATAAAAAAGAAATCAATGTAATTGATTTGGTTTAGGCTATGTTCTATAAAACAATCCAAAGATGAAGGCCTGCAACTTTGGAACAGCTGAGCCCTCGTACTGTTCGCTTTTATGAGATTTTGTTAGCAACCCAAACACAACAGAATGAACTGAGGACTTACGCAGACGAGGAGGGCAGAAACGGGGTCAAAAGCAATTAAGAGCTTGGTTCTCTCACACAGACATTAACCCTGGTCAAAAGCTAAAGAGTATGTTACAGGCCCTGTTTGCCTTTGTCAGCTGCTACAAGCAAAGTCCATTTCTATGATGACTGCTCTGCTGAAAGGCTCTATGTCTGAGTCTGAGGGCATTTGGATTCATTCAGTTCTTGTATTTTTCTATATTTATACACTGGGCATTTTGGTGGTACACGGTGACTACAGGAGTCATGAGTACAAACCCCAAGCACTGGCTGACGAACATTACCAACAACCAGAAGGCGCAGCGCAGCATGTCCTAGAATAGTCTTCTTGAAGATTTGGATGCTATCATCAGAAAACATAATGGATTAGCGTAATATAACCTGCATAAAACACAGCTAAAGAAAAGCTCCCTGCTTTCCTCCATGAATAAACGTCTTAAGTGTTTGAAGTGCTTCTGTAAAGGATCTTAAAACGCACTGTAACCAATGAGGCGTGCCCACTTGAATTCAATGCCATTATGTAATATGTTTTTTTTCTTTTTACTGTAGCCCTGCCCTTGATAAAAGCACCTGACCCAACCTGCTTCAGTGCAGCTGCCCAGGGGCAAATGACAAAACACCTGCTGTGGTTGTGGCTCTCAGATATGAATGTGCTTATATGAGGGAATGAAACACAGAGTGGCTGGGAAAACGTCAGAGATATTCAGACATGTTTCCCTGGAAAAATAACAGTTAAAAAGCCTAATTGGATCCTTTGTCAGTCAGTCACCGTCAGGCTTTTTAAGCAACCGCATGAACATGACCATTTCCTTCGATTCTTGAAATTTGAGTCTGCAGAGTGAAGTTGTGAAAGTGCTGACAGAGGATAAGAAAAGGAGGGGCCCTGGCAAAATGAAAAACTGGGCCATTGCCTCACAGCTCTGACCTTGGAGCATGTCCAGCCTGCCTGAATCTAGATAATGAGCCGACGAAGAAAGCGAGAGAGAGAACGGGAGAAACAGCTTGAACACACTCGTGCAATTACACACATACAATGATGCTTTTTTTCACAGGAAAATATGTGATGATGCAAACTTGGTACTCTACTCTCATACTGGGCAAAAATACATGCAAGCAGAGGGAGGGATCTTCAGAGAAACACCGGCAGTAATCAGCCTGTGATTCAACTGATATACCACTGCTGAGCCAACTCTCTTTCCATAACCGGCGAGTACCATGCTGCTTTAATGGATGGTTCCCAAACCGGGGCCCGAGGCTTCTGGCAGGGTTGTGACCCAGCAGCACCGAGCACAGAGTTTCATACATATTTCCCATCTGGTGTCACAGTTTTTGAATGTATTTTGAAATGTGAACTTTGAAGTGAAAGTTGTCAGATTATGAATCAGCGGTCCTTGACTTTGGAAGAATGAGGTGAAAGCTGGTAGCTGAACTCAGGTATGTGCACGTGTTTTTATGGTACTTGTGGAAACAAAGCCCTTAAGCCTGTGCACTTTGAGGCCCACTCTCCACCCCCTGGGTTACTGAAGACCACAGCCACGGCAATGTCACATACGGTTGTTAATACATGGTTTCATTCCATTCATAACATGTGGCCTATCTATCTGCTCACTGTTTATCTTCCTTCTTGGTTTAAAAAAAGGCCCACTACGAAGTCAGGGGTGCTGTTACGTCACTATTTACACTACAAGGTCCTTCGGTCATGGCACAATGGAGCTCAAATAAAAAGGAAATCACATGGTTTACACAAATCTTGAGATAAACCTTTAAATTTCTTTATCTAAAGTTCTCAAAAGATGATGTTGAGGAGTGGAGAGTAGAGAGCAGAGCTTTGTTGTCAGTTTAAGTAGTTGTAAGATGTTAGACAAAATGCTTTAAGCGGAATAGATTTGAACATGTGATATATCACCTACTTAATCTGTGAAGATATACGGCTCATGCCAACATACAATACAACAGTAATCAGCACTTGGCTGACTTGACTGTGTTGCTTTGAAATTAATTTTGGGTCAGAAGTTTAGAAAACTAAACTAAGAGTTGAGTATTACCGTAAGTCAATAAAATTTCTCAGACTGAAGAAATCAAAGAGTGCTCTGATGGCCGTGACAAATCATTTTAATGCTCGCCGACAGTGAGGGCAGAGATTATCCGAACACTCCCACGCAACTGAAAAGCAGAAAATAAGAGGTTTAGCCAACCCATAGTTCCAAAACTTTAAGAAAACCAATTTATTTTTCTTGCACCAAACAAAGAAAAGCGTGAACAGGGGCATAATGTTTTCCTAAAGCACTCAGACACACTTCCACATTCGCAATATAACAACACAATGTTATCACAACATAGGATTATGGTGTTCAGAAGCTTGCATCTCTAAAGAGCCAGCACAGTGGCGATAACACAGACTGGATACAGATAAACATACAGCCGAGGTGATGCAGGTATTTTGCCAAACATCTGATATGTGGCTCCTGCAAACTAAAACGAAGTAGCAGCTGACGCCAAAGCAGACAGGGAGATGGATTTATGTGGAGAAGATCTAATCTTTGGACAATCTCATCGCACTGAACCTCTTTCCATTAGACCAAACAGGAGTCATAATACACCATTTCATACCCCCTTTCAATTCATTTTCTTGTAACAGCATCATTACCGCATATTGTTTTCAAACAGGGGATGGAGCCTCAAGTCCTGGCAGCATGAAGGTTTCAAAAACACACAAAACAACCCTTCGAATTAAGTGCAGCAAATCACTAGTTAACACAGTAATAATAACAGTAATAGCAACTATTTTGAAAACTGATGAATTGTTTTGGTTAGTTTTCGGAAGGAATATTAAATATTTGTTTGTTTCTATTATGGATATATTACATATTACGTGATTAATCAGTTAACTGAATTTTTCTTCTTTTTTTGCAGATGAATTAAAGGGATAGTTCACCCTAGAATGATATTTCGCTCATTATCTACTCACCCTCATGTTGACTAAGGGCTGGAAGAAGTTTCAGAGTCCTCCGTCCCTTCTCTGAGTTACAGGGGGTCTTGGCGTAGCAGTGCATTTCAATGCAACGGTTGCAACAAGACGGACATTACATACGAGCAGCATGGAGGTATTTGGATGTTTTTTTGTGTGTGTGTTTTTACGAAGAGCTCTGGTGTCCCTTTGCAACCGTGGCATTGAAATGCACTGCTACGCCGAGACCCCCTGTAACTCAGAGAAGGGACGGAGGACTCTGAAAATTCTTCCAGCCCTTAGTCAACATGAGGGTGAGAAGATAATGAGCGAAATATCATTCTAGGGTGAACTATCCCTTTAATGATGAAAATATTTGTTAACACAGCTTCATGCAGCAGAGCAACTTCTTTAATATCCAATCCAAAGAAAATTTGCAAATATTCATATCTAAGAAAATCAGTGCCAATTAAATCTTTGGCACTATTGCTGAAAACCTAATTGTTGATTTGATTGATGAATTGATTTTTTTTGTTTTGTTTTAGTGCTAATTGTACATGTGTGGCAGTCATCTGGTGTTTTGGGGTTCATTCTGCTCCAGCTCCAAACAAAGTACCTGTCAGAAAACTCTATATGGGAAGTTAAGTTCATGTGAGCAGCTCCGAGCAGCAAAGAGAAATCACATCCACCTCATTTGTTGACCTTTACTACAAAGAGAGGACTCTCCCTCTCCCTCTGGGACAAAGCTGAGCTGGTAATAAATTCCTGCAGAAAAGTAAAAGGAAACAGCAACATGTGATTACTAGCTTTCTCGCTACATGTAACCATATAAATTAAGGAACTAAGACATCCTGGTTTGAGTAGTGTTTGGGTGTGAGGGTGAAGCTAGGTCCTAAATAAAGAGAGACGTGTGGTATGAACCAGACTACAGCTCATGAAGAGAAGGGAAGAAAAAAAAGCCCGCCTTGTAGACCACATCAGTGAGAAAAAGGCTAATTCAGCATCACTGAGGGAATGTTTGGGTCCCGGTTCACTTTAAGCTGACCAAGATCACGCAAAGGACACTGGTCCAGACAGAGGGCCACAATACTGAACGTCTAGAAGAGAAGCTACCTGCCTCGTGTCGTGTATGCAGGGTCTTTGATTCTACCACAGGGAGTTTAGGCAGTATGTGTCAATATGTCGAGGTATCACAGCCCCAACACCTCGCTGCAAACATCGCTCTACCTTCCTTTTTAAACTAACAAGTGATCTGTCAACAGCAACAAGCTAGGCTTCACAAACTAAGTAACTTTCTTAACTACGAAATTTTCAACTTTGAAATCTACAGCTCTTTGGAAATGATTATTAGGAGAATGTCACAGTTTGTCATTAGTCATCCTTCTTAATTTAGATCTGTTTGATTTGAATGTATATTTGGCCTTCACCAGGATTCAATAATAAAAACAAATGGAAAATTGTCAATCGCTATTTATTTCCAAGACAGCATCTTGAAATTGCTTCTTTTCAACTAACAATCAAAAAGTATTCAGTTTGCAGTGATACTGTGTGAGCAGCAATATTTCACATTTGAGAAGCTCAAACTAGAATTAGATTTTGGATACAAAGTGAGTATTCAGGAGGACTCTACACAGCCTGAGCCACCTTTCTTTTTTTTTGTTGTTTTGGCTCGATGGGTAGAAACAGCACCAACACTTACATGGTTGCCAAGGTATCAACTTACATCTGTGTTCTTGTGTTATTGTAGTTACTTGGGGTAAACATCCAAATAAAATTGGGTTATTTTCGTGGAGGGTGACTTGGATTTAAATCCTGCCAGCAACGATGCATCATTAACACCAGAAACAGACAAAGGTCTGGAGTTTTTCTTTGCTTTTTGACCCCCCGACTGTGAGTCAGAGCCGTAACTACAGAGTAATATCTTCTATAAAAATGGAGGCAGCTAATTCTTTTGCAGTGATTCACCAACCAGAATCCAAAACAAAGAGTACGACCTCTCTCTGCCTCTGAGTGTGTGTTGGCAGGAGGCCAGCAGGCTGTGTGCACTCGGCAGTGGTTGAGCACGTTTGTCATTCACGCTGCCGATACAATGAAGTCTTCAGTACTAGGGCCTGTGGCACAGACCTCGGCACTTCAAAGACATAAGCTCACACTCCAACACCACCTGCTCCTCACATATTTTCCCCTTCCCCTGCATTGTTAGACATTTTCTGATGCAGATGCTATGCACTTGAAGGATGGGCTTGTTGGACTGGAAATCAGTTTCCATTCTAAATATCTGAACAGCTATCCATTAGAAATTAGGGGTGGGCAAAAATATCGATATTCAATATTTAAATATAATAATTTTTTTTTTTTTTTTTTAATTTCAAGTTTTTTTTTCAAATAATAAATCATGTTTCAGACGTAAATCCAGTACGACTTCCGCACCTCTGCTCCGCGAGGTGTCACTGTACTGCTACCTCAGACAGTGTGTTGTACATGCAAATATGTTGTTGTAACTTGCACTTGTATAAAATGGCATGGATAATTTTAATTACATTGTTTTGACTCAGTTTGTCCCATAAATTATCACTATCATCTGATGTACATACAACTCGGATTTTAAGATGCATAATGCCTTTTACATTTTCAGTGAACTATGTAGAATATCGTAGAATATCGCAATATATCGCAAAATTTGGATATCGCAATATCGTGACTCAAATATCGTGATGCGTATCGTATCGTGAGGTCCTTGGCAATACCCACCCCTATTAGAAATGCCATACAGGTTTGTAATTTTATTGACTAGCTAAAATAATCGGTATATTTCAAGCAAAAATACTATAACAATAACATGACCTGGATGGACCCAGCTCCTGAACCGTGCTGTTTGCCGTCTTTTACATGATGTTTGAATGAATATCTCTGCTTTATGGACGGTGATCTGAACAAAAAAACTCTATAAAGATGGAAATGAATGAGCAAAACGACTCTTTAAATCATCAAGAAAATGAGTGGCAGATGAATCAGCGATGAGAATAATAATCATTGCAGCCCTAATGTCATAATTTAACTTTGACTGTCCCAAACAGAGTCATTTCATGTCAAGTATCTCCCAGCACTGATTTCTACCCTGCATTAACATGTTCCTGCATAATACAGCTTCACACTCCCAAACCAGGATTACTGTGCTTCAAAATGACTAAAGCTAATCCAATTCAGATATGACAGCTGAATGGATTTGCTGTTACAACTTTCTTTTGATCTTTTTCTAATGATATTCTGTATAGTGTCCAGCTGTGTTGACATTTCTTATTCCCTGCTGATCTTTTCCTGTCAACAGTGTCTTAATATCATGGGAAAATGATGATGTTATGTTTGTAACCGTTAAAGCTCAACGTGTGGAATTAAAAAGGTGGTGGTGGTGGTCATAACAAACAACTCAACACTTTGAATCTGTTACAGTGGATGGAAATGTGAAGAATGGGGGTGAGCTTCAGTGCTGTGACGTAGATCCTGTGATTGTTAGAGAGCGGAGCAGTGGTGATAGGAGGGGGTAGTCCACTCCTGCTGTGGTAAAACCCACCGTTAGACGCACGAGCAACTACAATATCAACAAGATGAGGTCATTTTTTAAAAATAAACACTTGCACAGACTTTGGGAAATTCTGCCTGGGGTTTTGATGAATGAATATTAAGGCTAATATTGCATGTGGTGCATGTTCTCATCCTACTTACGTCATGCACAAGCTGTAGGAAGGAAATGTACTGAGGAGAGTACAGTGTTTTTAGTATCTGAAGGTGATTTACAGTCTGGAGTTTTCTGATATTTATGAAGCTGATCAGTGTATTTGCTTAAAAAACTTGCTTAAGACCATCAAACGAGTTGATTAATCTTCTATCAGTCAACCGACTGATTTTAATTGATGGTTTCTTAGCTCTAGTTTAAACAACTTCAACATAACAATAAATTAAATCATGTCTCAGCTGCCGCAGTTCTGATAAAACAGCAGTACATTTATTTATTTTATTCCTTTTTATTTCCTGCTGCACTAACCTCAATGAAATACAACGGTTTCCCACAGTAGAATTACAAATGGGACAGTGCTAGTCCTCACATTTCATTAGCTGGGCATGTCCATCCTTAATAACCATTAAAAGGGAAATGGATTGCAGCACAATTAAATCTGCAACTGCAACCACTCCAGCATGCTAACAAGCCTGCAGGGTTCCCATGGGAAACTAATCAGGGTGTATCGCAGTATGAGCACTGCTCATCAGGCCCTGGGCTGTGTATTAGCAGAGGCTCTGCAGCTGCTGTCAGTGACTCAGGGGAAACTACAGCCAGGCCCGTTCGACCTGTGACTTCATGTCATGGCCATCAGCCAAGTTCACAAATCAGCAACCCAAATCAGGGGCCAGTAATCATGTTATAATAATTAAGAATTAAAATAGATGTTTGTGGTAATTCCAAAAATTGGCTCACTTCTGAGCAGTTCATACTGACTAGGTGCAAAAACATTTCCTTCCTTCTTTTGTGACATTTCTTTTTTTAAATCTATGAATGTTGTGCTTACTTGCATGCCCCATTTAGAACCAGATATCTTCACATCTCAGTTTCACAGATGTTTAAACTTTTGGTGAAATGGAGAAAAATTAGGTCAAACAAATGGTCTTCATTTACATAAATATGACATAATGAAAAATATACTTGCAGATAGCAGTAGTCCTAGCAGGGTAGAAAGGCATATCAAATATGTAGCAACATTTGTTTCATATATACATGTGGCGAGAAAAGCCACAGTCCTCAGAAGGGAATTTTCAACTCTCATAGTTGAAGAGGAGCCAGAAAAGCTCTCGAGGCCGAGTCTAATGTCTACTCTCAAGTGGAAAACTAGGCTACTAGGGTTTAGTGCCAAAAATACATAATTTTTGCACTAGTGCATCTCTCCTACAGGCTGAAGGAATAGTTTATGACCAAAGATTGCTTCCCAACTGAAATTAGGATGAGAGCAAAAAAAAAAAGTGGGGTGTGCCAAATTACCACTTGAAAACAACCCTCTCCACATTTGGGGGCTCCATACTCTCTGGCACAAAGTTGAAAGCAAACACCAAAATGGAAACAGATGTTGAGCGAGTGAGAGCTGCTTCACGCTGGTGTATATTCTCTGTTTTCATCTATTCTCTCTGTCTCTCCTGCTCCGTCCTCCTCTCTGGCTAAACATAACGAGTGGGGGTTGGAAAAATGACAGTCAAGCGATGGTGGTGGTCGAAGGGGGAAAAAAATCTGCTGTGAAAAGCTCAGATCATTCAGTCCTAGCCATTCAGGGCGAACCCACAGCAGACTGAAAAGCCTGCAGGAAACATTGACGGATGACTCTCCCAAAGAGCAAAGGTCAATAAAAACATAGATAGAGATGGGCCGATGTGCTCTGTTGTGACAACAAGTAGCAGAGGATCATGGGAAGTGGCTTCCAGTTGGACTAAAATGATTAAAGAGAGATCGAAGAGTGTTCATAATATTGATATTCAGATGGTGCACAAGTCTAATGTTTGTTGTCAACCAAGTCAAACACTGACAAAATAACACACTGTGATTGGTTTACCAAATGGCACATCAGCTATTTTGTAATAGGTGATAACATGCTCTTACCTAAAATCTAAGTTTGAATCAAATTACAGGTTTCTTTCAGATACAACTTCATGTACAGTACGTTTAGATAAACACGGTACATTATTAATGGAGAGGGTAGAAAACTGCAGTTATGAATATAATATCTTTGATACATATTATATACTGTATGTTTGCTTAGAAAGTAGGAAATGTTTAGACCGGCCATGTAATGGTGGGGAAGTTTGAACTGACCATGTATCCCAGAATAGCCTACATGTGAAGAGATGGTCAGCGCTGACTTGGATAACAGTACTTATGTCTCTCATTCATTTACAGCTCAGGCAGAAACCAGCTGATGAGATGGTGAGATAAGTAGGAAGGCATTAAGTACAGAAAGGATTGACAGAGGTAATTACTTTTACAGAGACAATATGCGACTTATTGTTGAAAGAAATAATTAGCTTCATCATGGATTCATATGCTGATTTTTCATCAAATCTCAGGCAATATGGGTTTTTTTTTTTAAATGCCTAAAAATGAACAGTTTTAAACCAAAATATATTGTGTTTATTTTCACATAAGACAAATTCTCTAGATTTTTTTTGGAGAAATTACATGACTGATCTCACTCAAAGTTGTTGACAATATTCTGACGTACGTGTATCTGTTTGCACACCTGCGCTGCACTCCTAGGAGACGTCTAATTAGCAGAATAAGTGAAAGTACCTGTGGGAGTAACGCTGCATCTTGTGACACTGCTATAATATAAATAATATCGCTGCTGCAGGCGCTGATATTGACAATGACAATTAAGTCCTACAGTAAGAGCTGGTTGTTGGTCATTTACTCTTTACTTAGTAATAATCAGAAATGAAACTTCACATGCAAATGAAAGACTTTCAGATTTCTTTTGAAGCCAATATTGTAGTATTTGTGGCCTGAAAGTGATCGGTTGAAGGTTTCAGTTGCAGTAAAACAATGCGGGTTCACCACAACCTCTGTCTGCGGCCCAGCCGAGGTAGTTTCCTTGCTTTGTGTATCACAGATGCAGACAACTTCAAACTTTCTCCAATGACTCAGCGCCCTCGTTATTCACAAGTGATCAAAAGTATGATGACAGTGATGATGGAAAGGAGAGAGAGAAAAAAAGAAACATAGCAGCTCCAACCATGAGTATGATATTAATAACTAGCAATGCTCCTAAAAGAAAAATACTTGGACATAACAGACCAATTACAACTTTCAGGCTGATTTACCCATTTCTTAACAATACAGTAACGGCTAATAGTCAAATGCCAGCCGTCCTGGTCAAAAACTGGGGTGTTTATCACCAAAGTTTTGAAGCAGCCATCTTCAAGAAACACAGCTGACTGGAAAGTTTTCCTTTGTTAAAAGCCCCGAATGTGATCCTTAAGGAAATGCTCTGATTTTTTTTTTTTTTCTTAAAATCTCCATTCTTCTGCAAACAACTTTCTAACATCTGTTCCTCGTTTTTGTGAGAGAGGATGTTACAACAGCAGCGGCGGCGGCGGAGGGGAGCGTGGGCCGAGGGAGGAAGGAGGGAAGGAGGGAAGGAGGGAAGGAGGCGCTTTATCAAATCTCCTGGAAAACACAAATTGAGTGAGGAGGAAGTCGAGAGCAAACATGCCATTTTACACAACTTTAAGGGCTGGACGAAGAAAGGGGGGGGGGGGGGTGATGATGTCACAAGTGACACGACTGCCAGGAATACATCACATGAACACCCACCACCTGACAAAACTGCTGATGAGCTCATTTACACTTTGGCGTGGATCCAGCCATTACTCAGAGGTTCAACGCTTCAAGCTAAAACACTACTAAAATAAGCAGCTATTTTGATAACCTACTTATCGTAGAAGTGATTACACACCAAGTGACTTCACCATGCATATTGTTCACATTTGAAAGACAAAAAAAAAAAGTTTTTGTCCTCTTCAGAAATGTTGATGAAGTCATTTTTAAGTCAACTGATGGAAAACCCAGCAGAAATTATAGGTCAATTAATCATTTAGTCAATCAACACAAAGATTACTAAGCTTTTTTTTTTTTAAACCAGAAACAAATGTCAAATTTTCTGCTCCATGGCTCTAACATGAAAACATTTCCTACTGTTCATTACCGCAGCTAATAGTAAACTGAGTATATTTAGACTACAATTTAGGTTTGATCAGCAATTTTAAACCATTTGTGACATTAATCAAGTGGGCAGACCATTCAATAATGAAAGTATGGGGCCCATTGGTTGCAGCCCTTTCAGACAATGGAAACATTATTTCATATCAATTTGTGGTTTGAAATTACAATGGCCATTATTGACCATTTTAAAAACCAAACATTGAATTCAGAGAGGAACTGACAGATGAATGAAACATGAAAAAAAAAACTGTTGGCTGCATCTAAAAATGAATATTATAGTTGACACACTGACTTTGTAGGCCTACATCCCTTAGCATATTATTGGATGAACCAGCTATAGGGGACCAGAGGGATAAAAGTGAGCTCCCTGTCCTGCCAACACAACACCAACAAGAAAATATAATCCCTGGGGTTTAACACAGTGTAATTAAAGGTATATAACACACACACAAAAAAACACTGCAGAGCCACTGGATCAGGATCTGGGGCGTAAAATGTCCAGCAATGTCCTTTCTCTGCGCTTCATTTTTTTTTTTTCAACACAATGGCCAGTGTGAAGGTTACTACTGGTGCAGACTTGAAAACTTCCCCCGCATTCATATTTAATATATTTCCAATGTTTTACATAATTTATTAGGCTATACCCAGGTTGAAAGGCGCTGACCTGCAGCCTGGTATAAGTAAGAATATGAACTATGGGATTTTAAAATGTTTTATATTCTGTTTCTGTATCTTGTAAGACTTCGCTTTTCTCTCCATTGATCATATAGGATAGGGTACACCTCTCTTAGGTGTGTTGCATTTGATTTGGTCTTTTTAGATGTGGAAACAGTTTATTTTTTCTCTTTTTTGTATTGGCTATGTGCTGTCTACTGTCTATTTGTGTATCATTTGTTGTATGGTAGTTTGTGGTCTGCGTTTCTTGTCTGTTTGTTATATGTTACATGTTGGGACTGCAGATGGAAATTAGCTACTGTATACGCTAAATCTGGTGCAACCATCTTCTCATTTTCTGTAAATGATTAATGTCATTGCACATGCACAATGTCCCCTAAATAAACTAATAATAAAGTGCACATAAAGCGCTCAGACCACACCACTGGTCAGTCAGTCAGTCAGTCAGTCAGTCAGTCAGTCAGTGAGTGTGTTGAGAGTTGAGTAAAGTGTGTGTTTGGTCTCGTCAGCCCATCACCCTCCCTCCCTCCTTCCCTCCCCGCCTGGCCTGAGCTTTCTTACAGACAAAAATAGAAAAGTAGCAGCCAGGGAGGGAGGGAGGCAACAAACAGCTCGCTTAGTTAGTTAGTTACCGTAGTTACTGCTGATTATTAGCCCCAATTTAGCAGCTAGCTGGACACTTCTTCCCTGAGAGATAAATGAATAACCACTTATGTAAGAAAGAAGAAAGGAGAGTAACTTAGCACTCACCTGAACCGCGGGGAGTCCTTCAAACACTCCTCGAAATCCACAGTTATCTTCATTTTTTTGCCGCAGTGGGTGACTGACTGACCCCGCACACACACCTGCTCTTTCTCTCTCTGTCACTGTATGTGTGTGTGTGTGTGTGTCTTTCTCTCTCTCGTTGATTAAAGACAATAATCCAGGCTGAGTCTTTCTGGCTAATTAGCTTGTTTGCTAACGTTACTGTTTGCGACCAGCTGGCTCTTCTCCTCCTCTGTCACTGCTCCTCCTCTCTCTCTCTCTCTGTTAGCCCAGCCAGCTTAGCCTCCTCAGCCGAGGGCCAGCAGCAGCAGCAGCAGTGGGGGGGAAGTCAGCGGCGGCGGCGGTGCTGCGGACCATAAACAAACCGAGTTGCCGGGTGTCCGAGTGCCGACAAACGCACCAAAGCTCAGGACGTTAGTTACAGTAGAGACGCAGCGACCGGTCAACGGGTGGAAAAAGCAAGAGTGCCGTTGTCCCGTCCGTCCGTCCGTCCGTCCGGTTGGTAGGTAGCTGCTGGTTAGGTCATAGCAGCAGCCAGTGGGAGAAGAGCAGCTTTTTCCTTCACCGCTCAAACTACACATACAGAGATCGTGTATACGGGGAGAGAAGGGAGGGATCACTACCGATATCCAGCCGGCGCGCATGTCTGCCTGTTCAAAATTTCTGTCCTTCCTTTTTTTTTGTTGTAGTGTTGTTTTTTAGTTTAGTTTAGTTTTATTTTTTGTGCGTGTATTTATATATATATATATATATATATATATATATAGCTTGTTTGTTTGTTATATGTTACATGTTATATATATATATATATATATATATATATATATATATATATATATATATATATATATATATATATATATGGGTCATTCCGCCAAAAGAGTGCCATTTGCTCATTGTAACTCTTAAAAATTAAACTTCATTTTTCATCCCATTTCAGTATAGAATTTTTTAATATACACATTTACTCATTCAAAATGAGTACTGGTCAATCTCAGGCTACTTTATTTAATTTATTGCTGCTTTTATCATTGCATTTTTGAAGAAAAAGTAACAGCAATGAGGGTAACAGCAATGAGTTTTTAGCATATAATCAGCAATTGTGTGAAATCTAGCCAAATAGCATCTATACTAATAGCCTGAGCACACAGAGCACATTATTAGGATTTAACTGAATATTTTACTTTTGATATCAACAAACACTGTCTAGAGATAATTTAGGTAACAGGAATGAGTTTTAAGAGTGACGGACCCTGACATAGCTACAATATCATTCAATTTCAGGAAAAATAAATTACAGAATTTAATGTTGGTCTTCCCATGACTTTCAAAAGACCTAAATCAATCAAATGTCACTTCCAGCAGAACATGTCACTGGTGGAATGGTCCAAAACTTTTAGAGTGTATGATGTGTCCGGGTAACAGCACTGAGTGAAAACCTGGGGACGGGACTAAAATGTGAATTTTAACCAAAATATAATTAGGTTTTAATTAAAAAAAATGTTATATAAGTGTAGATATAATATAGTCATATATAAAGTCACACTAATATGCAAAAAAAATGAGATTTTAGAAGGATTTTATTCATAATGCATTGTGGTAAACTATAGCGTTTGGCTCTGGGGACATGCAACAAAGGCTATGTTTCAGTGCTTTGAAAGCCTTTTTATAGTAATAAAAAATGATATATCTTTAATTTCTACAGTGATTCATGTGTATGGTGCTTTGTTTATTAATTAAATGCAATTTATATTATATTATTACATGTTTTTATACATTTAATATGCTGGGGACAGAAATGGCACTCTTTTGGTGGAATCGCCCATATATATATATATATTTTTTTTTATTGTTGTTCTGTCCTGTTTTGGTCATGTCTTTGTTGTGTTGTTGAGTCTGTTCTGTCTTTTGTCTTCTGTCTGTTTGTGTATTGGTCAGTGTATTGTCGGTTTATACATTGTATATGCCTGTTCCCATTAAAAAAAAAAAAAAGAAATCAGAGATCACCCACACAAAAAAAAAAATTCTGACAAGCTTCTAGGTTTCTTTTTTATTTGTTGTGCAGAGACAGGAACTCAGCAATCCAATCCCATTATAGAAAATAACAGCAAACATCATGACAGACAACTAACACAATAGAAAAACAATAGGCTACAATCATCCATACAAAAATATATAGGCTATAATCATAGAGCGGAAGATGAAATGATCTCCAAAAGGCATAAAGTTAAAAGATGACACAATCTCTTTACATTTTAAACAATATGCTGTAGGCTTTTTTTTTTTTTCTTCTTTTACATTCTCAAAATGACAGAAAAGGAAAAGGGCCTGCAGCAAAGGTTTGGCCACCCTGTATAATTATATATATATCACAGCCTATAAATAGTAAATAGCTTGTCTGATACCTTGGTCAAAGTTATCTGAGAGCTCAAGTCTCCTGGGTTTCCCGTTCTTTTGTAGGCTGCTGCTTTGTTTCCCCTTTTCACTCTAAATTTCTCTAAAACAAAAATAATACACTGATATTGCTTAAAATATTGCAAATTATGCCTTTTGGAGATCATCTAATCTTCCACTTGTTTAACTGTTCACGTTAGCAGAAATTTGGACCAGGGGTGCCCAGACTTTTGCATGCCACTGTTAAAAAACAAGGTCAAAAACAACCTTTAAAAAAAGGCTTGTGACATTATTATGGAAACGTGTATTATTCACTGAGAATGACAGGACTTTTATCTGCTTTTTGCTTTTATTTCATTCACTTTTATTTTGTTTTTTGGTCTAAGTTTTATAGTCCCAAATCACAAAGCCAAATGTCTCTGACTGTCTGTGTCATTTAATCTGAAACTGATTGGAAACGTTAAGGTTTTTAGGCAATCATTTGATATTTTCTTTTTCTTTTTATCACTCTCTTAGTTCAAATGTGTTTTTATATACCGGTAGTACAGAGCTTCAAGATTTCTCCAGACATTAACCTCAACTTCAAATAGCATGGAAACAGTGCTACAGCTGAAAGCTCCAGAAAAAGTTGGCAACTGTGGAGCTTGAGTTAGGATCGTTTTGTCAGCAGCTATCTAAGTCTGGCCTGATAGTTAAAGCTAAATAGATCAAATATAATAAATTCAGTAGCAAATAATAAAATAAGTTTAGTCCTTTTTCTCTTGGTTTAATGGTCAAAACCAGCAGATGACATGAGTGAGACTTGGTAACACGATATTAGATAATTATTAATACAGATAAATCCTATATATATTATCATACATAACATGTCTGGCAGCTGTAATGCCATTCTTAAATAAGTAGCCAATAAAATGCATACAGTAAGTATCAGTATCATTCTGCTGTTGGTGATCCTGGCAGTGTTTTTGAAAGAACCGACGGCTGAAACCAGACAGGAGTGATCCCTCTGTGTTTGTGTAGACAATCTTTGAATCAGTTGACAGGACCTTCCTGATCCATAGGAATTAACGTCAACAGACAGACGCCCTATTTCCTACTCCACCGTGGGTTTTTTTTTTTTTTTTTTTTTTTTACTGTAGCTCAGAATAAACACTCACGACACAAGAGCAAATTCAGAAAGTACAAAAACCATGAATTAGACGAATCCCATTCAACATTGCTTCTCCTGTCAAATAGTTCATCAAATCTTCCAGCGACTTGTGGTAGTAAAGCGATGCGTTGCGGATGAATGAAACACCAGATGATGCGTTCAACCTCAGTTGTAAACCCTCACCAGCACAACACCAAACATGCTGGACTTGTCATTGCACGAACACGGTCCTCGGCTTGATCCTATTAGAATTACTAGAAATCCTGCCAGGAGCGACAGATGTGTTGTGCAGCAGCGCTATCTGCTGGAAAAGCAAGGCAATGTCATAGAAAAAATCACGTGAACGCATCATAGCCACAACTCATGCACAACATTTCACAAAACCACACAATCAAATCTCTTGATTTCATGAGAAATTAATAATTTTTCATTTAAAGTAACAGGTTACTGGCTTAGAGAGGAATGTGTCTATATTGTCCCCTCTTGTATTAAAGGGAAACTTCGGTTTTTTTCAACCTGGACCCTCTTTTCATAATGTTTTTCTATATACGTGAGTGATGTAGATAATACAGTTATTGAGAATAAAATGCACGTTTATAGGGCGAACTTTGACGGGAGCCCAGTTGAAGAGCGTTAGATGGGCTGCAGGCTGCCTGCCCTGTTCAATACAGGAGCGACCTCGATAATTGTATTATCCATCACTCACGTGTACAGAAAAACATATGAAAACTGGGCCCAGGTTGAAAAAAACCGAAGTTTCCCTTTAATAAGCAGTGGATGCAATGTAAATGAAGGGCTCAAGTAAGTTTAAATCTATCTTTAAGTATTATTATGTAATTTATAGTGAAATAAAAGTTCATGCATTGTATTTGGTGATACTTGACATCCTTTTTTCAACATCCATTTCTTGGTTTGCATAACTTAAAGTCTCATGAATAATAATAAAGTAAAATAAAATTATATTAAGAATGATTTGATAATGGCTTTAATTGAGATAAAGATCAATACTACTCATTCTTGTGTGAAAAATTAAAGTCATTTTCAGGTTTACACAACCGAATAAAGTCCCCTATAGGCTTCTATAATGAGTGACCTTATACCATTTATAATCCGTTCATTTGGAATGCATTATTATAATTTAGTTATAAGTTACTAAATTATAGTAACTTACAGTAATAAGTTCCTGTTCTTATCCCTGTGCCCCAGAACATTTGTGAACATGCAGCAATCTCTTCCTAAAAAAGTAAGAAAAATAGAGAGAGCCCTAAAATGTGCAAAGTCATCCCAAGTTAGCTCTGTAACAATGAAAGGCACTTTGACGCCATGAAGCCATAAAATGTTTGGGGTTGGCATATTCCCATTTGTCACTCATGACATTTAGTCAATATTTTTGTGGAATAAAAAACTGCTGATACTTCACAGCGTCTGTGCCCTTCGTTGTACTCTGTGGAGTTACTCTGGATTCTTTGATTTCCATCTTTAGGACAGATAACAAATACTTAACTGCCCCGAGGCAAGATTAAGAAAGGACAGCATTGACTGTCTTTAAGATGCTTCACTTCCACTTTAGATCAAACATAAGCCACAAGCATCATGTAGTTCCTAACAACATTGTTTAATGATAGACAAAACAAAAACAGAGTATGCACAATCTGATGATTAAGAACATGCAAACTGCAAATACAAAAAAAAAAAAAAAAAAAAAAACATTTGGATTTTCAGATCCACGTCATTTTGAGACCGACACAGTGCAGAGTCATGGGACTGCTTAACAGTCTTTCATCCTTAGAAAACAAACCAAACAGAGCAGAAGTGGTGTGAACAAACAAAACAGTGAGACATGACATGAGGCAATAAAACTGGACAGAACAATAACATGGAGCATAGCTTGTTCATTTTACACACATGTACATAAATACATAAGAGGCACATTTGACAGGTAATAACCACCTACGGGGTGATCATGTCAGTCATGTATTGGACGATCCTGTCCTTTTGTCTTTAAGTGAGAAGATGAACCAATCATCTCAGCTTCTCTGCAGTTGTCTTCTCTATTCACTTACAAATTCAGTGGTCAAAATAGACGACAATGCAGATTAAAAAAAAATCTGCATTTCCACACATATTGATAATTCTCTACACAACAATCGTGATTCGTGCCATAATTAACTGTGTGGACGTTGTGTCCACTCGCTATACCGAGTTCTTTGTTAGTTGGTGGTAATGGTTTAAAGGAGTTTCTTTCACCTCTATTGTGGAGAGAAAATGCCACCGAATATAAAACTACAAGAAAAAGAAAAAAAAAACTGCAAAGGGACATTTGCAGAGGTCATACTGTTGGTCTATGATCGTTTGTATTTCTACAATACAAAACTCAACACTTCCAATCACAGTGAGGAATTAAAGGTTCCAAAGGAAAATGAATAGATCACAACACAAGACACACTCGAGGTCCCTACATACTTTTCATGTTATGCGTTCCTCGCAGGGCTGAACTGTCGAGTGAAGTCGTACAGTGTGTAGCTGAGGATAATTATCCACAAACTCAGTCAACAATTTTAGGTGTAAAGTTAAAGTCGCACCAGGATAAACTGTCTTCTTCCCTTAATACTTTCATCAAGACATCTTTTTAAGACTTGGTTGTACCTTTCTTGACACTTGTAGGAAACCCCAAACGTTGCAAAAAAAAAAAATCCTCACTCTGCCTCCAGTAAGCCTCAGTGATCAAACTCCACCACCAAAATCAGTAGCATCAATAACAACTCTTTCATTGACATTCCCAAGCTGCATCGTACAAGACACATAAGAAGTAGATCAATCGTTAAACTAAGTATCATGTCATGTAAGCCCAGTGAGAAATTAAACACAAACTAGATGATTGTACCTTTCTCACAATAATTTACTCACAAATCCTGTCTGATGAAGCTCACATGATGAGTCGAAACACACAAATCATTGAAGCGAGAGCACAGTGAGCGCTGGTTTCTTCCTGGTCAGATCTACTTAAGAGCCTGGTGCTTAAAGCTGTAACTTGTTAAAGAAGGGAAACCATTTTTGTACAGGTCGTCGTCCCGTTTATCAGTAGCACGTGTTATACCTCAGAAGTGGGACTCCAGTACTGTCCCTCCTATGAACTATGAAAGTATTAGGTGCCAATATCAATAATAGGAAAAAGACATCTGCTATGCACATCTGAACAGATTACTAATTTATCCTGCAGTCTTCTTTCACAAAATAATCTCTGAAAAGGAAAAAAAAAGAAAGAAAAAGAAGTGAAACAATGGGTTTATACTTAATAAAAACCCACATTGTGATAAAAAAAAACCTATGTGCCAAATCTATTAGAGGATTAATTTAGGAAAGACCTTCATCCTGGTCCTATGAGGTATACATGTTTGTAAAATTGACAGAATTTGAAGCGAGGTTTGGTGCTGTTCTTACTTGTAAAGAAGGAAAGTAAACAAGTAGTACTGTGTTGTTTTACTTGATCTAAAGCAATAAGCCATACAGTTTACTGTAAGCATCACAGTCAGACACTATAGTGTGCATGTGTCATAGTGTGTATTGTTAGTTGTATCATGTCAATTTTGTATATTTTAATGATGAAATTTAGATTGTGTAGGCTAAGTCATTTACCATGAGAAACTAACCTATAGATGCTAAACTATAATTTATTTCACCATAGCAACACCAGGCCAATGTTAACAAATCTGATTCTGTTGGCACAGCACTACAGGAAAGGTGGATAAAAACAAAGAAACAGAAAGATCTAACTGGTCAACTTTTATAAGAAAAAAAAGTAATGATGGTGGAAATAAAATGCAACAGAGTGATGCAAAAAAAAAAAAGAAAAAAGTAAAAAGTGAAGTTCACCCAGTATAAGCACTGCTGTCATGTCTCAGATTTGCCTTTAGTGAGGCCGTGGGGTTTCCCCTGGCTTGCTCCAGGGCTGATGTACTGGCTCTGTGGCCTGCAGAGGGATTGTGGAGTGGCCAGATGGGACTTCTGGTTATCCGACAGTTTTATTTCTTTCTTTTTTGGGTGTTTTTTTTTTTTTTTTTTTTTTTCTAAAGGCCTTGATCCTCCTTTCAGGGACAGAAACACATATTCTTCAGTCC
The DNA here is from genome assembly GCF_045865225.1 of Trachurus japonicus. Taxonomy (NCBI): domain Eukaryota; kingdom Metazoa; phylum Chordata; class Actinopteri; order Carangiformes; family Carangidae; genus Trachurus; species Trachurus japonicus. The sequence continues at coordinate 19,149,841 of NC_140910.1, forward strand.
AGAAGAGGTGGGAGGGGGAGAATTCTTGGCAACAGGAGAGGGAGGAGGAGGAGGAGGAGGGACCAACAGTCGTCACTTGTGTGTTTGTACTGATTCTGGGAGGTAAAAAAAACATTGTGTTGTGTTTGGAGGTTATATTGCACAGTTCTAAGGAGTAGTAGAGACAGACAGGTGACCGGGAGGTTATTGGCTGTTGCAGGGTGTTATATGGGTGGTGAAGCAGTGTCTGCTCTGTGGCCCAGCGTTGAAACACAGCGCAGTGGCATTGTCCGTCTGGATCTCGAGCCGACACACAGGACTGAGTGGGAGAAGGGCCTCGTCTACGAGTCCAGAGAATCAGCTGGAGAATAAACGAGACAAACATGAGAGATGAGATCCGAAAGATAGAAAATGGAAATATGTTGTTATATGTTTTCACAACCACAAATAGTTTACATCACTGACACAGACAAAAAAACAATGCAATGTCTCATTTTTCGTCCACTGTCCACAGGGGGCTGCCTTAGAGATTTTGCTTTTGCCCTCAAGTGATTTTAACTTAAATGATTCACTCAACACACAGCTTATGTAAAACTTTTTTTTTTTTTTTTTACTTTTGATGCTTTGTCTGGAGTTCATACACCTTTTTTTTGGTAAATTATGTAACATTTAAACATTTTTTTTCAAAACTGAAAACTAAGCCATTGGTGACTTTCAAAGCCCTTGTAAATTTACACCAGTCATCAGCAGTTTTATAGGGTGACACTTTATAATAAGAACACACTATTAAGCATTAGTTGAGCATTCAATACTGAATTCATAATTTATAACACATGGATACTTATTAGTATGTAGTTTATAAACAGTTAAAAATGTTTTACTCACCATTGATAAGCACTAACTGTATTTATAAACTACATGCTAATGAGTATTCATGCGTTATAAATGAAGAATCCAGTATTTATTAATGCTTAACTAATGCTTAATGTGTGTACTTTTTATAGACCTAGTTTTACCAGGTTTGCTATATCACAGCACTAAAAAACAGTGTATATATACATTTACAATAACACACTGTGCTTATTTATGTACAGTGAGTTATAATGAAGCTTTGTTGTAAACACTGGAACCTCATCCTAATGGATACAGGAAGTCATAAACAAACAACAGACTGCAGATTAATTTAGTAACATCCATGATGACAAGCCAATATTTCTATTCAATTTAACCAGTTGCCGTTGTACAACACCACCATGCTTCTTTCCAGACACTGAAAAACCTGTTGAACTGGAAACTGATTAAATTATCTATCCAAACGTGCGCAGGAACACAGTCTTCCTCTCCTTACCTTCCTGTGGCGGGTCAACATTGATCTCTTCTGTCTCCTCCGTGTCCTCCCTCGCCTCCTCTGTGTCATCCCTCATCTCCTCGTCTCCATCGTCGTCATCTTCTAGTTCGCTGGCGATGAGCTGACGGGCCAGCTTGATGTTCAGGCCCTCGTTGTAGTGCATCTTCCTCATCATCTGAAAATGCTTCTTTTTGGCTGCAGAGGAAGAAACAATTGAAATTTAATTCCCAATCCACATAATATGGTAGATGCCACAACACCTTCATCTGCTGTTCTTACTTTAAAAGGGTTCAAATGCAAATAGTGAGACACAATTGATGATACTTACTTTAGTGAATAATGATTTGAGTGTTTGCTGAAAGCTAAAGATGAACAGCAACTACCAGTGGCGGCCTTAGACATCTGGGGGCCCGTTTCAATATTTCATATGAGGTCCTACCCTGTTAAACATAAAATTATTTGCCAGCTATGTGCCCATGTGTCGCTGATGCGTTAAACCCTGAAAGGACGCAGTAAACGCACTATCCATGCATCCCAGGTGCGCACAACACATTAAGTGTTAAAATCACTATCAGGGCAAGAAACCAGGACTTAGCAGAAAAAACGAGGACTGAAGTTGGTTTTCATCAAAAAGCAAAATCATTATGTACATTTTCAGACAAACTACAGGCTTTAACAATATTCTGAATTTAAATTGGCAACAAAAGTAATGAGAGCAAAGTGCTCCGCATTATTTCAGCACCACGACCACGGACAAGGAAAGGACGAGACATGCGGACAGACAGACGTACAGGCGCTGATCCTGTCGGTGCTGCGGTGCTGGAGCAGCAGACAGACAGCTGTCTCCTCCATTATTAAAATCTGTAAATAAGCTGCCAATAATATCACATTTGTGCTCTCGCTGTGTTTTATTTCTCTGTTAAGTTAGGACGTACTCATAGATCGCCTGTTTGGAAGCATTTTAACCCGAGGAAAAAAAGGGTTGTTTTCAAAGGTAAGCCTACGATGTTATTGATATTTCCTGCCGTATTATTAATCAGGAGCGATTAGTACCGTCACGGCGTGGCATGATACCCGCATTAGTGGTTGTAGAGCGGATCAGGGGTCGAGTGTGTGACGCACGGTGGACAGAGCTGTTTGTGTGTGTGGTGGATGTAGGCCTGTGTGTGTGTGTGTGTATAATAAGGTGAAATCTATGAATTATTGTACTGTTTTTTACTTGGTGGATGGCAGCTGGGGGCCTCCCTGGTGGCTGGGGCCCGTTTCAATTGAAACGGTTGAAACATAGGTAAGGCCGCCTATGGCAACTACACTGAAAAAAGGTGAAAGGATGGAGCACATGACGCAGACTGCATGATGTGCTGGTTGCTATGTTTGTGTAAAAGTGTGTGTGTGATTGACATGGCATGGCCTGAGCAGAGCCCAACAGAAAAGGTCTATTCAAGCAGCAGGATAAGTGTTCATCACATTCTGGCCCTGAGGCAGACGGTTGCCTTTAAACACTTGTCCTAGTTTTCCCACACATCTGTACACACTACACACTACACACATACAGTATATATAACCCTGTAATTCTCTTTAGTCTGACAAAAATATCTATCATCATCATCTGCAGATGTTTTAAACCTGGTGTCAAAATGTTCCAATAGGTGGCACAAGTTAGCACATCCACAGCTGTGTCAAAGAGAGCTGAAGCTGCAGCAGCTCTGCAGTTTGAATACATCGTCTGGATTTGCTCTCTTGTTTTTACCTGAGTGAGAGCTCAAATACAAATATGAAACAACAGGGAGAAACTGTTATGAAGCCCTAGTTTCAATTCTGCCTCTGAGGTCAAAGGTCAAGAGCGTGTGCACATTTGAGCACCCACACCCACATACACCACAAGCACTTTCCAACAGTGATAACTCTTGCCAGCACTTTATTGTGTCACTCTGTATTTCACTACCTTTGCAGCAGCAGAAGACACCGTGTGTTTAAGTGGAGAGTCAAAATAAACAGGTGAACTGTGGGGCACATTCATTGCAACGACAAAAAAACAAACAAAACAAAAAAACAGCCATTACCATAGATACCAGTGTGTACCAGTGTCTCTTTCTGAGCTGATGAGTTATTATGACTGTGCTGCTCAATTTTGAAAAAAAAAAAACAAGGCCACACCATTATCGTAGATGAAGGCGCCACGATGATGTGTGTTTACCTTGTTCTTCTGGAGTCAGCTCCTCTTCCTCCTCCTCACTGCTCTCTTCTTCCTCTTCTTCTTCTTTCATGAAGCGAGGATCTGAACCCTCTGCTGCTGCCAGCCTTTAAAAGATGAGAGAAAGGGAGAGGGACACGAAATAAGTACAAAATAGTCCCATTGTGCCTCCCCTTTATTGTATTTCAACCATATTAAATGAGCTAAATGACTAAAAAAAATAATAACTCCTGCTCAAGTCAAAGTGGAGAAACAAAAATAAGTTCAGACCAGGATTGAGAAACAGACATCGGAGGAGCACAGATGGGGAGATGTTAGGCGAGGAGGAGGAGAGAGTAGGCACAGTGAGAGTGTGTGAGTACTCAAGCATGAGACAAAAATAACAAGAGTTACTATCCCCAGCCCTCACACTCACAAAGAGCTTTAATAGCAGAGGAACAAAACGAATAGTGGTTTATGGCTGGACGGATGCTTGTGAATATGTGGAAGTGCCCGGGGGAAGCTCCCCATTTACTGCGCTACTGCTCTCCATCAAACTGACCTGATTCGCCCAGACAGAAGACTGTCTATTTCACTACAGTTTCAAAATGCAATAACAATGGTAACAGATACACCAGGTGGATGGGGATGGATGCAGAAGACGGGAAGGAAGAGAGAGGATGTGTAAAGCAGATGAAGTGAATTAGGTACGAGGTAAAAAAAAAAAGCATAGTCGGATTAGAAGGCGAGGCAGACTGTGAGTGGATGTGCGAGAGTGAGAAGAAGGGAGCAAAAGAGCAGCTGTTGTACTATCTGGAGGGTTTAGTGTAAAACAATAGAAGGCACTCTGTACAGAAGTAAACAAAGGCGGCTAATTGACTTGCAAGCCTGGAGCTAATCACTATCCTCTCTGTGGCGCGCGCGCACGCACTCAAACTAGCTCATCCCATCCCTGCATCAATGCACTTATGTAAGCTAAGCGCGATAGCCCACAGCAAATACACTTCTCAAGCTCCCGTTACCATCAAGAAGACAGCTCTGAGTGATGGATGTACTGTACAAAGACCTGGGCTCAAAGGCTGAGGAAGAAGGCAGGCAATGGCATCCTCCTCCAAGCCTCAGCTCACTTACAATTTCTAGTTACTTTGCCAAAACACTATGCAACTTATTTAATAAGTATCCTTCATGCAAACTTATCAACAAAGTAAAAGTGACACTTGAAGAATATGAGAGCAATCCACATTATGTGTTTCTGCTACTTGAACTATTTTTTTCTGTGTTGTCGCTCCGACCCTCTGCGCTCTCCACATGTGGCTGTAAAGATTTCTTCACTCAAAGTTGCTCTGGATGGATGCAGCAAACATGAATAAAAAGTATTTTACTCTTTATTTAATTGTGAATGGCTGCCATTTTTCTGATTGTCGAGCAGCACGATGTCTGTAATACCAACGGCCGGTATGATTTCAAGCTTTTCCTCACGCTGCATAACTCATTTTTCCTCCCAGGAATTCAAGTCTGATGGGAAACACCCATCAACCCATTGTTTATTGATCAGCAGCTGTGTGGCTCAGAGTCAAAATGCAGCCTTTTCCATGAGAACAAAGAAATGCTGTCAGATGTACTGCTCCACTCGAGAGTGTAGGACAATTGCATGGGATTTAATTGTTTCTTATGATGTGTATTATGTGGAAATGCATAGAGATACACGTTTTTACAGGTCCGTTCTATACATATTTAACATCTGTTTGTTAACAGAGGAAAAAAAATTGAATCCATCGCTCTTGGGTTTATAGTGGAGAGACACTTTTCATTACTTCCAGACAAAGTGATTGAAGCAGGTAACCAAAGAAATTCAATCTATATCCCACAAACCCTTTAGAACAGAGACAGAATATTTCAGACCAGATGATTGTGTCCTGAAATGACAGTGGATAAGGCTAATGACTCCTTCTTCTTCCAAACACTTGTCAAATGTTGCCTGTTCTCTCCACGACTCTTCAGTATCTCAACCTCTCGTACAAGCCACTGAACTGAGTTTGGGTTGTTTTTTTTATACCGATGACCTTTACCGTGGTTCTCTCAGCTTTATTCTCCTCCAGTGAAAAGAGGATGAAGTTTGTCAGGATGCATTTAGTGAATTCAGCCTGGAGCACTGTCAAAGGCAGCGAGTGCACTGCCTGCCATGTCTGTGTATGCATAAACTACTTTAGCCTTTCTTTCTGCCACTTCTGCACACTTTTTGAAAAGGTACCTTAAGGGACAGTTTTCAGGTGTTGAATAATGAACAAATATGCTTCCTTTATGCAAATAGATTTGTCCAGAAACCCTCAAACCCACTGCATCTGGCATAAAAAATATACTCAAATAATAGCATGAAGGTGCCATTCAATTGGTAACTGTTAGCAGCTGTTAAGGTTGAGAGCAAGTTGATTCATTTCCAACAAGTTACTCAAACTATTGGTTGAGCCAATATGCATGTTAATCATTCCTCAAAAGAAATAATGGAATTAAAAAATAATTTGTATGTATGTATGTGTATATGTAACTTTGGTAGCCCTAATAATAGTAATAAATATAATAATAAGGTACTATTGTAACTTTAATCTTTTAATGTGTCGCCCATAATGCTTCTTTGTGTGATATCACAGTAAAGTGGCCACTAAGTGTCTTGGGACGTCACAGGCTGAACAGTAAATACACCTTTTATCAGGTATTGTTATTCTGTTTAATTCTAGTTGGAGGACAAGGACATAGGTGTGTGTTTAGGTGTGGCTTATCTAGGCTACACCTGAGAGTACAAAACACTTTTCTCCCTTTTCCCACATTGTAATTCTGCACCTAAATGCAGTGGATCTGGCTGTTGCTGTGGCCAACCTAACCACTCAACCATCGCTGCTTGTTACTCTCCCTTCCTCTCCATCTCTGCACTTACTTTGATACCAGGTCATCAGCTGCAAGTCCGCCGTGGCCTTCCGAATCACTCAGCGCCCCCTCATCATCATCGTCCCCCACCATCCTGGAAGAGAGGAAATAACCAAGATATCAAGATAAGTGAAAAATAAGGTGAGGGAGGGAGGGAGGACTGAGGGGGAAAGGAAATGTGGAAACAAACAAAGAGGAAAAGTTGAAGGAGGGGATAAAAGGTGGTTTGGAGGACAGGGCAGAAGACCAAGAGGAGAGAAAGGTGAAAAGACTGCGACAAGGGTGACCTTCCTTGCAGCACACTGACATATTGGATTACAAACCTGCTGAGACATCCCTGTAACAACAAAACACACACACACACACCAACCTAACTCTCCAACAATGGCGCTGATGGGGACTTTAAACAAGCTATGAGATCATCTCAGGGTCAATTCTGTGTTGCCCTTGATGGAAATATTTTCAGTGTAAACAAATGTCTGTAGATGTAGTAGGTTTATAGTTGAAATATAACACAAAAGGAAGTTTAGCCTGAAACCTCTGACCTGTTGTAAGGTGTGCTGGGTTCGTCAATCTTCATCAGGCCGTAGTCTTTGTCAGCTGGGTGATATGTGGCCAGGATGTTCATCTCGTCCCATTTCTGGGATTTCTTCCTGTAAAAAGGATCAAAGAAAAAAAAAGAAAAAAGGAGAAGACATAAATAAGGGTCAAGCGGACAGACATGGACCACTGTGCACCAGCCGCCACCACCACCACATCCTCCCGCAGGAAGAGTGACCAGATTTACAGTAATGTAGGACTGAACGTGCTCCAGTTCTCTCTCGGACTGCATTATTTTGGGAACGCACAGATAAGAAAAGCCCCAATATGTCATCAGCACGTGGATTAAGACTTTTAAGACTCTCAGGGGAGTGGTATGATTTCACGTCAAGGTAATCCACCATCATGTACTATGCAAGTAAGAGGCTGAGCAAGTAAACGGGGTCAACAACAGCATCAAGTTAACGCTAAAGATCTTTCTCATTGAATACAATTGCTTTCACATTAGTTGATTTTTGAAACACACCTGCTCCTAATCCCCCAAATGGTTCCACTCTCATCTGGGAAATAAGGTTGTCACCTTGCTATGCTCCATCGGGGCTTTTTGTTCACAATTACACTAATCCTTGCTGCCCTTTCAAATCCTCAGAGGAAATGAAGAGAAATGAAGAATAAATCAGCTCCGAATGAAATCTTTAGCTGGAGAGGATAAAGAGAAGAACACCTGCTATTATAGCACAGAGGAGAAGACAAGGAGGCTTTTTTTTTTTAACTTACAGAAGAACTTAATAAAAAAATAAGTTATCCCACTGCAAATTAATTCTTTCACCAGGTATTTCATTATCTTGTGCTTAACCTCCTCCTGAGGTTTGGCATCGTTTGGTTTCTGTATCCTCACTTGCAATTATCTTGTCAAACGTCTTCTAAGGCGGTGACATTGTGTCATAAATAATTATATGATAAGTTATTGAATTTGCTCAATAAACTAAACTGTGTCCTAAAGCTATAACTGCAGGGGAGGGGCTCCTGGGAGTATTATCTGGCTTTCTCCAGCCTCTCCTGCCAAGGTACTGTACATCAGCCCTGACCTTGTTTATGGAACAAAAGGTCGGGTATCATGGTGGACGGGCAGGGGGTGGGAGAGCACAGAAGCTAAATCCACCGCCCGCTGCTTCAAGCCTGGAGAGCTCTCCTCCCTCTCTGCCTTCAAAACAGACTTCCGTCATAAAGATTTTGCAAATGCCCGTGTCATTAGTTCTGTCACACTCGGAGCACCGAAGGAGGTGGGAGTATTAACACGTCAAGATAACCTGCCAATCGCAGAAAAGTGTAAGAGGCCCATTATCATATTCTTTTCTGTCAATTTCACACGTGTATGGCACTATCTAGTTACAAATACATAAAGAAAAAAATGACATTTTTGTGCAGGAAAGATGAGATGTCATGCACTACTAGAGGACACAGTATCACGCAGACAGAGGATGGTCAATAAATCAATGCAGTTGGTTGTGGATGCTGAGCCAAGTTCATTTCCCTGGTCGCTACACTGACTTTGGCAGTTTACTTTGGTATTTAGCTTCACTCTAAGCTCTCAGGGGACTGCACAATTGGATGCAAAAGTAGATGCACGCAGTATACATTTTCAGACTATGACTTGACAGAGGAAAGTTTAATGGTGCCTAAGAAAAATGTTTCTTTCTTCTAATGCATAAAAACATTTTCGCATCCTATGTGAGAGGTGGATTTAAAGTGGAAATATGCCGGTCGCTTTTCTGCTGTTTTGCTAACCCTCCTCCTGGCCATGTGCATTTGTTTACAACGAAGCTGGCGAGAAATCAATCAATAGAGCGGTACATAGCGTTATATATCATATACGATGTTACGACGTGTATATTTGTGTAGTCTTAAAGCAGAAGTAAGTGATCTGGTCGTTTTGGCTAACTTCCTGTCAGCCGATGGAGTTAGCATTCCCCGCCCTCGTCCCTACGTCACCACATTCACGCGCATCCCTTGGCTGCACACACAGAGAGGACCGCCCCTTTATGCCATTCTCTCTCCTCATTGGATAAAGGTTGTAGGATACAAGGAAAGTTTTCTCCTCGGCTTACAGCAGAGCAGAGTGACTGACAGACCCGTGTTTCAGACCAAACACTCTATAAAAGTGATTGCTGTCGGAAGATATAACTATTTAAGACTTATATTAACACAAATATTCCGCTTACTTCTGCTTTAAGCAAGAGATTACAGAGGTTATGGGGTGCGTTTGTGTCGCGGTGCGTAGAGACAAGAGCTGGGACACTGGGGCGGTGGCACTGATCTTGCAAAGTTGATTTTCAGCTTAGAGACACTATGTGGAAGGCAGAAAGCCTCAATTCTCCCTTGTAACAAGTTAAATGTCATGTATCAAACCATCACTATTACTCCAAAACTGCTTAATTAAGGTAAAAATGTAGCATAGTTAACCTAAGAAATCTTGCATAGATCCTCTTTAATGACAATGGTACTATCCTTGCATGAGTCCAAACTGACACACAAAACAAGGAAAATTGTTTTGTAAAGCAAATTGAACAGTCACAAGTAGGTGAACCTTCTACTCATAGGTTTTAACGGTTTGGGTAAGACCTATGCACATACTGTATGTTGATATGAAATGGCAAAACAATGAGATGTTGATGTGCTTACGGGCAGCTGGGAAACGGCCTAGTGGTTTTGAGAAACTACTCTGTAAGCATGCAGCCAGGTAGGCCAGCGTTGTTCATCCTGATAAAATGTCCTTGACCAACATACTGAAAAAGCACACTCATGTTATTAAAAGAGATGTTGCGTTGCGTTGTTGGGTGTGTGTTTCTGTCACTGCACCACAACCAAAACTAGAGAAACCTCTGCCGATACTACATACAGCATTCCTGCAAAGATAAGACTATCAATGGAGAATCTGATTTTATATCCTGCTCAATAAACAAGATGGTGAAAATCTTTGGCAGAGGGAAGAACATTTGTCTAGTTTTCCAATTTCATCAACATTTTAAAAACCATAGTCCGATCTCAGAAATAAACGCGACTCTGCCTGGAGCATGGAGCATGTGTGTGTGTGTGTGTGTGTTACAATGCCGTGTGTTAATAACGTGTATATTGCTTCACTCTGGAGTGTAGTTACACAACCCAGCGGCAGACAATCATGTTCTATTTCAACCAAACTGATGTTGCTTTTAAATCCACTCTGGTCCACTCACTCAAATCATCACATCAACTTTAATACAATGATGATGCACCTGCCTCTGCAAAGGAAGGGGGGGGGGGGGCACATCACCAACCACTGCCACTCACTAAATATAGGGCTGTATTCTCTCTTACGACGGTGACTATCTCTCGAGGGTGGTCAACAGCTGGCGACATAACGCTTCAGGAAAACTCATTAAATAGAGTGAGTCATCACCGAGAGTTGAGCTGTGCTATCAGGTAGCATAGTCAGAGGGGAGTGGGGAAAGGTCCAGGCCTGTGCTCTGCTCTCCACTCCACTACAGAGTCGAGCCACCAGCTGCAGTAACAGCAGGAGGCCATTGTTTTACAGTGTACAGACCTCGGCTGGTCCAAATGAACAAAGCATCGAACTGGTGCCAGACGCTGTATCAAGCCAATGGGGGAACTTGTAACAAAATGTATCTGTCCTTTTTCCACATCCAAATAAATACACACTGAACTATTTTTTAAATATTGTATGAATGAAAGGAACTTTAGTTGAGTACATATAAATCTAAATAAATCTTTGCGCTTTAGCCACCCTTTGCTTCAACAAAGCTACATCTGTAAAAACATTATCACTGCACAATAATTTGACAATATGCAAGAAGTCCAAATGCTAAAAAAGGTTTTTATACCTTTCTTTTTCATAAAAAAAAAACCCTTTCCATCTCTGTAGTTTTTGGTAAACAGTCAACATGAGTGCAAACTCCTAAGTCAGCAGAAGCACTGAAAAAAAAAGATTACACAAAGTTTGACAGATAGCCAACTAGATTTAGGACTCAAAGAGTTTCTTAAGCCCTTGTCATCTCTCGACTCCTAAGAGAAAATGTGCAGCAGAAGAGAAGCTGAGTCAAGTGCAGGGACTGCAAACTGGATACACTGCACAGCGACATTAATAGCTATGGCGAAAGTCAGGATGTGCAGAGGAATTGAACTGATCAAACTGACAAGTAAAACTATTGCTGTTTTGTGCTGCATCTAACTAAGCCACAAGGCCAAGAAATGCAGCTACATCAATTTATTATAATGAAGGTCAACTGTTTCATTTAAAGGCCCCATGCTGTGCACTTTTCTCTGGGTTTATTTACCTGCTGATATCCCTAACAAGATGTATCATTGGTTTTGAGTACCTGTGATCTGCTTAATATCGTCTATATTGCCCCTTTCTGTTGCCTCTTTCTGGAGTTCTAACAGGCACAGGTCATTTAGCCAATCAGAGAGAATGAGAACCTCTCTGATTGGCTGACTGTTTTAGAGTGGCATGTGGTCGGGCCAATCACAGGCAAGTAACTGAAACCTAAGCTGCATTCATAGAAATTGAAAAATAACAACTGGTCACGGTGGGCGGAGTTACTTGTGTGACATCACAGAAAGGAAGTGCTATCTGCTCGTCTCAAAGAGAATGTTCCTACAAATGGGCGGTGTGTGTTTCTCCGTTTATGACCAGTTTGATGCATGGGACAGTATATACGTGGCCCAGAGACCTCCCCAAGCATGAAAAAATAACCAAAATCACATTTTTCATGCCATGGGGCCTTTAATAATTTAAATATAATTACACCCATATTGATGAGATTTTTTTTTTAACCTGCCCCTGTATCAAGAAGTATTTTCACTCAGTTTTGCTGACTTGCCCTCCTTTATCCCTGCAGACCAGGGATGTTCAGACACCTGTTGATTGTGCCACTCCAATTTTCCTCATCAATACAGGAACCATTTTAATCGTCTGTGCCCACAGTTGGTTTCCACTGACCTGCACAGAGGAGGTTAAACTGCCCGAGGGGTACTTTTCTGTCCACATTATGGAAAGTCAGAGATTCACCGACAGACTGTCCATCACGCTGTCAGGATGAGGCTTGCAAGACAGTGAAGGAGATCAACTTTCATGGAGGCAGCCATAAATTATATATGACTGGGTGTGAGGCTCATGCATCACTGTGAACTAAATAATAGTGGGTGATTGAAGGGATGACAAAAACGCTAATGGGTTAAAAAAAGAAAAGAAAAGAAAAAGGAGCCAAGGCCTTGCAGTGCCCTCTTGTACCACGGGACATGTTTGTCCTGTTGTTGGGAGAGGAGTGTATGGAATTTGTGTGAATTATCTTAGACAGTGTTTGCATACGGGATAAATGTACAGTAGGGATGTCACGATTACTTGTTTTCACAATTAATCGTGGTATCAAACGCCACAATTATTTAATCGTAAAGATTCCTAAATACCGTTACTTTCACAAAACTTTGATGTTGGAACCTTATTGGCAGATGTGTGCAAAAATAAAGGTAAATGCACAGATACTGGTCCATTTATCTAACGTAACATTGAATTGGTAGGAATTTAAATGTTAGCGTGTCATTTTTAATTAAAAAACAAAACAAAAAACGATTAAAATAAACGCAAACATTGGTATAGATAACAATTCATGACCTGAATACTTAAAAAATTTCCCTTGGGGATGAAGAATTGGTCATATATAATAGATACTTGAAATATTTTGTGTAAACAATGAGTAATGTAATTATATTTTGACTATATTTGATTTTACACATTCATAGTGTTGTGAAATTAATTAATGCATAATAATTGTGATAATCGTAATACCGTGATTATTTCTCTGACAATAATCGTACCAAGAAAATGTATAATCGTGACATCCCTAATGTACAGAGTTGTAACGCGTTTACTACCAACTTCCACTGCCATAAAGGAAGTTTTTTTTTTTAACTCATTAGATAAAAATTACAATCATTATGCATTTTCAGTGGTTTATCACAGCTGTGTTTGACTTGTGCAGATTGTGTTTGTCTCCACAAATTAAAAAGGTGATTGAAAAAAAAAAAAAAAACAGACATCAAGAGAGATGCACTCTAATAACTGTGAGCAGCAACTGTGAGTGTTTGATCCCCTGGGTCCATGCTGTGAGTAGAAATCTATGGTGGGAAGCTGTATTGTTTAAACATGGACAGGTGGCAGACCAGATGCATGCTGGGTTGTAGGTATTTGTGGAGCTAGTTCAGGATATCCTCTGGGTACTGTAGAATGTGCTAGAAGGCAGAGCGATACGTTACACACAATTGAAGCTGATAAGTGGGAAAATATGTCTCAGCCGTCCGTCACCACGCTCGGTCCTGCATAATGGCAGTAACAAAGGTTGCCAATCTTCAGTGTTTTATGTGAAACATGAGTGTGTATGCGCCGTAGTCCCTGGGGAGTCAAGTAATGTCAGAATGGATAGAAGCTGATATTGGAGAGTCATCATTTGGGAATGTCAAAAAAAAAAATCAAGTTATACTGTCAAAGGCTTATGAAAAATTCAAACAGTGTGAAGGGCTAAAAAAAACGTATTAAATAATAAAATGAAGCACAAGATTCTTAAAATACTTGCAAGCGCAAGCAAAAAATTACCTGCCAGTGCAGGAATATGTGCAGGTATGAGTGTGTGTTTGTGTATTTGCTTTAAACAAGAGATGACAGTGGCAGCATGGACAACCCTTGTTCATCTAATCTCTGTGGATTTGGGGCTTGGATGCACAAAGGATCCTTCCAGAATTTTTTTTTTTTCCCTACCTCCATGTCACTCAAATAGACTATTTTTGTAGCAACACAGAAAAAGCTTGATTCACTGTTGGGAATGGAATTCACTAATAACTGCCTGCCATCCTTCAATGGCCTAATTTCTCTCACTGCAGCTCAGAGAGGACTGTTGCTAATTTCTGGACCTGCTGGAGCAAGAGACACCGGGGGGCAGAGTGGATGGATGATAAATCACACGCTCAACATTCAACTTTAACCACCTAAAGAAATGGACACAATGGTTACATTCCTTGGTAGCCAGGAGCGAAACTACACAAGAGGCTGATTAGGTTAACACTAGAAGTGATACAGTATGTATTTGGATCTAAATGATAAGAAGCACTTTAGATAAGTTATAAAAAATAAATTGAAAAATGTTTTTAGAAAGGAGATAGTATCGTGTCTGACTTCTCAGTTTCCTTTTTTGTTTTGTTATTTGTTCCGGTTTTTTTTTGTTGGGTTGTTGTGTGTGTTGTTTTGCTTTGTTTTTTTCATAAGCTTAAGAATTGTGTTGTATGTGCAAATCTTTAAACTATTTAACTATTTCTTTCAATATCTGGATAATTGTAGTGTAGTTTTAGTTTGTATAATGTTGTTTTTACTCAGTATGTTTTTTACTATATTTGGAATTGTATGTGCTGGACCCCAGGAAGAATAGACATTGCTCATATAATGAAGAAATGGTTAATCGGGATCTTAATAGACAATAAACAAACCATGACATGTTTACAAATGGGTCTCAATCTATCAGATAAGATAATATTTCTGCTGCTTCAGCTCCAACTCTGCTGTCACCAGTAGGCAGCATCTCCACCTAGCACCAATGATTTAGCAACATTTGGCAGGTGGGTGGTGTTAATGCATCACACCGACTCGAGAATCACACAGAATTCAATTCTGGTAAATCTGTAGAAGCTGTGGTATGTTTGTGTGCATTTATTTATTTATTTATTTATTTTTAGACTTAATTACATCAATATATTTTAAACCCTGATTCTTGGCAACATCTTTAAATTTGTATTTTTTTTATAATGGTTTATGGCTTCTGTTTTTAAAGTAGTTCAGCAGATGTGCTTTGCAGAGAGATAAACATGCTCAAGGGCACTTTGAAAAACTCTGAGGGGATTTGAACCAGCAAAGCATAAAGCATGAGACAACCTCCTGAACAGACCTGCACCCTTTTTTGCCTCAGGTATTTTTCACTCAGTCACTCACAGATGTGTTCTCGATGACAAACAGAGCTAAAAATATCAAACAATGTTTGTTTTTTTTCCTTAAAACAATTTGGTGCCACTGCTATAGTATATGAATTATGCAAAGAAAAGCTTTTTTTGTGTTTCATTAGGGTTTTTTTCTTTCTTCCCCTTAATCCCAATTCAAAAGAAATTGTGTTACATATCCTTATCCTAAGGTATGAATTGTGGTGCCAGATAAGCACACATGACATTCAAAGATAATATATCTTTTTTTTCCCGCTATTAAAAAGCAGCAACATTGTTCACTTATGTCTTATGTTGGCAAGAATGCAACCTAATTTACAAGCCTCACTCCAGGAACGCTGCATGCCCAGAGTTTCCTGGGGCAGAGAGGAAACTGTGAGTTGGCTGTAAAGCAGCAGAGTATTGAAATGAGCGAACAGGGGCCGGTGATCTGGGGCGTTATTGTCTCCCTGCTCGATGAAAGTCTCCGTGTCACTGATATCAATGCACTGGAAAAGACATGGCTCCTAGGAGGAAAGACTGTGGATTTGGTGCATGGGTGCATGCATGCCTCAAGAAAACAAAGTTTTCTCTACTTCTTTGTCAGTCAAAGGGATTATTTTTTTGTATTAACACAGAAAGAGCTAGCATCACTGTTGGGAATGTAGTTCACTAATAACTGCCATCCTTCGATGGCCTAATTTCTCACGCTGCAGCTCAAAAAGAGCGCTGCTGACGTGTGGCCCTGCCGGTGTGAGAGACGCAGGAAGCACCGTGGATGATAATAAATCACACATTTAACATTTGCCAACTACAAAACTTTAGCTGGTTACCTTCCAAAGTGTCAAGACAGGTGAAGAACATATCATGAAGCTGATCTGAACAATTTCGATATACAGTGACTAAGCTGTGACATGCATGTTGATCTAAATAAGCATAAATGCCCCCTAATTTGTATTAGGTCTCTTTTAAATGAATGAAAATTTCAATATAACTCCCTACATTGTGACTCCAGAGAGAGAAAGAGGGTGAGGCCAACTTCCAACAGTGGTTAACCTGTCCATACAGCTCAGCACATATCAGAAACAGCACAACTACTCTAACAGCCCAAAATGAGTTTTCACTTTCTACATTTTGGTAGATCATTCTAGACTCTAGTTGTGCCCTTAAACTGTGAGACTGTTGGCACAGTGCACCCAAATTTGACCCCGTCTGAGATGTCCCCTCTGCCATCGAACACGTTTGATATTTTAGTCGAGCGTCCTCTGCCGTGAGTGTTTGAATGAGCCAAACTGAAACTCTGGCCAGCGCCAGGATGGAAGTTATGCCACGCAATGTGAGATGTCCGCTTACAAAACATAGACTAAAAGGGCACATGAGATGTGTTCATGACAGAGAGGACCTGACAGGGGTTTTAATGGTAACATTGAATATTAAACAGCAGTCTTATGAGATGGTTGCAGGTGAACTAGAGCAGAGGTGTAGAGATTATCAGATCAGCATAGTCTTGTTTACCACAGCTTCTGGCCTCTTTCGACCCAGACTGGTGCTTTAACACCAGCGCAGGCCTATAACACAGCTGTCAGTGTCAACATCAAGTCTTTGTTGCCAGATTATAACTTGGGTACACCAAGCTCTGCTCTGTCCACCTGCTTAACCTAATCGACTCTAAATACCCTTTCAAGGCATTTTACCTCCATTTTTTGTGATAAGCAAAAGCAATAAATCAAAAATCCAGAGAGACAACCATACTGTAAATGGACTACATCATATTTACTCCTAGTCAGTGCACCATACAATGTACTGCTTACCTTACAGTCGTTACAATTAATTGACCTACTGATGGACATAAATTAATCAGCAGCTATTTTGATCTCTATTAAACATTTTAGTCATTTTTCAAGCAAATCTTGTGAAGAAGACAGCAAGCTATATGTGATTGGGTTTCTGCTATTCAAATGGCAGGATAATATGCTGCTTCTTTTTTGCTTGTACAGCAATGAATTAAATATGTATGTAACAGTATGCAAGAGGCGTAAACTATGGCTTCAACCCCAGGTTATCTGAGGTCATGATGACATGTAGGAGTAAAACAATATTTGAATTAACATAAGGCTCTTTCTCCATGAGAGCGCCGTAGATTTGCCCTATTATGGTCATGGCTGAACGGGGGTTGTCACTGTTTAACGATGTTTATTACTATCTTCTTCGGACTACCATTGAGTTAAATCGACAGGAGGAGTTTTATTACAGCCTGGCGTCTCTAACGCACACAATTATTAGTGGTTACCACCCGTTGTAATCACATTATTGGCTAACCTAACAAGCTAACCAGACAAATGTCAAACCTCAGCTCTTGGTTACACATATAACACACAGATTTTTTTTTTTTTTTTTATCAGGGAGAAGAATCTGTCTGACAAACAAAACACACACAGTGTTGTTGGTGGTGGTGGTGACATTACCAACCAGACAGGCGGCTTTTACGTTACAAGTTACAGCAGCACGGCCAAGGGAGTAACGTTACCCAGGCTAACAAGTGTTTAGCTAGCTAACGATACCGGGGCTAACCGACAACCCGCACGACAGCGATGCACAAAACTTACTGCGGGTCATCTTCCGAGAGCCCCGGGGTTTGTTCCGGAGCATCCCCCGACACCTCTTCGGGCAGCGACTTGACGTTTGTCCCGCTGGTCTTGTTTTTAAGGATGCCTTTTATCGGCCGGGGTGCTGCCATTCCCACACGCTGACTGTCACAGACCGGCTGGTTGCCTGGGTTTTTACCGTTGCTCTTCAGCTGCTGCTGCTAAGTTACCGCCGCTGCTGCTGCTTCTCTGCTTCTGTGTGTTTTTTTCTCTGTGAGTCAGTTACCAAAACACCGGTTCAGCTTTAATAAACACGCTCCCCGTCATAACTCAAAGCGCTTCCAGAAACTCATTAGAAAAAAACCTAGGCGGCGGCGGCAGGGGCAGGGTCCTGGCGGTTCAGCAGCATGTCTACTAGTCCGCGGCTTGTTCGCTGACTGGCGGGGCAGGGACAGCAGTGGCAGCGGGTCGGTTAGGCTTCACCAAACATCGCGAGACTTTGTTTTGTTATCGTGCTGCCTTCACGTACTCGGATATTTCCATGGCATAGAGCAGGGGTTCTCAACTAGTCTCACTCTGGGACCCACATCTTCCCATGGTCATTAAGTTGCGACCCACTTTTATAGAATTCAAACCAAGATTTTTTTTTTAAAAGCCTTTAAAAACACAGCAAAGTAGGCTACATTTCAGAGCACATGAATGAAACTGAGGAGGACCATGACAACTGCATGTACGGAAGTGAATAAAATAATATCAAACTGCACAAAATGGAGACCAACAAAATGATATATTTGACTTCTAATGCAACTCTGCATTCAGAGCATATTCACAAAAGTGAATAAATATCAAATTGCACAAAATAAAGACCCACAAAACAAAACAAGATTCACTGCATTCAGGCCACATTAATAAGAAACTAAGGAGGACCATTACAACTGCATGTGTTCACATGATGCGTGCCTTTCAATATAAGTTATTTTTCAAAATAAAATACATGTCCAACATCAGATGTGCATTAAATATTTACTTTTTTGACCAGCTGTCCGCGACCCATCCAGAACGGGTCCGCGACCCACTTTTGGGTCCCGACCCACCAGTTGAGAACCACTGGCATAGAGGATATTTCCTATGGATATTTTCCTCTGAATTGTGAGTGCGACAAGACAGTGTATGTAGCCTAAAAAGTGTAGGCTGTGGGATAAGGGGTAATTGTAAATCCACAAACTCAAACTAGGAGGATAGATAAATAGATAACATGCAAAAGTAAAGATACACGTGTTTTAATTCTTGATCAATCTTAACACAAATGACATATAAGGGTTACAGTATTTTTCTTTTCTGGTGGTCACATGCTAATCTTATAGCCTATAGCTATACTCAATGTTAGCCTTGAGTTTCACCATGCATTTCTGAGGCAAGTCCTTGCTTGGACTTTTGTCCAACACAAACTTTCATTCATGCCATTTTCCTTCCTACCTATAGAGATAATGTCTGTCTAACCATTTCTTTCTGTACATTGAAAGGCAGAGATTTGGCTAAGCATGTAGGCTACAGTATAGACAGACATCTTTTTAATACAATACAATACAATAAAACTTTTATTGTTAATGACACTTAAAGCCTGAGCACTTATCAGTTGTCACTCTGAAGGATTAATTCTTCGTTGTCCACAGTGTTTTTCAGGCAGCTGATGGGAGATCCACACGCATTTGTTCTGATGGGTGATAGAGCTGAATGGCACTTGTCTGCGTTGATGGGATCCATGAGTATTAAGCCACGGAGTGGACATGTTTCCTGATGAAAGTCCGCGCTATGCTCAGCTGCTTCACCCATGGCTTCTCTGTGAAGGTCCTTTATCAAAGAAAAGAAAGAGCTCATTACACACAGAAACTTAAAGCTGCTATATATAGCAATTAAAATCCCCAATGTAAACATTGAAATGAGATGATGATAACATCTACCACACCTGCAGTGAGTCACAACTACATTATACAGTAGAAAATGTAGACACCTGGCTATACTCAAGCAGTATATAGCATTTTCCCTTGGTGTTCGGCCAAGGTGCTGAGAGAAGGCCTCACGATACACTGGTTTGAGGAAATTTTCTCCTGTAACAGGTGGAAGTGTAAATTTGCTGTCTCTCCTCTTTGTGTTTTCCAAAGGGCCACCACTTCTATGTTTTATATCCTGCTTCCACCTTTTCTGTGTTTCTTTAAAGTCGCTGGGGTTCACAGACTGCATGCTGGGTAGTTGGGGTGGAGCCCTTTGGGAGGGGAAGTGGGATAATGAACGTAAGTTGGTGATGGGGGGTAAGGGTTGCAAAGCTTTGGCTCTGATTCCTCTTCTTGGCTTGGTCTCAGTTTTCTTGGATTTGGAGGACATGTGTGGCTGGTTGAAGCCATCTACCAGCAACGTGTCCCCCGCTCGGGCTTGGAATCGATCATTGATGCACTGGCATTGATCGGAGACCACTCTCTTCTGCCCCAAACTCAGCCAGTGTTTCATCTGGAGGTATACGCGCATGGGCAGGGACATATTTGGCAGCAACACTACTGAGCACAGCTTGTTGGCTAAGTAGCGCACACAATCCCTGTGACCGTGCTGAATGGCAATATTTAAGGGGTCACGACCGGCGGGGTCCCGGCAAGCCAAGGTCAAAAGGTTCTTGGTGGTGAACAGTTTGAGGATGAGGAGCTGACCGCGCTCCACAGCGACATGGATGGGACATTTTCCGGCGTCTTGGTGGGCGGTTTGATGGCACCACTGGCGGAATGGATGGACCCCCACTGGTTCCTCAGCATGCACCCCCCTCTCCAGCAGCCAGTCTGCCAGGTCCAGGTGGCCTAAGGAGGCAGCAATGTACAGCGCTACCCGCAGCTGAAACCTGGAAGAAAGAGGAGAGCAGGGCCGTTGCTAGAAATTCTGGGCCCCCTTAAAGAATACTAAAGTGGGCCCCTCCCCCTAACTTTTCCTTTTTTTTTTTCTTAGACTACTGTATGTATTATCGTTTTTTATTTAGCCTTCTTTGTTTTGATGCTAATGCAGCATTACACTGCAAAAACTCAAGTATCTTAGCAAGAATATTTGTCTTATTTCTAGTCAAAATGTAATTTCTAGTCAAAACAAATCTCATTCTACTTAAAATAAGACACATCATATTAAAAGTAGCTTGTTTTTAGACACTTTTTACTTCTTTCAAGCATATTTTCACTTGGAATAAGTAGAAAAAATCTGATAGTGGAGCAAGTTTTTCTTCCTTATTACAAGCACAAAAAACTTACTTTCACTGGCAGATTTTTCTATTTATTGTGAATTTAAAGCAGAAGTAAGTGGTCCGGTCGTTTTCGCTAATGCTGCGTTCCAGGCAGGCTTTTGAAATCGTAAATTACAGCTTCAAGTCACAACTTACGACTTTGTAGCGTTTCAGGCAACCCACTCGTGTTTTTCCGACCTGTTTTACCGGTGAAAGTCACTATAACGGCCACTCGTAACTTCCGACCCGTGAACTCGTACCAGATCGAACTGGTACGACTTCACGGTCGTAAAAATACGAGTTTCCTTGAACGCACCATAACAGTCCTCGTCCCTACGTCGCCACATTCAGGCGCATCCCTTGGCTGCACACACAGCCCTGCATGCCGTTCTCTCTCCTCATTGGATAAAAACTGTAGGATACGATAAATGTTTTCTCCTCGGCTCAGAGCAGAGCAGAGGGACTGAGAGACCCGTGTTTCAGTCCAAACACTCTATGTAAGTGATTGCTGTCGGAAGATATAACTATTTAAGACTTATATTAACACAAATATATCACTTACTTCTGCTTTAAGTGAAAATGATCTAAAAACAAGTTAATTTTTAGGTGATGAGTCTTATTTTAAGTGGAAAGAGATTAGTTTTGACTAGAAATGAGACATTTGGACAAGAAATAAGACAAATATTCTTGGAAAGATGTTGAGTTTTTACAGTGTACTATGAGTATTAGTCAGGGTCTTACACAGAATAAATCAGTCATATAAAGATTAGACTACTGGGGTTTTATATGGGCCCCACTGGGCGCTGGGCCCCTAGAATTATCATCACCTTTCTCCCCTATACAACGGCCCTGGAGGAGAGTTTCACCTCGGCTACATTAAATGTTTTGTTTGCACTATGCATACGCTAAATACACAACAACCTCTATTCATGTGAGGAATTTATGACCTCATCACAATCCTCATCTCTGAGAGGTGGCTCTGGACTGTCAGTCTGTGGCCCAGGAGGCATCCTTGGAGAAACTCCACCCACCCATCCCATGTGTCCAAACGCAGAGTAGCACCTATGTAATAATTAAAATAAAAAATGAAAAATCAGTTTCATGCCAGATGATAAAATTTTAGCATTTAGAGCAGTGACCCTTTGAACTTTTAACCATCATTTATCACAGATGAAGGCTGTACACTCTAAATCAAGTTTTTTTTTAGATATCTTCCTGTCACTGAATTAAGCAATATTACCCGAGAGGGTGTGCTTTAACGTCATTTGAGCACGACGGTGATGCGGTCAGGACCGAGGCGCTTGCGCCGAGGTCCGCAAGCATCACCGAAGTGCTCAAATTACGTTTAAGCACACCCTCGAGGGTAATATTGCGATTATACAACAATTACCAACAAAATAAAGCGTATAATTAATAATATTCATGTTGATGGACGTTTTGCTCTCAAAATTTAAAATTTTTTGCGAGTGTGCTTCCCGTTTCCATGGAAATAAATGGGGTCTGACTAATAACTGAAACACAATCAGTCACGTCAGTAGACTCCTATGTGTAATGGAACCTAGTTCACCTCTACAGCAAATAGTCCGAACCTTAGTAACGACCTAGCAACAGAAATGATTTTCTAGTCCCAGATGAGTGAACTCTGAGCTGACGTTCATGTTTTAACGCGGTCTCGGACTTTCCTGAACTAAATCAACACTGCACAAACTCGCCCAAGTTATAACAAAGATGCCGTTTTTTTCCGTTCACAGATGTAGCTTCTACAACCGCAAACTCTGCATGTAAATGAAGTTATAGCGCCGTGTCGCCGACACAGCTGATAGAGAAAGACAAACGATTACTCCAGATTATTTAAAAGCCCAAAAGGCGCAAGCAAGAGAGAGGGAGAGAGAGAAACATACAGGTAATCACCTCCGTTTTATCCAATGAAATATTCAGCTCCAGGCCATATTTTAAAAAACATATTCACCGCGATCACAACTCGTGTCTCTCCGACTTTGTAACGTTACACACATGGGAGGGAGACAATCCTCTCGGCTGTAACGGGGAAGTTTACAATATATTAACAAAAAATAAAATAAAATAATTGTTCTATAAATGTGACTTTGGCAGCTGTCAGGAACAACCTACAGGAGGTTAGTGTAGTTTGTGATTTATTTTCACGAGTAATAAATGACGTTTTTCAAAATAAAAGGGGGAAAAGTCCATGTTGCCATGGAGATGTGTAAACAACATGACATGGCGAAGTAATATTTTCAGTGATGAGTCAGCCGTGCTGTAATGCTGATTTGAGCACGTTCTAAATGTCTTATTGACCAATCAGATTGCTTGGTCGGAACTACTTGTTGTATAATCAAGTATAATGTTGCGTAGCTATCCACACATCATTCACCACAAAACAACACATTTCAGTCACATATGTAGCAGCACAGAAGCGCACCCTACCCTACCTACGTCAATGGCATAGTCTTGTAGTTGGTTGCAGTCGTAGAGTTGCACATCTGTATGTGCGCTCAGTCTGAAGGTGCTGACAGGGAGGCCACTCTGCATGGACACCAGTGTTTTCAGTCCAGCAACAGACATATGCAGAAGTGCCTCATTCCCTGGGACTGGAAAAATCTCTCCCGTCACAGCACTGAACACATGCAGAACCGGTCTTCTTTCACACTGGAAAATAATCACAACAGCCTTGATGTTCATAAGGAAAACATGAAAGCAACTCAAGTCACAAGATGGTTCATTAGTCAAGTTCACATTTTACATTTTTAGTTCATTACATTATGTTTTATATATTAGCAACCACTGTTATAGGATGAAAGACATACAGTAGCTGTTATACATCAAATATAATATTCCAACAGTTTCATATAATATATTCTCAAATCATACTTTATCACTAGTATGTGTCTTTTAGTTAAATATATAAAAAAAAAATGTACAAATTAAGAGGGAATGCTGTATGGTGGCTCATTATGAGGGCTATCATGTGGTGTCGTTGGAGTTTGCTGCCCCTCTGTGGCTGATGTTAGACTTTGTGATACACACTGAATTCTCTAGAATTGTTTATATTACAGTAAGAAACCAACAAACTGAAATGCTTTTTACACAGATATCAAATAAAGAGAATTTTCAATGAAATAACATCAGCAGAAAACTATGTAATTTATATCTATCTATCAAAAGCTTTGTAGATGATATTCTGTCTGGCTTGCAAATGATTTTTGGCCGATGTAGGCAACTCATCGATGTGCAGAATATTTGCAATATTTTTGGTATCAACAAAACATGTGAAATGTCAAAGCTGTGTAGCCCAGACCAGCACAAGGAAAGTCTGTGGAGAAACAGGACAAAGAAATCAGCTACTTTATTACCTACAGGCTGTTAAATAATGACAAAAGCTGAGAAGGGACACACACACACACACACGCTTACAACTATCAACTTTTACACATGGTTGCCCAGTGATGTGCCTGGAATGACTCCTAATACTAAAAACCAAGTAATGGGGACAAACTAAAGATCTGAGACAGCCATAAACACATTTACCTTCAAACTGCTGCTCACATGGGAACATCTTGTCCCATATTCCTGCACCAGCCTGACATTAAATCTACTCACTGTGAGAAGAATGTCTTTGAGGAGAAAACATTGATGTGAAGATATGAACAGGTATACACTTAGATGATTTTAGCAACATCAGTGTGTTTTAATATGTACAAAGTGGGGAAAAGTGAACAAATGGACCATGTTCAACGTTCTGTGACAGCAAGTGTCCGCCATACTGAGGTGTTGCTGAGCAGGGCATTGAATGTGCGCCAAGTAGTTTGTATATGTGGAGAATCTGTAAAAAAAAAAAATCTCTTGGTGTTTTAATACCTTTATCAGACATCGGATGGCACTGCCACTGGTGATGCCCACGTCGCTCAGAGCCCAGCTGTCCTGCAGAGCAGCACCAGCATAGCTCAGTTCCAGGTAGCTGCGTACCTGCCCGTCACTGGAGAGTTGTACAAGAAATCTTTCCTGCAGAGAAGAGTGGATTAAGGAAGTTAGTGGAGCTGCAATTGAGAATAAACCAAGAAATTAGGTTTGTGATTGACCATATTCTGTGTCAACATTTGCTTTGCCAGTGAAGTGAATAAAAACATTTTTCCAGTGTTAATTTTACACTAATAGATTCAGGGCCGGCCCTAGGATTTTGGTGGCCCCCTAAACAAGATTTTTGTTTGTGGCCCTGCACTCTAAGCGCAAACACCAAATCACTGGTTAAAACTGAATACAGACATGTTTATGCTCTCTGCGGTTTGAGGCCATTTTCTCGAATTTAACATATTTTCTTAAATGTATCTTTTTAAGATACTTGCAGTAACAATACTCAAGTGTTTTATGTCTAAATATTAGAACCTCCGCTGTAAGCACACTGAGGCCCGTTTGTCCTAGAACACTGTATGAAGAAATAATTTAGGCCAAATGCTGGAAATTTGAGGTCTGCTTTTTGAAAAATTTCAAATCCCTTGTGAAAACACACCTTCAGTCATGAGAATGAACTGTTTTGGTGCTTGAAATAGGATATGAATACAGTAATAGATAAGTGTAGAAAACAAGTCTAAAATGAAATTTTGTAAAATTGCTTTTTGAGCACAAATGTTGTCATTCTGCCGTTCTATTTTCACCAAATGTCTCAAATGTGAGATAAAAGAAGCTGAATATTGACTTCAAATTACATATAAAGCTCATAGTGTGCACGTGCAGACCTCAGGATGTTTAAATGACTTGAATGAACCCCGGTACCTTTCTGATCATGTGGCCCCCCATCGGCTGTGGCCCTAAACAACCGCATAGAGTTTCAAAGGAGGTTAAATCGAAAGCAACTGGACTTAGTTATTTGTTATTTGTTTAAGTCCAGTTGCTTTCGATTTAACCTCCTTTGAAATACTATGACCTGGGCAAATGAGAATATGCACCGGCTAACCGCATAGAGTGTTTATGCCAGCTGCCGGCCCTGAATAGATTGACACCGACCATCATAAACCGTCTATTTCCTTTTAAGTTTATGCAAATTCAACCGCAAAGTATTTTGTAATGTACAGTATACAGTACTATTTCACCGTTACAAGCAACATAATGGCAAGATGTAACAAATCCATCCACCACCCTAGCTCTTTTTCCTCTACATTCAACCCATCACAAAATGCAGTCAAAACCTGACAAGGAAATAAGGTCCATTCAGGACCTCCATGGTCCTGAGTGGAGCTTTTGTTACCTTAACCATCCGCTTCATGGCCCCCACCGTCTGATCTGGAGAAATGTCAAAAGGCTCACAGGAGCCGTCAAAGTAGATGAGGACCTTCATAGTCGGGACATCCGTCCTTCGTCTGTTTGGCTGCCCTGTAGGATGGGACTGAGGAGTGTGTGAGGGGTGTTTGTTACAGGCAGAGTCATTTGAAGTAAGTGGGGAGGAGGTGGGTGGGAGTTTGGGAAGGCACACCACAGACTGGCATAGACTGATGAAAGTTTATTTATTTGGGGTTTCAAAAGGAAATTTGGGTTTTAAATTTTTTTTCTCCCCCCACAGACAAGAGTAGCTAGAACCTTTCTACTAATGTTGAATGAAAAAGATGAAGCTTAAATAAATTGAAACAGTAAACACATGTTGATGCCATACAAGAAAAAGTAAAGGTAGTTATCTAAGTAAAAAAAAAAAAAAAAAAGAAAAGAAAAAAAGCCTTGCAGAGTTGGGGAAAACGGGAACAATCACAATCAGTCATTTGGTACAAAATTATGCCGGCCAGTGAGTGCATTGTAAACTGAAGAATTCTTCGTCAGCATTTTGATAAGATGCTGTCATGAACGTGACAACAGTTAAACCACAAAGCTCAACTCTCGTGTCATCTGTGCACCTGACCTGCCTGTTTTTACAGCAACCATTAGTAGCCTACTCATCATCACATGTGCCTAGACTCACAGTCTCAAAGTTCAGGTGTAGTTGTGTTATATTACAGGACAAGTTCAATGTACATAGGACCTTCATTACAGCTTTGGCACCTAATTTTGCTGTAACGTTGCCACATGAAGTTGGTCTATGCAGGACTGTGTTTTTCAGCATGTCGGACCTGAGTTACAAACCCCAGCACTGTCTTACGTCAGTTCTGCGCTCTGTCTTTATTGTGAAACTACCCACTGCCTTCACACTGTGTTGAAAGAATGTTACAGTTATCCCAAATGTTCTTTGATAGACTTTTACGATTCTTCTATAAAGTTTTACAGGAGACTGCTAATTTGCATGTGACCTTTTTAAGTCTGAAGTTTTTGTGTTCAGTCTTGGTTCATAGCAAGAACTCTTCTTTCTGTGCAAAAAACACAGCACAAGTGAAATCTAAGTATATGATATTTGAGATATTGCTGCTCCTGACTCACACATAGCCTATGCATCATGCTAAACTTAATTTTATGAGTAGTTTTCCAGAATTTCACATTAATATCTATATTGGGTTGTTAACTTGGTTCATAAAGCAACCCTTGATTTTATGGAGGAATAGGTTGAATTTTGGATTACTCAGAGGTAAAGTAATGAACAAGGTGAAATTAATTACTTGCAGTAAAAATGTGTATTCAAAAGTGTAGATTTCAGCAATCATTCTTTTCTGTGTACTGTAATTTTACATTAAAAAGAGAAAAAAACAACTACTTTTAGATGTAAACAGTGGCGGAGGAAGTAGCCCATTCAAATGGATTAGGCTACTAAAGCAAAAATAATTCCCTGAGTAAACCGGGGGATTATCAAAGTTGTTAAACTGATTTTGATCCGATGTATTTGTATTTATTCAGGTTTTTTTTGGGCCATAGAGGGTGCTAGTGATTTAAAAGTGTCAACTGTTTTCAGCAGTTCAGCAGGAGGAAAAAGAGTGTCAATGGAAAAGAGCTGACGCTTTCTTTCCTTCCCAGTTAAAATCTACAGATAGCCTACTCCACTTTACATTCAGCAGCCAGTCTCGTAACAAACTCATTCAACTGTAACAAGGCTGTAAATACAAAACTGGCTTAGTTCTTTTTTACTTTATTATTGCTTTACAAAATACATAAACAGTGCATAAAACCATATGATGAGCATCATATTAATAACAATTGGATAACAAATAGACGTGACAATAAAATAAATACATACATAAATAGAAATAAATAATAGTAAATAAATAAATAAAATAAAATAAAAAGGTAAAAAAGTAAGACACACCAGGGGATATGAGCAATGGAAATTAAATTGAATTAAAGATATTAAAGTGGGAGCACAGATTTATAGTTTTGATAGCTTTCTTGTTATTAGCAGAGGAAACTGACTTGAAATACACCTCCAGTTCTTTCATGAAAACACAAAAAATGGGTTTTACTTTGGCAAATTTACACTTGTGGATATAAAACTTTGCAAGAATTAAAATGAGATTAATTAAAAAATATTCTTTTTCAGCTGGAGCGTCACTCTTTATAAATCCAAAAAGGACATTTTGCCAGAGGAGCTCAAAATCACAGCAGATATTATCTAAAATGAATCTACAAATATCTTGCCACAGTTTACGGGTATATTCACATTTCCAAAACAGATGAGTAACAGTCTCAGTATGGGAGTCACAAAAGGCACGATTCAGATCAAGGTCAACAAATCTGAATTTGATAAAGAAGGATTTACCCGGGTAACATCTATGAATAATTTTAAATGACACTTCTTTCACCTTATTAACCACAAAAATTTTTTGAGGAAGAGACCAGATTTTTTCCCCAACATAAGTTATTTACACGACTATTCCAGTGAAATGTTATAGGAGAAACAGAAGTGATATTACATTGGAAAAGAGCACGAATTTTACGATTGTTCTTACTAGCAGATGGCTTAAAACATACTTTACCAGCTGGTGAGTCAGTTACATCGGTAAAGGGAGCATCAAGTACAGAAACAGACATATTACTTTTGAATAACATGAGTACACCAGATAAAACTGGCTTGGTTCATTCATTTTTTTATTTTTTATTTTATTTAGTATTGAAAATACAAACTCTCAATGAGGACAATATCAACAGTAATACACATGAAAAAAAACAGGCACGTGTAGAGTGCAAACATGAACAGTAGGGGAATCATGAAACAAAAAGGTAAATAATAAATAAATCAAGGCAAATAAATACAATTTCCAGGCATACACGTTCAACATAAAAAACAGAGCAGCAAAAGATAAGTTAAATTTAAATAAAGTTTAGAAGAGAAGGAGACGAGAAATATTTAAACTTAATTTTGTTGCATATTTGTTGTTTATCTTCTTAAGGGATGAAAAGAATAACTTAAACTCATTAATGAAACATGAAAAGGAAGGTTTAGAGTTTCTCCATTTTGCACAATGGATATGATATTTACCCAAGACTGAGTATAATAACATTAATAGTGTCAGAAACAGCCACGGTTAGATTATCAAAATAAAAGAGAATATCGTATAATTTAAGAGGCAGTACATCATTAATTTTTTAAAGCAATCCAATTATATATGTCACACCAAAAAAGATTTGAAGTGGGACAAAGAAAAAACATATGCTGGCTTAGTTCATTCATTTTTTTTTAACAACTTTATTTACAACAAGAGTATACACAGGACTGAATACAGTTAGATGAAATAAGTGTATACAACATTAATACACAACCAAACAATCATAAATATGCCAGGGGATGACAGCAATACAGAAAAAACATAAACTTAAATAAATATTTTGTAAAGCTTACAAAGATCATACGTTTTAACAGCTTTTTTATTCTCACAATCACAGAGGGAGGAGATATTTTTAGATTAGCCGCCTATGGACTGGTGTTGAAAATTAGCACTTGTGCTAAACACACTCAAGCAAAGCATCTGGTCTGTCCACTGGAACAGTCTTAATGTATTTGTGATGTCCATATCAAATAAATAAACATAACATAACATAACATATATTGACCAACATATGCAGACAGTTCCAAGAAGTTTGGCTTCTTACCAGAAAATTTAGACTTATGTATATAAAATTTGGATAAAATAATTAACAAATTAATCATATAAAACTGAGAATTTAGTTTTTTATCATATTCAGTGTAGCCAAACAAAACATTTTTCCAGCATAAATTAAACTGGGGATAAATATGATCACTGATAAAGCGTGCCAGTCTGCTCCAAAGGTGTCTGGTGTGTGGGCA
Organism: Trachurus japonicus; assembly: GCF_045865225.1. Classification (NCBI taxonomy): domain Eukaryota; kingdom Metazoa; phylum Chordata; class Actinopteri; order Carangiformes; family Carangidae; genus Trachurus; species Trachurus japonicus. Next base: position 19,179,862 of record NC_140910.1, read on the forward strand.
AGACCAAAATAAATGAACCAAGGTTTCATTGACAGAGACACAGTGGGTACAGTTCACATCAATGTCCTTCTTAAGCCTTTGTATATAATGATTAGTTGGGCTTAGTTCATTCATGTGACTGTATAAGGGGAGAGTTTGTGTCATCACGTGGATCTGTTTACGTCTGGAGTCATTTCCGGGAACAGAATGATTGACAGCTGCTCCGACCAATCAGGCGCCGAGATTGGAGCAGCGGAGGACGTGGCGGAAGTTTACGCTCTTCACATGAAAGAAGAAGCTAGTAGCTAGCGGATTAAAACTGTTCATTGCTCACACACACACACTCTCTTTTTTTTTTTGACCCACTGGGATGAAGAAGAAGTTACACCCAAAATCTTCGCTGTCGTGCGTGTTTCCTTCACCTGACAACAAATAGCAAATGAGAGCGATGTCCCTGCTGCCAGCGGCTGAGTTCACGGACAAGAAACAGGTCCTCCCCGGCGCAGCAATAAAGGTAAACAGCCACAGCCACGGACGGACAGCAAGCGGGCTAGCTACCTGCGTTAGCATCGTGCTAACTCGGGAACAGGAAAGGACGGTCTGGTCTGTTTTTGTTGCTGGCTTGCACACCTTTTAAGGTCTCCTCCGCACTACACCGCTCATTTGTCTATGTGTAAAAATAAACCCCCCTAAAAAACTGTAGCTATCTCACATTGCATGACAGTAACGCTACCGGCTGTATTTGTGAAAACCGTTTAGGGTGTGTAAACCGTAATAGCTACAGCCCAGCATAGTCGACTACTGGAGAGTAGCTACAGGGTTGTAAACTTAAACGCAGTTTTTACCCCTTAATAGCATCATGTTTCCATATTTTCCTCTCTAAAAAACAAAACAAAAACATCCAGTCATGTTGTTGTGTTAATTTAGACATCTTAGCACTACATCACTCACTTTTTCCCCAGAGTGTGATTGCTGTCACTTGATGTTTAGTCATCTCCTGCTGAGTGATGTTGCCTTCACTTCCCCTTTAGTATGTTTCTTGCATTAGGAAGACTCCTATTTATCAGCTAGCTTTTGTAGTTTATAAAATGTTTTATAATCTGCAATTTGACAAATTGTGCAAGTATGATATTGTGTTTCCTGGCGTCCATTGTAAATGAGGTCTACTGTAGGCTATATACAGTATATATTTCAGAGTCCAAATAAAGGGTTTCAATTGAATTTAATATTTAAGTTTCAGAGCTGTAAACCTATTTTGTCTCATGATAGAAAATTTAATAAATTTGAGTGTTGGACTGTTATTGGACAGGTGAAATGAGACACTTAAAGACTTCTAATGTCATAGGACATTTTCATAACCACTTTATTGTTTCATTGACCAATCTATCAAGAAAATAACCAGATAAACTGAGACAGAAAACAATTGTTAGTTCCAGTCATAATTAACCATCAGTTTATTTTACATAAAAAATAAATAGCACATAGCTATATCAATATTGCTGTGAATATACAAGTAAGTGTTAGTAGTGTTTCTTACCCTAGAATAATCAAATGTTACATTGCTAACTTTTTTTAAAATTGTGATTCACTGTATGAATAATGTGATGTTGTTGTCATAGTTATATGGTCATATTTTACTCTTTTTCTGACTCACTTGAATATCTTATATGGCCAAATAAATGGCGAAGCACTTTAAGAAATAGGTTCAAGTTTGACTCCACACATCACTACTTTCTCTGCAACAGCTTTTAAGCGACAGTAATTAGATGGCTGCTCCCACATTATTTTCAGCTAACAGAAGCTGAAGTGAAAGTACAGTCAGATACCACATTTCCCATAAATTTTTTTATGGGATTTTTTTTTTCTTTTGTATTCAGATGTTTTGATGTAATGGAGGAAATGAGGCTGCATGATTTGCACTGTGTGTTTAACCTTGTTTTGAGGGAAATGGCAACAGCAGCATGAGTAGGAAAGGAAATAAAGTTGCATAATGAAAACCTTACACCCATTTAACACAAATTGTGTTCCCAAGTTATTTAGATACAGTTATTTAGTGCGGAAATGTCAGGAAATGTCTTGACTGAATGAATTACATTTTTTTCTTCATTTGAGTCCAAGCAGTTGAGTGATTGCAGCTGTTGGACACATTATAGTTTTCAGTTATAAATGGAGACAGTTGCTGCTAAAGCTGGTTTTTTTTTGCATTGTCCATCTGCTTGAATCATCACTGCCAATACAACAAAAGGTGACTTCCACTTAAGGGAGCATTGCAGTGAATGAAACTATTGCTACCATTCATCCATGGAAAGACTTTGTTGAAGGGATATTGACAAAAAATATTATAGCAGCAATCTCGCAACAAGATTTCCTCCATTGACTAGTCGACTACATCCAGCCTATTATCTACCGTATTGGCTGTGACATGTCATGTACACAACCAATCAAGAGTAATCCTCGAATACTACAACTCTATTTTGCAGTGTGGCAACATGGCGTAGTGGTCCTAAGCCTGGTACGTCTTTAGCTGTTGGTTTCTCCTGACCTGATCACATGCTGCCCTCAACTAAGTGAACTTGCACACAGGGATGGTTTGACTGCAGCTCACTCTTTAAGAGGCAACTGACCAACTTCTGCTCAGTACTTTTCTAGGGACTTTTGTCTCAAGGGAACATTTTCTGCTTTTGCACGGTGTTTTGTTTTTTTAAATGGACAAATGAGAAGTAATATTTTTATGATACTGAGTCCAGTGTAGCTATCTTCACAGCACCTCTCAGGCTCAGTCTGTAGAAAGGATTAAATGAGGACAGGGAAAAGAAAGAAGGGCGAGGGACTGGTATTGGCTTCTCCTGAAGTGTTCAAGTTGATGCCCTTGAAAATGTGGATTAAGATTGAATATAGTGTTAAAAGCTATGATTCAATCCACCGAATCAAGATGAAATTTCACTTAACACGAACTTTCAGAGGGTGTACACAACATAAAACATACAACTTAAAACACAGTCTACTGCTGCAGAGATTGGCAGGAGTCAAACATCTGAAAATAGTAAATGGTCCAGCAGCGCACTGGCAGCTGAAACCCAGTACAACTAATGTGTTTTATATAGCTGGTGCCATCATCAGCCAGTTGTGGATGGTTTTTTTCCTCCTAAAACACCAGTGAAGACAAACACTTAGCTGATTTTCAAATCCATAAAGTTGCTGCGTCATGGTTTACCTTGGACTCTGACTTCTTTAGGGGAAAAACAACCAACAATACATAATTCATGTCACTGATGAGGGAAAAATACAGTACAGAAGATTACATTAGCCCCATTTAATGTTTATGTAATTTGTACCAGCCTGTTTAAAGGATACCTCCTCTATATGTTTTTTTTTTTTTTTCCTTTTGCATGTATCTGCGCGTGTGTTTGTGTATCTGTATGTGGACATGTGTATGTATGTTTGTATGTTTGTATAATTAGTATGTATGTATAATTTGTGTGTATAAGTAAATTATAAGTAAACGTAAATTAAATTAAAACCTAAAGTAAAAAAAATAAAAACGTAAAGTAAATTATAAATAAATTATATTCATGATTTCGTAACATAAGATATGTTTAGACAAGGATATTAGTTATTAGTTAGTCATATATAAGGAGAGGGGGTGGGAGTTTATAAGTTTTACTTCTTCTCACTCCTTTTCGAATATGTATTCTATATTTCATGTTTAAATGTTTTGTCTTATTCTCTTTTTTATTATTTTATTTTCATATTCGAAATAAACATTTCAATCAATCAATCAATCAATCAATCAATATGAGCAAATAGCTGATCAAAACGATTCAATCTAGCATGTGAAAAACCACATGCTCCTGGTTCTATCTGGTCTTACAGCTAATAGAAATAAACTGTTTTATCATTAAAGGCTTTTTACATGTGTGTTTTTCCCAGGTGTGACAACGACAGGCGGAGCACAGCGGTTCCACTGCAGGCCATTGTGTGTGTGTGTGATTGTGTGTGTGTGTGTGTGTGTTTATGGTTGTGTATGTTGCGTTGTGAGTGAGTGAGTGAGTGAGTGAGTGAGTGGCATAGCAGCTGGGGGTTGTAACGTGATGCCAAGATGCTGCTGTCCCTGGGAATGCTGATGTTGTCGGCCACGCAGATTTACACCATCTTCACCGTGCAGCTCTTCGCCTTCCTCAACCTGCTGCCTGTGGAGGCCGACATCGCCGCTGTGAGTAATGAGCTGTACAGATAAACAACCCAACAATAATACAATATAACAGTGTAACTAATTGCACACCGTACTGATTGTGTTGTTTTGCAGACAGTGATGACTCTTCTTATCAGACTTATTTTTTCGGTGTCTTTCTACCCCCTAGTCAGGGCCGGCCCTAGGATTTTGGTGGCCCTAAACAAGATTTTTGTTTGTGGCCCTGCACTCTAAGTGCAAACGCCAAATCACTGGTTAAAACTGAATACAGACATGTTTATGCCCTCTTAGGTCTGAGGCCATTTTCTCGACTTTTACATATTTTCTTACATTGATCTTTTTAAGATACTTGCAGATGTAACAATACTCAAGTGTTTTATGTCTAAATATTAGAACCTCTGCTGTAAGCACACTGAGGCCAATTTGTCCTAGAACACTGTATAAAGAAATAATTTAGGCCAAATGCTGGAAATTTGAGGTCTGCTTTTTGAAAAATTTCAAATCCCTTGTGAAAACACTCCTTTAGTCATGAGAATGAACTGTTTTTTGGTGCTTGAAATAGGATATGAATACAGTAATAGATAAGTGTAGAAAACAAGTCTAAAATGAAATTTTGTAAGATTGCTTTTTGAGCACAAATGTTGTCATTCTGCCATTCTGTTTTCACCAAATGTCTCAAATGTGAGATAAAAGAAGCTGAATATTGACTTCACATTACATATAAAGCTCATAGCGTGCATGCAGACCTCAGGATGTTTAAATGACTTGATGAACCCTGGTACCTTTCTGATCATGTGGCCCCCCACCTAACGGCTGTGGCCCTAAACAACCGCATAGAGTGTTTATGCCAGGGGCCGGCCCTGCCCCTAGTGGTCAAGACCGCTGAATTTATCACTTTGTTAAATCAAGATCTTTGTTTGGTTTGATGATATATATTGATATACTATTAATAACAATAATAAAACATAATTTTTTCCATCTTTTAGTACTCATTTGACAACAAAACGGACAACTTTGATGACATGCCTGCACGGTTTGGCTATCGTCTCCCCAGCGATGGACTGAAGGTGAGCGAGTGCTGAAGGGTCAAAGGTGTTTTCTACTGATTTGTTTGTAGACTCTAAAAATCCTTGCAACAATTTTATGGTCTCTCATTTCTTTTTCTGCATGATTCCACTTTACGGCTCTATTGACTTAATGTTTAACCGTGAAAAACAAGTTGATTTAAGGGGAAAGAGCCATACCTGGGCTAAATAATCATCACATTTTTTACAGTTTGAGCGATAGAGATAAGGTAAGGGAAGAAGAGTTTATGTATGACTGTAATGAGAATTGTTTTTGTAGCTCCAAAACAACTTAAAAGTGCAATCTGAATCCAGATGTAAAAAAAAAAACCCACACATTTACCATACCCAGCAACTGGCATACTGGTTGATCTACAAAGCTCACAAACAGAGGGGATGATTCATGTCTGCTATCTAAGCTGGTCATTGTGGCATTTCCCAACAGTCAAGAGCTCAGTTGTTGTTGTTGTACAAAGGCTGTTGGCACACAGAAGCAAGCTGATGGCAAAACGCTCTGTGTATTGTTTTTGTGTTTACCGTATGTTTATGTGCAGGTTAAGCACTGTATACTATATTTGGGTACGGATAATGACTGCCACTTGTCTGGATTTAAAGACGCTATGTTTAGTATCATGACATCATTGTGAGTGACAGTCCCGCAGCATAATTGTGGCTTCGTCACAAGTTCTGACCCCGTTCTCCATTTAGGAAGTAGAGCTTCGAGATGACTGTCAGACATTGTCTCACACGTACATGTTTATTTCCCATTTACCCCCATCAGTCGTCAACAAAGACTTTGATGTCACAGCAGTGAGAATGCAACGTCTCTCTGAAATTCATTTTGTGAGATAATAAAATTTGTATCAAAAAAAACATCTGACATTTGTAGGTCATTGTTGCAGAACATAACTGTGTATTTCTGTTAATTAGTAAGTGGCGTACGTGAGTAAGCTGGGGCACCTCGTAACCCACTTAACTAATTCACACATCATACATACACACACAGCTCACACACTCTGTCGCAGTGTTGTTGTCCAGCAATCTTTAAAAGATGTGACAGTAAAAGCTTTACAGTTGTTTTACCATGTTGTCCTTGACATAGTAAACCACTCCCTGCACAAAGGCCTGTGATGTCACTTGCTCAAGTTGACCACAGGTACCGATGTCCTAACTGTATGTAAATGTGTCAGTACAAGTAACAGAGGTGCACGTGTGACACCAAACTGAAAACATCCCCACCTCTTTTACATTTTAAGATATCTGCAGAGCTCGGTTCTTATCTGCAGAACTCCCAGCATGCACTGTTTATAATCACTGTGGTGAGAAAATGAATAATAGATTACAACAGTGTACATGTGTATATACAGTCACAGGGTTCCTACACATTTGAAATTTCCAAATTCCATACCTTTTCCAGACCCTAATTTCCGGACTTCTCTGTAAAAAAATTCAAATTATTTGTGATATTTGAGTAAATAGATGTGCATAATATGAAAAAAAGCATGCAGTTTATCATTTATTTTCATTATTGTGTATGCTATTATGTAACCAAATAATTTCCTGGAGATTGTAGCTAAGTATAATAGCGCATACGAAATAATTAACCCAAATAACTTCAGATGAGACCAAACCCAGAGAAGTATTAAGAAAAATATATTTCTATACAATAGTTTCCATTTTCCATACTTTTCCAGACCTGGAAATGTATAAAACCAAATTCCATACTTTTCCATACTTTCCATACTTGCGTAGGAACCCTGCGTCATGTGAAAAAATTAGGACACCCCATTTGGTTGATTAGTGTCCAAATAGTTCAATTTCAGACTCATCCATCCGAAGAACATTATTCCAGAAGTCCTGGCCTTGTCTACAGTCTCTCTGGCAGACTTCAGTCTGGCCTTCATGTTTCTCTTAAAGCTCTTTTAGAGAGCAAAGGTTTCCTCCTTGCACACCTCCCATGCAAGTTACACTTGTGCATTGTACATCAACTCTAGCAGAGCCTGCTGTAGGTCCTGTGATGACATTTGAGGGTTTTTGGAGACTTCTTTTAGCACCTTGCGATCAGCTCTCGGGCTGAACTTGCTTGGACAGCCAGACCTGGGCACATTGGCAGTTGTTTTGAATGTCCTGGCTGATTTCAAATAGTTATTGAGATCTTTTTATATACCAGACTCATAAGCTGCTACAATCTTCTTTCTGAAGACCTCAGACAGCTCTTTCGATCTCACCATGGTGTTCCCTCTCACTTTAACAGTCAGGAGCTCACCAAAGTAAACGTCTGAGGTTCAAATAGGGCAAGCCTCCTTCAGAAAGCTCAGTAACAATGTTCAGATCATGTGCACCTGATGTGATACACCTGTGTGTGATTTTAGCGTGAATAAATGTACGGATGTCCTAACTTATTCCTCACCAAAAATTGCATTTTTTTTAGAATTACATTTTACAGAAAAGTCTTTTCTTCAGTTTTGATTGTTTAGTTACATTACTTGAATCTCCTAGTATTGTTAAAATTGATATTAAATATCCGTATGTCCAAATATGTTCAAAATACACACAGGCTTTCAAAGGGTGTCCTAATTTTTCCACATGATGTATATTCTATGGTAAACGTTGGCTGTGTTATGTTATGACATCAGTCCAGACAGACAGTAGGGATTATTGCGCACAGTCATGTCACTTAGTGTATGTGTGTGAGCATATTAGTCTTATGTAAGATTCAGTGTTATTAAAGCTGAGAAAAGCCTTAGCTTCTCTGTTACCCGCTCTCTGTCTTTAATTCACATCTAATCTCTGCATCTGCTCTCACTGCTGGTGTCTAGTCAGGGCAGAGAGACAGAGCACCATGCAGACATGCAGCCGCTCTAGTCCCCGAGGGCAGAACTCTATCTGTCCACCCTAAAGTTACAGCTCCTTCAGATGAAATCTGTGATTTTAGAGCTGCACCAGGCAAAATGTTAATGTGAAATACATCCGCAGTATAAGACATTATCAAAGAGTAAGGCTGTGGAAGAAAATGAGTTCTCTACTGCAGGCAGGATGAAGATTTACCTTGTTTGTCAGTCTCTGTGATACATTTTTTTGGCATCTAATGGTCACTGTCCCAGATTCACAGAAGAGGGGGGGAGAAAATCCAGGCTTCTTACCATTTCACTCTGCAGCTCTTTAGATATTTAGTGGTGCACTCACTCTTTGTCTGGTGCTGTTTAGACTTCTGTAGAATAAAATCAGCCTCTCTCTTTCCCACTGCATCTTAGACCTGCTGTTTGGTCTTTAGACATCCAGTATCATACATGATTGGTCTTCCATGAATGCAATAAGGAAAGACATCCACCTTAGATAAATTCATGCAAATCGCATTTATACTGCAAGACTAATGCCTTGGCGCGTGTCTAAAATTTGCATTTGCATGTTTTAGTATCTGGAGTTAAACTCACTTCAGATGTCGACGTTCTTCAGCACTGCAGCTGGATAGTGCCTAGAGAAACCTCTGGCATCACAAGGCAGCACAAGCCTGTTTGTCTCCAGAGGATTCCCCACAGGGAGCAGGGCTTCACACAGAGCCCTCCCTGTTTCCACTTACACAACCGGGGCTGTTTACAGTCGCCTCAAAGCAAGGCTGCTGCAACCCGGTGTCCACCCGCACTATGCAACACTCATTTTTAAATTCATTAAGACTCAACCTTGACCTACAAAATGTAACAACCAATATATGTACATGGACAGAAATTACACAAATCAGAAGTCAGAATTAAGTGTGACTCAGATAAGTTTTGTTTGTTGATCTGTTAGGCAACACCAACACACTAAAATATGTACATTAGCATCATCAACTCTGTTTTTTATGATGAGAATATTGGTGTGATCATTTGAGCGTGTTCACTGTGGGTTTGTTGTGTGGTGCAATGGTGCGGAATAAGTTTACCTCTCTGGTCTGTCTTGTTTGTATGAAAGTAAAAGCTAAACAGTGTGGGAGGCTGGGAGCACACTGTTTGGTGTATGCTCCCACCCACACTGTATGTGTGGTGGTCTAGTTCTGGTCCAGTAGTGCATACATGTTGGTGCATGTGAGTCTCTCCTGGTCAAACCATTGAGCAAAACGCCCTGCAAGACCCCAGAAAAGTACTGAGCAGAAGTCGGTCAGTTGCCACTTAAAGACTGAAGTGAGCTGCAGTCAAAGCATCACAGTGTATGGGCTGCAAGTTCACCAAGTTGAGGGCTGCATGTGATCATGTTAGGAGAAAAACAACCATCAGTTTGTTTAAAAGATACAAAAAGTGTAAAATATTACATATTAGATTATATTACATTTGCACTTATATGTAACTACACCATAATTAAAAATAATACACATACAGTTACTTGAAAATAACTCGGGTGATGTTTAATGGTTTATTAACGTGTGAATTAAGTAATGTTTATATTTTGATCCTGTTGCTTGTCCCAGTGATGGTAAATCACATCTATAGCAGTAAAAACTACATTCTGAAATGAAGTGACATAAGAGTGCATTTCAAAATGTTGCTGCGTCTCCACAACTTTGTACACAGTATATTCATTTATGTGGTCTTTTCCCCTTAATTAAAGCAGAAGTAAGCGACCCGGTCGTTTTGGCTAACTTTCTGTCAGCCGATGGAGTTAGCAGTCCCCGCCCTCGTCCCTTGGCTGCACACACAGAGAGGACCGCCCCTTTATGCCGTTCTCTCTCCTCATTGGATAAAGGTTGTAGGATACAAGGAAAGTTTTTCCCCTCGGCTTACAGCAGAGCAGAGTGACTGACAGACCCGTGTTTCGGACCAAACACTCTATATAAGTGATTGCTGTTGGAAGATATAACTATTTAAGACTTATATTAACACAAATATTCCGCTTACTTCTGCTTTAAACATAAGATAAAGGGTTATAGGGAGGAATGGTGTACAACAGAGGTCTGGGCTAAAACTTGTGTAGATGAGTTTCAGCATTGTGACTCGTCTAAGTTAAAATAGCTTCCCTTTTCTCATGAAATTTCTCTGCATGCCACTTGACTTTCGGGCTTCTGGTTTTTATTCCATTTCTGTACCTACTTACGCTGCCACAATTATAGGATCTGCGGACACAGTCTGAGAGGAGACATTCGAGTTTCCGTCGGAAAGTCCTGTGGTTTGGATTTTGTAAAAGAAAAGCGGTGGAGCAGTTGTAAAGCCCCTGAATTACAAACACTTTTACTGTTGAGCTATGGAAATAGTACTAAATGTCAGGTCGACATATCAAGTGACACAAATGTCTGGTTCCTATTGATGTTATTTCCCAGAGATCACAAAAGAGAGACCGCATGATCACCATATCTAACATTGTTTCAAAATATACCAGACTGCCTTGCTCATTCTAGTCGTAGCAGAAGGAATTTCTTCTTATTAGTTTGTAAATGCCAAAACTGGCAAAAGCCTTTGTCCAGTTATTTCCCCCAGGCTCCAATTGAAATTTAGCCAAAAGAATTTGGTGCAGGGGGTTCAGACGCTTTGTTTATCTGTTGTTGTACAAAGAGGTGGCAGGAAGCCCTCCTCCCATGCTTTCACAACTATTACATGGTGAGCAGAAAAACCTCACTGTGATGACTTTGCATATGAGGAAGTTCTATACTCTCAAGTGGAATTAGTATATCAAGTGTTTTTGCTTGTTTCCCCCCCTCTGTCCAAGAACATGCAAGACAGGTTCGAACGGAAGACTCGTAAATTGCCCATGATTGTCTATATATGTTGGCAGGGGTGTGACGGGCTGGCTGCTTGTTCGGGATGTTGTTCAGTCTGAGCTGAGAAAGGCTTTGCAAGTTACCATGCACACAGCACAAACAAGTGTAGATAACATCAGGTTGCACATCTTTGTTTAGATGATCTCATATGTCACAACAATGACATTTGGACACATTTAAAGCGGTCGTTTTGGCTAATGCTGCGTTCCAGGCAGGCTTTTGAAACCGTAAGTTACAGCTTCAAGTCACGACTCACGACTCACGACCCGCAACTCGAGTTTCTCCGACCTGTTTTACCTGTGAAAGTCACTATAACGGCCACTCGTAACTTCCGACCCGTGAACTCGCACCAGATCGAACTGGTACGACTTCACAGGTCGGAAAAACACGAGTTACGAGTTGCCCTGAACGCACCATAACGTCTTGTCAGCCGATGGAGTTAGCAGCCCCCGCCCTCGTCATGGATCTATTGGTCCTCGTCCCTACGTCACCACATTCAGGCGCATCCCTTGGCTGCACACACAGCCCTTCATGCTGTTCTATCTCCTCATTGGATAAAAATTGTAGGATACAAGAAAAGTTTTCTCCTCGGCTCAGAGCAGAGCAGAGGGACTGAGAGACCCGTGTTTCGGTCCAAACACTCTATGTAAGTGATTGCTGTCGGAAGATATAACTCTTTAAGACTTATATTAACACAAAAATATCGCTTACTTCTGCTTTAATTCTCTAATTCTAAGTGAAATAAATTGTGTGACATAATGTAACGTTTACAGGTGACCTTTTAAGCGGTCTTTAACAGCATATTGAGGGGTAGATGTTATCACGCAAGCAAAAATATATAATGAAAAGCTCAGAAAAAGCCAGCCAGTCAACCTTAGAGCTTAAGCAGCCACATTTACTGCTTCTGTGGTCAGTAGTAATGTTCCATGTTCAGATGCATTGAGATGTAAAGCTGGAGAGTCTGGCAGGTCTTCAAGGACCCCTGAACGTCCTTGGACTGTTCCTTTATGAACCAGTTCTCTTTTGTACTGAGCCAAAGCTCCAGGAACAAACACTGTTCATCCTTTTGGCTGTGTCAACTGTGTCAACATGAAACATTGACATTGAAAATAAGGTGTGAGCTTTTCTTTTAAACTCAATGCAATTAACTTAATGCACCTGAATGAGTCATTTGTCTCGTGCCTGCTTATGGTAAACGTACGGTAATGGAACTAATCATCCATCATACCAGACGGTGATCATTCCTGTAAGTGGTGACTTACTGTAGGTTTTTACGGTGATAAAAATGAGTCAGTGTCTCATAATTGGCGGCTTTGCTCTGTCTTCCTCTCGTTCTGCTGTGGGAGTTTCATGCATTTCTTTGTTCATTTTCCTCACCCACATTTTCCCAGCCAGACTTCAGTTTGACCCAGAAACAGTCCCACATTTTTTCTTTTTTTTTTTCTCCAGTCGCCCCATATCCCTGGCATTCCTGTCCAGGTTCAGTGCAGTAATAGGATAGGCCTCAGAAAGAGGGTCAAGGGTCAGTGTATATGTAAATATGGTGGTTATAGAATCACAATGACAAAACGTGCAGCGTTGAAAAGCAAACAAGTTGTGAAAACTTTGTCTGTTTGTCGATCTGAAAACGAGCTCTGCAACTTCACCTGCTTCCTGTTGCGGTCATGCATCAGGGAGGTTTTTTTTTTTTTTTTTTTTAAAGTGGTTTGGGTAGGTTAAAGTGGTGGGTCCGAATCTGAAGCTGAATGTGGAGCCACACAAGCTTTAATCTGCTTACAGGAAGTCCTGGTCAGGCTGGAGGGACTTATTAATACCACTGTTATTTCTCTATCTGAACTGAAAGCAAATCTGCAAACAGGCCTCATTATAAGATTTTTACTGTCAGGATTAAGTATGATCACTGTGCTGTAACCACCACAGAACCCCCCTCCCCTTTCCTGTTGAATTTCGCAACAATAGGAAACCACATTGACTGCTTTATTAATGCACTCCATACCTTTTTACTTTGTTTTTGTTGGTTTTTCTGTTTCAGCCAAGCTGTAAAGATTACCGTAGTTTTTCAATTGTCCTAATTCATTTGAGCCAAAAGACAAACTAAAGCCAGCACTAGTTTAGCAAGTGGATTTTACTGGTCAGAAAGCTATACTTTATGCCATAATACTAATATTCAGACTGTCTCAAAATGTTGTCTGAATAGAAACAACCACAGGTGAGGTAAACATATACAACAACATGTGGAGACCATAAAAACAGGGTTTGTCTGTAGTTGGCTGGTACAGTTTACTGCTCTCACACTGGCAGCTTTGACTTCCCACCACAACAGCTATTCATGTGACACTTACTTACTTACACTACACATTATAAAGCAAAGCACCCTTGATGAAACTGAGAAACTAAATGTTTTAGTTTTATCTGCTCACACTCTTCTCTATTCTCAAGTGATACCTGCAGCTGTGTAATTGTGCAAATATATTACAAACAAGTGTGTTGTAAGAAAAATACTTCTCAGTTTCGGTATCACATCACATGCTTAGTGCATAATTTGGGGTAGAGTTTCCCTAACAATAATGCAATAACAGGGATTTTAGTAAATTTAGAAAATACTATAAATATATACTGTAATTTATCTCAATAGTTGCAGTTAGATGCGCACATTTTTCCATAATTTCTGATTGAAGGTTTCCAGTCAGCTTGGATCTGGTTTTAATGGACTTGTGCTAACATGTGTTGAAGCCTAAAATATACATGGTATATTTTATATTTAACATAAAAAGCTTTCAGCAGCCTCGCAAATTTCAATTGGTTTGTGCTTGTTGATAATGGTGCGTTTTTTATTCTGTTTTGGCTTTTAAACTGGCCACAGTCTGAATCTTAGGCTCCATCTAGACCTGCCCAGTGCTCTTATGTCAGGAACATACTGTTCTCAGAGTTCGTATAGGAACATGAATACATCCTGGCACAGAATCAACAGGGCCTAAAAATCAGAGTAACAGCGACACTGCAGGATGATGAAAATATCAATACTGTTTTACAAAAAAAAGCTCCCTCTCACAGTTTATGTGCTGCAGATGTAGCTTGAGGTCTGGGAAGTGATGTACTACTACCACTCTTTGCATTTTCATCTCCTTTCAGTCCGTGTGCTCAGGATTCCCCCTCCTTCCCCAGTTATTTCCTGTTTTTCACCCCGCTCTTGTCGCTGCAGTGCTGGCAGGTGTTTTTTTTTATTTATTTTTTTTATTTTTACCTGTTATTTCTACCCAACAGAGGGCGCTCTTGGCTCTGATTTCAAAGCCAGAAGGAGGAATGTGAGGCAGTGGCACAGTGACGTCATTTAGCAGCAAGTCAGACTACAGCTGCACAGGAGGAGGCACCCAGAGGTGACAGTGGTGTGAGGGCAGCGGGTGATCCCTCGCATGTTTTCTCCTCCCTGATGTGGGATTTCACAGATGTCCCGCATCACGCAGCCGCTGCCTTACATACCATCAGATCCTGACCATGTGACGCCACAACAGACAGCGAGCGCACTGAGTCAGCAAATTTGGTGTCCGTCCGTGCCATTGCGCAATCCCACGGATTTGCTCGTGAATGTGATGTGTCACAGTGGGTCTTTCTTTCTCCATATGCGGATCAGATATACAGTATGTTTGGAGTCAAGTTGGCGTAGCAGTGCAGGCAAGATGCACTGGCAGAAAAGCTGCTAATTGATGCTTGGTTTGTGTGTGTTTTTGAGAGAGAAAGAGAGAGAGAGAAAGTGCAGACGCTCCTTCGTATAGAAGCTGGGTTTTGTTTTTGAAGCGTTGGCTTTAAGAGAGAGAGAGAGAGAGGGAGGGAGGGAGAGAACTGAAAGTGTCCCAGAGTCCCACAGCAGTCCACACTTCCTGTCTACCACCCTGGCCCTAACACACACACACACGCACACAAAGTGGTGTTAGTTACACTTGCATAAGAGCAGGGGGTTCAGATATGTATATCACATCGGGGCCCTCCCTCCTCCTCTTCTCTGATGTGTTTTCCTTTCATCATCTCTTGTCCATTTATCTGCTCTATTTCTGTCTTTCTCTGTCAGTTTTTCCCTCCTTTCCTCGTATTTTAGTGGCCATCTGAATCCCTCCTTGTTTTATTTTGCAGTTTTGCCTTTGTTCTCCTTCCCTTCATCCCAGTGAGCCTCTCTGTCTCTGTCTCTGTCTCTCTTCCTCTCGCCATCTCCCTCTCATCAGCCACTTCAAAAGTTGTTATTGGAAATTGGACGAAGACAGGAAGCAGCAGAGAAAGAGAGATGGGAAACAGAAAGGGCCAGAGGTCAAAAAGGAGAACAACAGCAGCGAGGCTATAAGACACACATACATATTATATACACACACACACACACACACACATGCATCATTTTTGTGCGTCAGTAATCTCAATTCCTGTGGAAGGTTGTGCATTCATTATTCATGCATTACCATGTTAAATTAATGTTTGATCTGTCAGTGTTGCATCTGGGGCTGCAGCACAAGATTTTCTTTTTTTTTCTCCCCTCGTTTCCACGTGGTTGTGATGGCTGCTGTTAGTCGGGGAGCAGAGGGAAAGTTGAACAAAGCAGCGCAGCCCAGATTCTAGGTCAGTGGGCTGAGATGAGATGATACACTTTAACAGTGTTGTATCTGGCCTGGTCAGTGTCTCAAAGATCTGACAAAATGGTGCGATTCTATCTCAGAGAGGACATTTCCCCATTAAACAGACATACATCAAAGACACCAGATAACATATTATACTCTGTACACCCCCTACAGTGCAGCAGTTATCAATCTGAATCATATTTAACACTGATAATAGGGCAAATCTTGCTGACGTGTGTCCACTGGTGTCTCAGAGGTGTGAGAAAGTGAGATAATGAGCATCAATGTCACTTTGACTCTGCAGACATAAATCTAAGTCCTGATGCTGGAATTGGTAAAAGTGACTGAACATCAAGAAGGTCATTAAATTTCATTTATCATTATATTATTTCATGTCATTAAGTTATAGTTTATCATAATCACTGGCCCTTTTGATCTGTCGGGGGTAAGTGTGTGCATGAGAAATGACAAATATACAATCAACACACTTGTCACTGTGGATTCTCCAGATAATGACAATGATCTGCTCCGTTCAGTGCCGGATCATCAGACATGGATTCAATCAAACATTAGACAGTGTTAATACTAGAGAGCTGGAAGCATAAAGTGTTCTCAATGTCCAGTTTAACTGATTTGAAGTGTTTCCATACTCTCTCTCTGTCTATTTGTCAATCTGTCTGTCTCCCTGCATATATATACTGTATATGTGTGTGTGTTTTCTGTGACTATTCACTGCCTTTGATGAATAACATTTGCTTAAACTTGCATGTAAGTCACTTAATGTCTCTGCTGATGTCATCCCCACAGGGCTTCCTGATTGGTGCACGGCCAGAAAATGCGTGCGAGCCCATCGAGCCCCCTCCGAGAGACAACTTGACGGGCGCCTTCATCGTCCTCATCAAGCGATTTGACTGCAACTTTGACATCAAGGTACAGCAGTGTTCACAATCACATTTACTTACTTACTGTATGTGTAGTTGTCCTTAGCAACCTCATCACACTCTTCAATCACACCAAACCACCTCCACTTGTAATCTAAACATGATTATCAAACTGTATATTTACTGTGAATCACCTGAAAGTGTTGGCGCAATAAATTAGAGCCTTTACATTTCACTGATTTTTGGAAAACTGGTTTCACTGAGGGTCTTGGATCAGCTTGTTGGGCCACAAAAACAGGAAGAGGCCATTTCCCTAAACACAATTTCCTGCATAATAATCTATCCCACTGCTACTGCCGCTTCTGTCTTTTTCTGCCACTGCTGCGGTTGTGTGCAAGACGCTGGAAGGTTTTTTTTTTTTTTTTTTGCTTAATAAGTCACTGAGCTGGCTGAAAGATGGAGAGAGCTGATTTCCCGCAAGTCAAGTCAAGTGTCCAGCCATGTGCTGCACAGACAGAGAAGCAGGAGTGCAGCCAGGTTCTGTTGCTGAGGAGAGAGTGGGAGAGTAAGCGTTGGACTGGGACATCTCAATTAAGAAACACAGACAAAACTGTCAAAGCCACTAATCTTTTTTAAAAACTAGCTCACCTATGCTACGTCACCCACGGTGGCTATACATTTACTCAGGATTTCAGTTGAAATGGGTCATTGTAAGTGGCAGTTTTGACGCAACGTGAACACGACAACAAAAAATACAGCACAAACATGAGTATTTTCATTTTAGGGGCAGTGATGATACTTAAAAAAAAAAAAAAAAACATAAGCCAAAGATACTTTTTCCAGGTTATAAAGACATGCTGAATTGTTGCCAAATATTATATTAGAAAAACGTAATATTTGTGGTAAGAACAGCGGATGAATTTGACGGCAGATTTGGCAGCGAGAGAAGGACTGAATTATATTTTTAATACAGAACCTCCTGCTTCATTCAGACGGATGATTTCTGCCAGACATTATTTGACTTCCTTGTGAATCGGCAGACGATTCAAAGTTTTCCCATTATTATTTTTTCATTTCATTTCGATTCCAGAAGAAACATAAATCGTCTGCCTTAAGCTTACACCCCCTGCTCATGGGTTCATAGTACAAAATAAATAATAAAGGAGGAACAAAAAGGAGGGAGAAGGAGTGAGGTAGAAAGGGGAGGAGTCGATGAGGGGAGAAAAGAGTGAGGATTAAGAGAGTGAGAGTGGGGATGAGTAATGGGGTGAAAGAGAGGAAAGCATGCAACCTCTTGGCATCTTCTTTCTCTCGGCCTCTTTCCACCTCTCTGTCTCTTACTCTCAAACTTTTCAGCTCTGCCTCTTCCCTCTCTACCTTCCTTGTTTGCCTCCCCATTCATTCGCTCTCACATTTCCTGTCTTTCTTTTCTTTTTAAGTCAAATTTGTCATCTTGTTTTTTCTTTTCTTTTCTTTTCTTCTTTTTTTTTTTACTCTATTGTAGCTCTGCAGCAGGCACGCAGCCTTATAAGGTCTTACTGCATCACACGCATGTTGACAGACAGAGCGGTGAGGTGTTCCCTTTGCTGGAGTGTAACCAGACTCCACTCCACATAGCTGTGTGAAAGACACACACTATACACTGCGCGCACACACACACACACACACACACACACACACACACACACACACACACACACACCTCTCCCCGATCCATGTCAGATTTGCCATTTAACCTTATACAAGGAGCTGGTTTGACTCGTTTGAGTTTATGTTCTGCCATCACTTGTTCCTTCAGTCGTGTCAAACCAGCACATGAACGCCTCAGTGCATTTCTCACACATATCCATTACATTGTGTAAGCAAGGATCTAATTGAGGAGCTGTTTTAACTTGTATTCATCTAAAAATGATAAGCAACTGAATGTATAGAGGTAAAAAGTTGGGTAATAAATTGTGGTGGAAATTTACTGTGATCGGTATTAGTTAGTTCATCACAAACACACAGTGAGGAGGACTTTTGTCATCTTTTTGTGCGAGCCCCAAAGTAGATGTTTCACAGCTCCTCTCGATAAAAATTAAATTAACAAGATGTTTCCTTGAAGCAAACAGGATGATGGCGTTTGTCCTCCCAGCTCATCTTCCCTCATGCTTCACTGTGTTTGTGTGTCAGCTTTTAAACATGTAAACATGGTCCGAGGTTTTTTTTTTTTCCACTCCTCACACCATCTGCTCTTGTGACAAAAAAGGTGATCACAAGGTCGGTCAGATGTTGCAAGGCAATGACTTCTGAACAGCAGACTTGAAGTGGACAAACTGCAGCAGTTTGTTGCAGAAATGTGTGGTTTATGTTTTTAATTTGGATTTGTCTTCAAAAGAACCTTGACTTTGAAGTGAAAACAAGGAAGCACATTCTTTATTAAAAATACCACACATAACAGTATGTGTGGTATTTTTTAATAACATCTAGTCTGGTTTTTTTTTGTCTCTCCTGCATGTCCTTTTTGTATCTCAATGCAAAAAAAAAAAAAAAAAAATCATTGCGTGACCTTATTTACTGTCAGATTTATTCTTTTAACAGTTTTACCATTATGTCTTTGTAAGGGCCTTCAACTTGAGGAAAATACTTTTTGCCCTGCAGGGGATTTACTGTATTTATTTTGTTGCAGTACTCCTGTTGGCCACTGGGAAACTTGGCAGCAGGGCAACAGTCCATGTGCTTGTAATGCAGCTCCTCTTAACACAACCATGTGTTTACTGAACACTTTGAAACTTCTCATTAGCGCGTATAAAAATGACGGCTACAGCAGGTCAATATGGGCCAGTTTAAAAATGATAATGGCAAACAACTTGGATGTGTCATTGCTCTGGGAATTTTACCCACACATGCAGGCTGAAGTGTGTGTGTGTGTGTGTGGAGGGTGTGCTTTACCATTATCTCCTTTTCAATCTCTTTTTTTTTTCTTCCTTGCTCTCTCCTCATGTCCTGTCCTTGATTTTTGCCCCCCCCCCCCCTTCCTTCTCCTTCTCGCAGACACTCCCAGTCTGTCTGTCAGTCTGTCTGTGAGGTCTGGTTGTGCAGCAGTCTGACTTCTGCCTCTGGCTTAATGATTGCTCATAGACATCAGGACATGGAGGCACATGTATACAGATGTCTCTATACAGATCTCTCTCTCTCTCTCTTTCTTTCTCTCTTTCTCACACACACACTAACATTTCCTCTGTGTCTGTTTTCCTCTTGGCAGTCTTTGTCTCCGGTCTTGTTTTCCTTTTTCTTCTCATCCTTGCCGTCTTCCATTCTCTGTCCCTGCCAATCACACACTCACACACACCATTTGTTGCTGGCATTCAGCTGTCTACCACCTTGATTCCCCCCTCTTTTGCACACATGCACACACACGCGCACACACACACACACACACACACACACACACACACACACACACACACACACACACACACACACACACCCTCCCTCTTAGCCAGGCTCAGGCTCAGTTCCCTCCAGAAGCTGCAGGGAAACAAAGGAATAATAGATTCCATCTTGACTGAGACGAGGCCCTTGTGTGTGTGTGTGTATGTATGTACGGAGGCCTGCAGGGGACTGTATTAAAATGATAATACAAACGTGAAAATGTAAGTTTGCGGTAAACTTAAAAATAAAACATAAAATAAAAGAAGTTCTCCCACTGTTTCATGCCAGTCAGTGCTGCTCTTCTCTCCTCAGCCTCCTCTATAAGTGTTTAGGCCGTTAGCATCCAGCGAGCAGTATACTAGTATAGAGGGGTTTTAATCTGTGGCCGTAGCGAGCAATAAAACGGACACTCACCCACTTAACCCTCTGGAAAGTGTCAGCACCTTCACCCGCGGAATGTGTGTGTGTGTGTGTATGAGAGAGAGAGAGAGAGTGTTTGAGTGTGTCGCGTAGGGACATGACAGGGAGCAGGTCGAATGTAGAGAGAGTGTGCTAGAGATGGGCAGGGCCGAAGGAGATCAAGTTAAGGGGTGTTAATAGGCACAAGTGTGTGTGTGTGAGAGAGAGAGAGAGAGTGTGTGTGTGTGTGTGTGTGTGTGTGTGTGTGTGTGTGTGTGTGTGAGAGAGAGAGGGAGGAAATCATTCGTCCCTGTACGTCCCTTTTAGAAATTAATTCTCCAGAGAGAGAGAGGGTCTGCACTTCCTGTACACAAGGATTCTTTGAGGTGGTGATGGCGATGAAGGGGGGGGGTGAGGGGGTGGCTCTTTAGTGACCTTTTTGAACTTTCTGGGAGGAGGGGACTTGGGGGAGGCGGAGGGGAGGGGGGGTGGACAGGAAACTCAATACCCTTTTCCTCCCCTCTCCCTCCCATGGCGCTCTCCCCCCCACGCCTCTCTACTTTCCTTGCGAGATTCTTTGCAGTCTGTCCGTCCCACCGAACCTCCAGCAACGCAGACGGACACAGAGGTCTATATACATCGAGACATAATGTTCTAGTTATGTAACAGGTTCTGGGATATGCCAAGTGCCGTGTGTTTTTACCACATTGTTCTCTCTCTGCTCTTAACTTGCTGTTTTCAGCTCAGTCTTTCTCTGCTGCCCTCTATCTGCCGTTGTTTTCGTTTTCACTCTTCCTGTCTTTGCTGCACACTTCTTCCATTCATTCAGAAGTGATTAAAGGTGCACCGGGTTGAGTTTAGAAGCCCAGCAGTGAATGTGCCTCGATTATGTGGAAGTCTACGTTAACTTCATACAAAATATTTGAGTGGAGCTGAAAAACACATCTAATCCAAGTCTTTTCAGATACATACTCAAGTTTATTAGGTGCACCGCCACCTACTAAAACCAATGCAATCTAATACAGCAGCCCTGCTTTAAATCTTAGTTTAATGACAGCTTTAATATTCAGTTTTTATTATTAAAAAACTAACAAAAAGATCTGTAGATCCGTTTTTTGCCTATAGTTTTATTTTAGTTCCAGCACCCTATTATACGGTTTTTGGGATGTGCGTGCGTGTCACCTTTTTTTCCACAGTTTTTATTGTTTGCAAAATAATACACGCACTTGTTGCAATATAAAGCAATATAATTAAACGGCATGACAAAAACACCACATAATGTAGTTGAATCAGCACCTCAGCAAAAATCTAATTATTACAGGACTGTTGGGTTAAACCATGTCAGTTTTAGTTAGGCGTACTTAATAGATTGGTAACTGACAGTCATTTGTTGATTTAAAATGAATCAACGCAAGCAGCCACTACAACTGAAACTCACATGGTAATGTGAAGTACAAACATCCTGCTATTACAGCAGCAAAAGTAGAGTCATGAAGTCATCAAAGTCGCTCAGCAAATATCCGTTATTCAGCTTTTTGCGTATTGTGTAAAAATGCCCAGTGGCTGGTAGAGGTGATAGAGCTTTTTTTGTCTGGTGGAAAATTTCCCATCTCAGATGTAGGTCACGCCACGAGGGAGTCCAAAAGTTGTCTGGCAAAGGGCGGTTCAGACTAAACGTCTAGTCTGGTGTAAATGCTCTTTCTCCTGTCAGGAAGCTGTGAACTCCAGTTGACAGGGGCACGGATCAGACACCATAACACTAAACAATTATCCCATTCAAAAACATTTACCAGAAAAGTATATTGTGAGACTGCCAGTAGCCTACAAGAAGAAATTGCATGTGAGTGACGACATTAGTTTGTCCTAAAACGTGCACAGACGAGTTGATAATTGAGCTGTAAATATAAATGTTTCCCTCAGGGCATATCTTGATTCTTATAAATCTAATGTAGAGGTCCCAATCCAATATTTTCGCCTACGTCATAATTAGTTGATTTAGAAATGCAATTCACATTTTAATGACATTGTGTGGGGGAAACACAGGCAACCCTCCGTGTATTTGATTTTTGTAGTTATGTGGATAATATGACCCGTTTTTGATTGGAAATAAGACACAGAAAGCAAAATATGTCCACGCTGCGTAGTGCCACTGATTCTTAACCAGAAAGATAAGATAAGGGTGCATCAGCTCATCTTGAGATGTGGCCATGTCTCTAGTTAATGATGGATCATGATGAGTTGTCAGTGGTTGGGAGTAAAAATGTGCCCAGTCATAAAATCCAACCATTGTGTCTTTTTGCCTCCATCAGCCTGAGGCAACGAGGTTGGTCAGCGTTTGCTCTGGAGGCCGGTAATTTCCCATCTAACCTTGCTTACCACCTTTGCCTCACAGTAAACGCATTTCATCTTGCAGCGTTTTTGTACTGCAGTGACCTCACAGCCCTCAAGCTACACACACACACACACACACACACACACACACACACACACACAGGCCTCAGTCTTTATTCAAACAATGATCTAGCTTCCTGCACACGCTCACTCAGTCTTATGACCGGGTATGACTATGGCTGACTGGATGTATGACTAGCTCGTGTGTGTGTGTGACAGAGAGAGAGAGAGGGCAATGGTAGTCATATCTCATGTGGCTTTGCCGTTTTTTAGAGCTGTTGTGGCAACAAACAGCTCAGCTTGTTCCATTTGGCCTATAGGGTAGGGGACACACGCAAAGACATGCAGTTGTGGGTTGTGTTTATGCAGCGGCGCTCTTTAAAGAGAGAGTCACAAGGTGCTTCAAAGCTAAGAAAAAAAAGCTTGTGAACGAATATTAAAATCAAGAGCGAGATGAAATTGGTACAAAGAAGCATCAGGGAAGTGTGTTAAAGTTATCTTTATAGCACCTTTAGTGCAAATATAGTTTCCCTCATCCACAGAACTGTGTTGCATGAATTGCCGTTAGTCCTGTGTTATCTGTGTACTCGGATCCTCCCTGCAGTTTGCAGTTTTATTGAACTTATCTAATCAGCTGTCTGGACCTTGAAACTAAAACCCAGCTCTCCTCTGCAATGCATTCCTCTGAAACACAGGAGAGAGAGGGAGAGAGAGAGAGGAGAAGAGAAGAGGGGAAATGAATGAGAAAAAGGGGGAGGGAGAGAATAAAAGCAGGAGGGTAGAAATATCAGGGAATGGGGCTGGGCAGGATCCTGGAGAAGTTGGCAGTTAGGGTGATATAACAAGGGGAACGAGGGCAGAGCGAAGGAGGTGGTTAAATTTAGAGTAGAAGAAGGTAGGGAGGAGGAAGAGGAAAAGTGGGAGGGGAGATGAAGGAGGAAGGGGGGTAGAAGAACGACTGTGGGGTGGGAGGTTGTGAATGGGAAGATGTGGGGAGCAAAAAGTAACGGGAGTGAAACTGTTCAGGGAGAAGGTCGTGAGGACGTGGTTATAAGCTCTGTCCAAACAGAGAAGGCTTATACCTGTGTCTGAGACAGTTTGGGAAAACATGGGTCCAAACTGTCTTACATACTAAAACAAACCCTTTTTTTTTTTCATTAAGCCTGAAAAGTTACATTTTTCCGCAGATTTAATAGATTTAAGACACGTTCGGTTCAAGGTCTGGAGAGAGGGAGGAATAAAAAATGGAGAAACACCAACACTGACAACAGTATAATCAATAAAATACCATAATAATAACAAGCAGTAGTGGTCTAAAAGAGAAATATAATCATCTGTAGCAAGTATAATGTATAATACAAGACCACAGCTCCCCTGTCTATCACAGCAAATAGTTAATTGCAGAAAAGATGTGAAATTGATCCTGTGTTTTATTATTGAGGTCATAGTTAAACTGGTTCTGTACTGTACAATCCTGAGGGAGGCAGATTAGTAGAAACGTGTTAAAATTTAGTCCAGTGCAACACTGTCGTCGGCTAATGTGTGACCTGTGAACAAGCAGACGTTAATGAAATACTCTGTAGGCAACTGGGTGAATGATAAAATATATTTTTCCAAAGAGCTTTAGTAATATCTGTGAACAACGTTCTTAAATACTGATTTCCCAAAACTATTCTCTGCTGCTGTGATGTCCAGTGTGGTCAGAACTAACGCCGAGTCATGAAACCTGTGGCTGGTCTCTTACCAACCTGATGACATGAACCCGGCCCAAAATTGTTTTTTTGGTCTTTGGTCAGTCGTTGGTCACTCTCTGGTTTCTCAGGACAGAGTGGGCCAGCAGTGAAGACCTCTAAATGGGGAAAAGAGAAAAATAAATAGATGAGGTGGTCAGGCCAGAGAATAGGAATGGATTTTACTTGCCTGTTTAGTTTCAGCCTTTGTTTCTCCGCTCGCTTGCCAGCTTGTAAAATCTCATTAAACCTGTTAATACTCTTAAAACTGAGAAAAAAGACATTGTATTTGCTGATTCTGTACTTGTATCCGATCCGGTGCTTTGTGTGAGAAAGGTGCGCTTGTGTGTTGCTCGGACTCATTTACAAAAAGCTGAGGTCAAGTCGGCTCTATGCAAATGCTGACCAGCGCCTGCTGCAACAGGCTCCACGCTGGTCATTTTTATACAGCCAGAGCTTCATGGGACAGGAGGAGTGGAGGCCCTAAAAATAGGTGGGAAAACGGATGAAAGAGGAACAAAGCAAAAGGCCTTGAGTTAGCTAGAGACAGAAGAAAATGACAGGAAGCAGGAAAAGAGATGAATGTGTGAGGGAGAAGATGTCACGAAAAAAACACCTAACCCTAAAAAAATTCTAACAAAAGGTTTCTCAGCTGTTTTTTATAGTATTAGATGTCCTTAATAACATACTAAAAGTTTACCAAAATTTGACCACTAGAAAGGTGTTATTTTCAAGATGGCGTCCAAGATGGATAGGAAGCCTGGGGAGACACCAGAGGTGAATAGGGTAAAATTTTTAACTAACAGATATCACCATGAAACCTCCCAAGTTTATCACTTACATTAAAGGGATAGTTCAACATTTTGGCAAATTGGCCCATTGCCATAATCGCTATAGTCATAGCAGTAGGTTCATTACCTTTAATTGTAGGTGTAAGCTATTTTCAGTACGGCGGAGCGCAGCAGCTGGCTGCTCAAAGCTACGCTATGGAGGCTAAGGGAATTTCTTGGTTTCCCTCATTAAACTCATCAAATTCAACATCCCAAAACTCCACAGCGCTTTTGAAGACAAGTTGTGACCTGCACAACCACCACGCTATGAGATAATGACGGAACGATACGAAACGGAGCCGTTTTCGAGGTAAATTCATACAAAACTGCTGATGCGCGTTGCGTTCAGGGACAGTTTTTCAGCAAGCAGTCTCCGTATTTACCCTGTATTTACCTCGAAAACGGCTCCGTTTCGTATCGTTCCGTCATTATCTCATAGCGTGGTGGTTGTGCAGGTCACAACTTGTCTACAAAAGCGCTGTGGAGTTTTGGGATGTTGAATTTGATGAGTTTAATGAGGGAAACCAAGAAATTCCCTTAGCCTCCATAGCGTAGCTCTGAGCAGCCAGCTGCTGCGCTCCGCCGTACTGAAAATAGCTTACACCTACAATTAAAGGTAATGAACCTACTGCTATGACTATAGCGATTATGGCAATGGGCCAATTTGCCAAAATGTTGAACTATCCCTTTAAGACAAATATTTTTTGTATTACAAGTTTTGTCAAATTGTATGTTTAAATATGTAAATTAGGCAATATCTCATTAAATATGCGCTAATTTCCGAAATATCCGAAATCTTAACAATGGATAAAAGCCACTTTCAAAATTCTTGTTTTATTTTGTTGACATACTAGAGTCAGAAGTTTTTACAGAGGGGATTTTGGATATCTCTCTTTATCACTCTGTAAATGAGAAAATACTAGCAGCCCTAAAAATTCAAGTTGGTCGTGTTTTTAGGAGTAAAATGTTGTATAAGAGCCCGAAATCTCCACTTCAGCAGCACTTACAGACACCAAACCTTCCAGTTTGATCCCTTTCTATATTCTGAAGGTTTTTACAGGGGGGATTGTTGATATATCATTCATAGCCTGATTTATACAACATTTTACTCCTAAAAGCACAACCAACTTGAATTTTTAGGGCTGGTGACAGTATTTTCTCATTTACAGAGTGATAAAGAGAGATATCCAAAATCCCCTCTGTAAAAACTTCTGACTCTAGTATGTCAACAAAATAAAACAAGAATTTTGAAAGTGGCTTTTATCCATTGTTCAGATTTCGGATATGCAAATTAGCGCATATTTAATGATATATTGCCTAATTTACATATTTAAACATACAATTTGACAAAACTTGTAATACAAAAAATATTTGTCTTAATGTAAGTGATAAACTTGGGAAGTTTCATGGTGATATCTGTTAGTTAAAAATGTTACCCTATTCGCCTGTGGTGTCTCCTCAGGCTTCCTATCCATCTTGGACGCCATCTTGAAAATGACACCTTTCTAGTGGTCAAATTTTGGTAAACTTTTAGTATGTTATTAAGGACATCTAATACTATAAAAAACAACTGAGAAACCTTTTGTTAGAATTTTTTTAGGGTCAAGTCATATTTGCACCTGACTATAAGAGGAAGGATAGGAGGGGGAGAGAGAAAAAAAAAGAGCAGAGGAAGGGAAGACGAGTGGATGTGTCGGGAGCTGCAGCACTGCATGAGGAGGCTGTGCAGTGTTGGCAGCACACGCACAGGAGTGAAGGTGCAGTCAGTATTGACAAATGCTCTCTCACACCCACACACACAGTGGTGATGCAGCAATAATTAGTGATTCTGTTAGCAGCCTCCGTCCACACCACCAGCACTCTCACAGACCCAATAAAGGAGAAGAAGATGTAACCAGTATTTTATGTTGCACTCCAGAAATAATCATTAATCACGTTTTTTTTTTTTTTTTATGATCCACGACACAGCGTCGTCTTCCCTGCATGATATTGTTGTCTAACTGTTGTTTTTCTGGTCATTTAACTGTTGCACCTTCTTTCTTGAATGAGTGCTCACTGTTTAGAGATTAAGTTTGGTGTGAAGACTGAGTGAGGAATGAGCCATTGTGCGATAATTAGAAATCTTGTATGTATTGGCAACAGAAACCTTAAACCATGGCCGGATGTGATTGATGGATAAAAAGGCTTAAACCTATAAATGTAGTGAATGGGGCGGCTCAGGACGGTTCAGGCTGGATTTTTGGGGAGCTTGATAAAAGCTCAAACACTGATTGATTACCTCTCATCTAGGGTTGCAAAATTCTGGGAATTTTCAAAGTTGGAAAACTTCCATGGGAATTAACGGGAATATATGGGAATTAACGGGAATATATGGGAATTAATGGGAATAAACAAGAATATATGGGAATAAACGAGAATATATGGGAATAAACGAGAATATATCGGAAGTAAGGGGAATATATGGGAATAAATGGGAATATATAGGAATAAACGGGAATATATGGGAATTAACGGGAATAAACAGGAATATATGGGAATAAACGAGAATATATGGGAATAAACGAGAATATATGGGAAGTAAGGGAAATATATGGGAATAAATGGGAATATATGGGAATAAACGGGAATATATGGGAATAAACGAGAATAAACGGGAATATATGGGAATGAACGAGAATATATGGGAAGTAAGGTGAATAAATGGGAATATATGGGAATAAACGGGAATATATGGGAATAAACGGGAATGAATCCGGAATTTACAAAATTGAAGGTTGGCCCTTAAATGGGAGAGGAGTCATGTTTTTCAATTGTATTATTTTGCATGGATGTCTGTTTGTTACAAAACATAATATTTACATTTATGTTTGGATATGATATAGTTTGTTTGAATTATCCCCAATTTCCAGTTAATTCCCATAAATTCCCATTATTCCCATAATTCCCATGGAAAGTTTCCAAGTTGGAATATTTCCAAAATTCCCCATCTTAACTTCCCATGCAAAGTTTCTGGAAATTTACTGGAAATTTTCCGCCCCTTTACAACCCTACTCTCATCCCTGTTAACCATGAAGAGACCGAAGCCTCTCAAGGTTAATATACAAGTCCTTTTTTCATCTATGCTATAGTTTGACTCTGAACAAAAATGAGTTGTGTGCTCCAGTATTTGGGCTCAGTTGTTTGAACTGTTTGTATCCTGTCCTACTGTGAGAGGCCCGAAACTCAAGAGTCTCTGTTTCACTTAAATAATCATTCGATGCATCTTTTTATACTACTTTTGTGATTTGACTTTTTTTTTGATGATCTAATTTTGCAACTTTAGAGGTCTGTTGCTGCTCTTTTTTGGGGTTCAAACGGTTAAATCCAGCACCAGTGAGCACGGCAGCTCCAGGTGGCATCGTTTACACACCTCCAGCCAACTGTGACCGATGCGAGTCAGTCACACACACACACACACACACAGACACACACGCAAAACGACTTGCAGTTTCTTTTTTTCTTCCCATTTTTACAGTAGTGTCGAAATGTGTTTTTCTTTTCTCAGCTGCACCGTCTGTCACTTTCTCACAGTCCCACACATTAAAAGGAAGCTGCTTGGAACTGACACACAAACCAGCGCTTGTTGGCCTCCAGGCAGCTTCGACCTTCTCGCCGAAGGGCTTGTAAACATTAAAATCCCTTGATGAACTTGGTAAACAAGTTTAGCAGGCTTGTTTGGACTAACTTTCACTCCTGCTCACCTCTGCTTCCTCACTTTGATGTGGCTTGAACATAGCCATTAAACGACTGAACAAAAGACAAAATTAGAAACAGTTTTGATAAGTACAGTAATGATGTGACTAATTCACAAAGCAAAAATACCAAATACTTGTTGATCCCATTTCCTGTGAAGATTTGCAGCTGGATTTGTGTCATTGCAAATTCAACATCTCAACATTTTGGACTGTTTGGTAAAACTGGCAGTTCTGAGAAATATTTATGAGGATTATCCGTTAATTGCTTCTTTTCAGCCAATCACATTTCTAAAGGGCCAGTAACAAGAACATTTAAAAAGGAACTATGCAGGATTTTTATCTTAACTATGCAAAGTTTTTACCTTAAAGGTGTGCAGAAATGGCCGTTTGTCCTGTTTGTCGCGTCGAGTTGCCACGAGCTGCAACACGAGTTTACCCGAGTAAGGAAAACGAATTTGATTGGTCGTTATCGAGCGGGCGGGATATTCAAAGCTTGGGGCGAGACCGAGCTCCGTGTGTGTGTGTGTGTGTGTGTGTGTGTGTGTCTCAGACGTTTGAATGACGGATGACGGATCCAATATCAGTGGCTGGTGAATCGTGTAGCCTACAGGCTGACGTATAATCCGTGCGCCTGCATTATCCAATGCGAAAAAAATTTTTTTTACACACTTTTATCCCGGATTTACTCAAAAATAGAATTTTGCACAAAGTTTGGCCTACATCGTCTGAAAGATGAGTTATTACATTAATTTTATGATCCAGAGTGGGCTCAAATTCAGTTTTCTTTTCTGTACACCTTTAATTAAACAACTTCTGAGTAATTGTGATGGTTAAATAAATGACTCGTAAGGCTCTCTGCCTTCCACGTAGCGTCTCTTGGCCTAAAAACCAACCTGGCAAGATCAGTGCCACTGACCCGGTGTCCCAGATCTCGACTCGGCGGCACCGCAACACAAACGCGCCCCATAACACGTAATCTCTTGTTTATGACAGATAAACTTACACAAATAAGTTAAACAGGTGAAGGAATGGTTCGATGAGAGATGAGAGGCTCTGTTTAGGCTTGGTTTAGACGTGTGGTATGGTATGTATGTATGTCTTTTCTTGTTGAAAACTAATAAAAAAGTGAATTAGAAAAAAAAACCCATACAAATATACACATCGTTACATCGTATAAGATGTCTAACGTTATCCACCACTGTATTGATTGCTTTCTCGCCAGCTTTGTTGTAAACAAATGCACATGGCCGGGAGGAGGGTTATAGCAAAACAGCGGAAAAGCGACCAGACTTGCATAGTTCCCCTTTAAATGCTTCATTTTTAAATTAGCTTCAGATAGCACTGAATAATCACTAAATGGCTGATGAGATTGGTCACTTTTGGTCTTAGTTCAGTGTAAATGGATGATTTTACTGAGGGCTCAGTGTTCTTTGCCTCCTGATAAAAGCTTCAGGATCTTGTTAATTTCACTCATGTGACTTTAAAACCAACAAACCAATTAAGCAAAGTCCAGTCTGCCTTCTAAAAACCCATAATTGGTCAGTTTGATGAACAAACCCGACAGCGACTGTGCTGCAGGCCAAGTCAGAATTTGGTGTGCTCACAGCAGGGTGCCATGGAGAGAAAACAAGCATCAGATGCTTATTTATTTATTTTACTTTGTTATGAATCCAGGGCCCGATTATACAAAAAAGGGAAAAATAATGTGGACTTTGAAAAATGGAGGAAGATCACAAAAACAAAACACAGAGCTAGTAGTCTTTGGAGCCAAGTCATGCTGTCACATGACTCAAAAGACGTCAGGACGCCCTTGAGAGGCACTTAACCTCTAGTTTTTTTTAGTGTAGCTGCACAATAGCAACCCAGGACTTTAACCCATGAATAACAAAGTACAGAGAAACACGATGTTGCTTGCTTTGTCAACTTTTCTTGGTGGAATAAAATGTGTAAATTTAAATTGTACTTTCCCCCTTCCACACAACAACATTTAAATCAAGTAAGGTTTATAGAGCGATGTGATAGTGAAGGAGAAAAGCAGGATTTTTATGTGTGGTCCCACTGGGATTACAGCAGTTAAGTGGTTTAATGAAAGCTGTTAAATTGACATGAAAGACAGTGCTACAGCTCACCACAATGGTCTGCAGATGGTGGAAGAGCAACCAAGAAATCCTCCCATGGTGATGCCGCATCGTGTGTGTGTGTGTGTGTGTGCCTTTGTATGTGTTTCTAGTCACACAGGGTTTTGCATAATTGATGTTTTTATTTCTAGAGGTTTCATATCTCATTTTCCCCTTTTCTCTTTCTCTCATTTTCTGCCTCACACTCTCTATCTCGCTCTCTCTCTCTCTCCTGCTTCCTCCTTCTTTTTCAGTCTCAGGAATGCACTGAATGTCCTTATCTTTGCCCATGCAAACACAAGGGTGAGCCAGTAGCAGAGGTTGAATTCCTGTGCAGATCCCAGGCAGACAGACCACACCACACCACACACTGGCATCTAGACAGCCTGCAGCCAAAATGGCTCCTCACGTTTACTGTAAACCCCCCCCCTCAAAAAAAAGACACTGAACCAAACTGCAGACAAGTTATTGTGCCGGGAGTGAATACCAGTCACAGTGGCAGAACTGACGACATCTACATTTAATTAGATGCTATGTAGATTTGAACTTAAAGGGAGTCAAGTGTGACCTCGGAAATGGTTATTTGGCACAAGACAACCTGACTGATCCACTAATGAGCCAGAGCCACTGGACGAAATCTGGAGGTGTTGGGGCACGTTTTGTCAGTGTTGTCTCTTTTTTATTTATGTATTTTATTTTATCTTCTTCTCAATTATGGTATTCTCTAATATAAAGCACCTGCAAGTCATGGCAACGATTAAAGCAGAAGTAAGCGATCCAGTCGTTTTGGCTAATGCTGCGTTCCAGGCAGGCTTTTGAAACCGTAAATTACAGCTTCAAGTCACAACTTACGACTTTGTAGCGTTCCAGGCAACCCACTCGTGTTTTTCCGACCTGTTTTACCTGTGAAAGTCACCACTCGGCCACTCGTAACTTCCGACTCATGAACTCGTACCAGATCGAACTGGTACGACTTCACAGGTCGGAAAAACACGAGTTACGGGCTGCCCTGAACGCACCATAACAGTCCTCGTCCCTACGTCACCACATTCAGGCGCATCCCTTGGCTGCACACACAGCCCTTCATGCCGTTCTCTCTCCTCATTGGATAAAAATTGTAGGATACGAGAAAAGTTTTCTCCTCGGCTCAGAGCAGAGCAGAGGGACTGACAGACCCGTGTTTCGGTCCAAACACTCTATGTAAGTGATTGCTGTCGGAAGATATAACTATTTAAGACTCATATTAACACAAAAATATCGCTTACTTCTGCTTTAAGGTCCCATAACCTTTTCTTATTCCTGTTTAGGCCTTTTTAGCTTTATTTTCCCAGTGAACATGAAGACAGGAAGTGAAGGTCTAGTGATGGTTGTAGCTGGTTGTTGTGGTTATATGGCATGTTACTATTCAGCTACCGCAAAGTACTTAATACTTAATACTTTTTTTTTGCACTGACTGCGTGTTCAGGTCCTTTTTTGTTGTTATTGTTATTTATTTTTAATGTTATATGTGCTATGTGTTTTATTTAACTATATTTCGTTTCCCCTCATGTTTTTTTTTTAACATGCTGTGGCAATGACAAAGCGTCCTTGAAGTTAATTTACCTTAAAGCATGATCATTACCATTAACCACAGCTTTGTCACAACATAAAACAGATTAAAGGGACAACGAGGAGTTTTGGAAAGCGAAATGTTTTCACAGTACATTTCCCATGAGCCTCCGCGCGCACGGTGAAATTCTTGGAAAGCGAAAACATTTGCCAAGAATGTTTTCATTTATCAAGATTGAAAGTTGTAGGTTCGAAGACGATCAGATACCGTCATAGTTCCGACCATAAACGGCGATTTGGCGGCATTATTCGCATGACCTGCCGGGCAGCGTCCGGGAAACCGAAAGTAGGAAATGCTGGGCGAGTCGACCACTTAATAATAATATCAAAATAACTATAAAGACAAAACGATATATTTGTTGAAAATGGACCCATTAACTCTTTCGCGACCACACTAATTCCTCAGCACATCCGCTCAGGACCACATGTTTTTGGCTATTTGTTTACCTTTTTCTCACGTCGAACCGAACTCTCCTACATCACCTAGAAACAAACTGTTTTCACGTGATTGAAGAGTGACTTTCCAACGTGCTCCTCGAAAAAACGGTGAGTTTTTCCGCCGTTTCGTTCGTGAGTACGAAGTAGAAGAAGAGAGCTGGGTTTCTCCAAAAACGGAGCTCCCGCTCTAGTTTCAGAGAAAAACGCACTTTTGTGTCAAGTGGCAATCTGCTCATTTTACCGGTAATCTGCAGTGTGGCATGTCTCCCAAATCATTTCTACGGCTAAATAAATAGATTTGTAGGCATATCTGGGGGGTGTGGCAGCCTGGAGAGCAGCGGTGCTGCGGTGCGGGTCTCTGGCCGCAGCGCAGCAGCTCCGGGACACTGCTGTGTGACTGGCCGGCGATGAGTGCTCTGGGGCGGGGGCGGCCGGTCACAGCGTCCGCTGCACAGCGCCCGCTCTGCTGCACAGCGCTGTGAAAACAGCAGTGATAACGGGCTTTCAGATCCGAGTCTCCAAACCAAAAACGTTTGTAACAGCACCGGTAAAAGTCGCCACATTTGTCGTCGGTCGCTTTTGTCAAAAGAGGGTTTGGAAAGTCGCCAGATTCAGAACGTTCGGCAGGCTGTGACGAGTTTACTCGTCAATGGTCGCGAAAGAGTTAACAAGTGTGGGTAATGTAGATTCATCCACATTAATATGAGATTTTTTTATAACCAAAGGGCAAACTCCCCATTAAAGCAGAAGTAAGCGATCCGGTCGTTTTGGCTAATGCTGCGTTCCAGGCCGGCTTTTGAAAACGTAAATTACAGCTTCAAGTCACGACTTACGACTTTGTAGCGTTCCAGGCAACCCACTCGTGTTTTTCCGACCTGTTTTACCTGTGAAAGTCACTATAACGGCCACTCGTAACTTCTGAGTTGCCTTGAACGCACCATAACAGTCCTCGTCCCTACGTCACCACATTCACGGCGTTCCTTGGCTGCACACACAGGCCTGCATGCCGTTCTCTCTCCTCATTGGATAAAAACTGTAGGATACGATAAATGTTTTCTCTTCGGCTCAGAGCAGAGCAGAGTGACTGACAGACCCGTGTTTCAGTCCAAACACTCTATGTAAGTGATTGCTGTCGGAAGATATAACTATTTAAGACTTATATTAACACAAATATATCACTTACTTCTGCTTTAACTATATTAATGTTGTTACATGATACAGTAAAACAAATGGCTGACAGTGAGACTCAATCAAACATTGCTGCCGGCTTTATTGCGGAGGAGTTGGTTTAAAAAAATTTAAAAAAAGGAGCAACATCTGTCGAACTGATCAAATTAACCTGAAGGCAAACTGAGCTGAGAAGCAGCGTCACACAACAAAGGCCTCACACACCGCCGACTAATCGCTGTACACACCACAAGATGATACACGTCAGGATTTGTGTAGTTCAGCACAAATGACAGATTGATTTTATAGATTAAGATTCCATGTCAATCAGCACATCGCAAAGTTGGGAGAGAGAAAAAAGGATTATCCTCGCCTTGGTTGATTGCTCTGTTATTATCATTATCATTAGCGGTTGTTTCATTCATTAGGAGATAAGCGTCATGAAATGAAACGGAAGTCACACTCACCTTGCTCGCTTTGCTTTCTCAGAACACACACACACACACCCAGACGCAGTATTTCCAGTGCGTTAACTTACCCAGACGACTGGCCCGAAGACGCACACAGCAGCCATTGATACCTCCGCACAATACACCCTCACAGGCAAACACATGGGATCACAATGCTGTTGCTTGCCATACACGCTGGTTCACGTATGCCTTTGCATAAAATTACAATGACAAGCGATGGACAAAAGACTGAGCTGTTCACTGTTGAGCGTCCATGCAGTGCAACAATACACACTCACCCCTCACACAGGTCTAAATGGATTTTCTTGCATCACAGCAGAGGACAATGCTCGTATTAAAAAAAAGGCCTGGGCCTGATTAAGATTATTCAACAGAGCAGATGACTTTCTTATATTTAAGAGTGCGACCCGGACTAAACTGATATTTTTCTCTTTACATGGCACCGCCTGGCTGCACATCGCAGTTTCACTCTTCACTGTTGTGTGGGTCGGGTGTTAATTTAACTCAAGAGCGCAGCACATGCTCCGACTGATAATTATGCTGCGTTCGATTGCACTCGGAACTCGGAAAGATCCCGGTCGGAAAGTCCGACTTCCGAGGTAAATGCGTTTCATTGCGCAACCTCGGAAAACATGGCCGGCCACAGTAAGCTCATATCTTTCGAGCATCAAAAAGTACTGCTGGGGAAGAACATTAACTTAGCTGCTTGGGGGAGAGAGAGAAATAGAAACGCCACTTCTGCAACACACAGTCTTGAACGCACCAGAGAGGGGAATCCTGCATGTGTCACAGCGAGCCGTGCAGATTCAACTCTTGCTGCAGTACGCATGGAACTAGGCTATATTCCCTTTTCCATAACTTCTCCCTTCTAGGTTGGAAAATAAATAGCCTAAATAAATAAATACCTCTCGCGGTGTGCGACGCCATATTGCTGTGACGTAATTCCGACCGACTCGGGCTGCTTGGATCCAACCCGAGTTCCCGAGTCGGAGTTCCGACTTCAAGGGCCGTTCTATTGCATTTTTCCGAGTTGGAGGTCGGATCTTTCCGAGTTCCGAGTGCAATCGAACGCAGCATTAACGCCAGTATTTCCTCTGTGGCTTCAGGTAGAAAACCACTCTTGAGTTCTCTTATCAAGCCGAGTGTGTCAATCTGTTATATTCAGTCTTTTCTCTGTTATCCAGACTCGTGGTCTGAGGATTGAAAAGTTCCTTCAGGCACATTTGTGACACTGGGCTGTTAAAGTAAAACTGACTTGACCAAATGTTGGTAGGACAGATACTTTACTGTGTCCTCATTGGTTTGGGCAAAATATCCAACCAACCCCATCCCAAATGGAAAGTGGCTACCATGAACAAAATGTCAGACTGAGCTCTGAAGTAAAACAAAGTGGCCTATTCAGACTGAATATGAGGATGACTCTGTCCCACTTTGGTCCTATAGTTCCCCAGGAATGTGAGATGCATCACACATAACTTTGTGTTTTCCTCTAATTTCATCAAACTAAAGCCCCAGAAGTGTTAAAAACATTGGGCCTCATTCACCAATATCTTCTTAAGAACCTTCTTAGATTCTTTCTTAAGTTGTTCTTAAGAAGTTCCTTAAGAAAACCCTACGTCAGATTCATCAACGCGTTCGTAAGCCTCAGAATTGTTCGCAGCTGTGTTCCTACTTGATGAATGTCATCTCCTCGTAAGTTGAGGGTGTGTGCCAGGTGAGTCTAATTAACATATGATTAGCATAGGTAACTGCCCCATCAATGCCCGTAAAAGGGCATGAGACTGCAGGGCCGTGTGCACACAGCACCCACAGGCACTGAGCAGAGAAGGTGAAGTGAGAAACAAAGTTGAAATGCTCAAATGAAAATCTGGGAGGGAGCACCAGACTCCAAACGTAAAAAGAACTTAAGTAGTGAAGTGGCGCTACTGCGGCAGGAATGAAACAAAGAAACAAACAAAAGGCTTATATTTAGTTTATATTTTAATATTTATATTTAGGCTGTATTTAGTAGAGTCAGCAGTGGATGCAGCTCTTCGGGTTGTTACCAGAGAGACCACACTCACGTGTGCCATCATAAATATCATCATATTATCACATATGAAGAAAAAAAACAGTGCACTGTTGCAGCTCGCAATTAGGGGGAAAAAAAATCATATCGGCAGCTGTATGCCCCCCCCCCCCAGAAAAAAAACAACTGATATGAATTAAGTGTCTATAATGTTTTTTAAGAGACTGCAATGATTTGTCAATTATTATTATTAATATATGTGATTATTCAAAACATCATAAAAGATAAGAAAATAATTCTTATTTAAATCATATAATGTCATACAACTGCAGAACAGAAGAAAACGCTATAATCGGTTGTTTTTGCAGAAGTCTCAGCACTTACAAGTGCGTAAGTATACTCCTGACTGTTCGTAGATTTTGTTCTTAGTTAAGAACAAATTCTGGATAAGAAAACATTCATGAATGCCACAATCTTCGTAAAAACTTCGTAAGTAGGACTTAAGAACAAATTTGTTCTTAAGAACGGTTCGTGAATGAGGCCCATTGTTCTGTGGATGCTGTCAGAGGCTAAATCCATTATTTCTCCACCACGCTGGATGATATTATTTTTAAATTGGCTGATATTACACTGGAGGAATGTGGTTTTTCTTTAGCAGTGGTAGTGTTGCTGTTGCTCACAGAGCAGCACCACTTAACAAATACAAAGGAAAGACAAGGAGGAAGAAGGAGGAATGTGCCTTTGTGACGTTTACCTGGTTTAATGCAAATAGTTTTTTCCCCCCTCCACTCGAGAGGAAACATTGACCGTCCCAGCTTCATCTCCGTGTGTCCGTGTGAGAGCGCATAATGGTTCATTCCAGGATTATATTGTCACATCCTATTTCCTCCACCACATCTGCTGTGAGCTGTCAGCCACAACAATGACTATACAGGATATAGCATCTACAGCCACACACATGGAAGAGCTTCATTATTATCAGCTTCCCCATACATCCATGATGCAGCAGCACACCTGACCCTCAGCTGCTGGAAAGTTTCTCTCTCTTTTTTTTATACTACTACTTCTTTTTCCTTTTTTTTCACTATTTGTTTAATGTTTCCAGAAAGTTGTAAAAGTGTAATGATCCCATGGACAAGATTCAACTTCATATACTGTATTTCAATAACAGGAAGGCAGCCAAATTAAAAAAAGATGTGTTTGGTCCCCCAGAATTTTTCAACTTTATTCATTTCTGGTGGAGATAGCTGTCACACTGCATTTACATAATCACTGTCACATTTATAACACAACTTTAAATTTATATTTTTCGGCTGCAAGCTGAGTGAAAACCCAGAGTTTTTTAACAGTCGGTATAAATGACAGACTGTGCAAAAAAAAAAATTGAACCTCAACCCAGACTTTGAAAAATCCTCACTCGCTGGATTTTAAGAATTCAAATATATAGATGGTGTCAGATTTTGAAAAGCTGCCTTTTAAAGGATAACAGCTGCACTGTCCCTCACACACTCACACACACGGTAAACAGGTTACGCTCAGGACGCTGCAGCATCTGTTTTTGTGCTGAAGTGAGAGCTTCACTTTTTTTCTGAAGAGGTTTGGAGAGACACATGTTTGATTAATGTGTGTGAGTATGTGGATATAGTGGCACACTGATGCAGTAGTTAAGACACTTAACACACAGGCAGCTACACAAAGGGAAACTATCTGAGCTGGTCATGAGAGAGACAGAGCTACAAACTTAAAAAAAAAAAAAAAGAAAACAGCTTTCAAACTACAGTAGAATAAATTGATATAGTGATGAATAATGATTTTGTTGCTTTCTGTTATCGTTTTTTATCTTGGTGGAGAGATGTTGTTTTTTGCATTTGCATCACAAGTTGTGCCTTGACTCGTTCTCAGTGTTTTGTTTAAGGTGACACAAAAGAGGTTTATGGGAATGAGATTAAAACCTGTGACCTTTTCAAAATAAAATAAGAAATGCTGCAGCACATCGCAACGAGAACAGGTGCTGGTAGGCAAAGTCATCGAGGTGAAAGTGTGAGATGTTTTTGGATCTGATATCAACATTTGTCACACATTCCTACAATAGTGCAGCCTTTCTACCGTCTCGCTGTTCTCTGCCACTAAAACTCAACCGTGTAGATTTCTCCTTTAGCCTCAGTTTCCCTTTGCTTCATCAAACGCTTCCTGCTTTGGATCTAACAGTTGCAGCTCAGTCAGGTTGGACAAGCGGTTTGTGTTTATCACGGAGGATCGGGGCTGGCTGGCCGTTAAAATGCAAACATCTTTCGTTTTGCAGGGAAACATTTCCTGGGAAACAGATCATAAACATGTTGTGGAGTGAGACCAGTGGAGCCGCTGTGTCCCGCTATCTGTGGTCTCTTGCCGTCCTCTCAGACTGCTATTGTAATTAAGATGCTGACAAACAAAATTCAGCTGCGTTCACTGCCCCGATGAGGATTCAGTCCACAAAGCCAGGTCATAAATTATTTCATATCAGCAGCAGCGTCCTTAAACTGGAAGCAGTACAGTCTTAAAGCTGTTGTTGGTGAATAGGCTTTACCTTTTTAAGATTGTACATGACGTCAGTGTTTTTTGTCTCCTCAGGTCCTCAATGCCCAGAAAGCGGGGTACAAGGCAGCCATTGTTCACAATGTGGACTCCGATGAGTTAATCAGCATGGGATCCAACGATCGTAAGTTAGCAGCTCCTTCCTCTGGGTGCCAACACAGAAGCATTTAGCATCTTACACAGCTGCCTGTTCACGCAGCTCTCTGTTGACAGAGGTGTTTTTGTTCTCATCTGTGAGCCTGAGGAAAAACACAGCAGCCTCCCAGGCAGAAACCCATTTAATGTCCCAAGATGTGCAGCATCAAGGCCATTTCTCCCGATGACTCTCCATATATTGTTCCCGCTCTATCCATTTCGTGACATGATATTGTCTAGGAGGGTTCAGTGAAGCCTTGCCTACTATGTCAGTCCCCCTTTTCTTACTTGAGGGGCTGCAGCAGAGTCATGAATTATCCAGGAGGCTTCATGACCTCATTATTGTTTTCCAAGGAGAAGTAAATCTCACAAACAAAAGAGGTTTTATACTCTGAGCAAGTTGCAAGTTGTTTAGATATTTCACCATGTCACTTTAAGTGTCCGTTAAGTTTTAGCCAAAGTGTTTGTTGTTGGAAACTGAACCACCCTCCCCACAAACTTTATTAATGTTGTGTTAATGTTTTTTTCTGTATTACCCGAGCCAGTCGGTCCCAACGTGTGCTGCCCTTTCACACAGAGAACTAGTTGGTCACTCGTTTGGTACAGGTTTTACAGACATGCTCTCCCTGGGACCGCAGAATATTTGTGGTTTTGAGATGCACATTTATTTTTTGAACTTGGAAAAAGCAGCTAACACCAGCCAACTTTCTCTAGTGTTCAACCTGGGCCTGCAACAAATGCCCAACACACTTTCCAAAGCCCCAGTCTAAATATTTATATAGATTTCTTTGTCTGACCAGCAGTCCAAAATGCAAAAATCTTGCAGACTTACACTTCAGAATCTGGGACTAGATGGTTTTTGCTTCAAACTATTGTTAAGCCATTATTAAAAGATATATTTTGACAATCTATCTCATGATCTTCATGTCCAAAATAATGAAAGTTGTACTGAGTAAACTCTGAACAGCTGATGACGATTGTTGAAATGTGGTTAAAACGGTACTTAGTGGCCTGTGAGGAAAGTTTGATAACATTAATTTTTCATTTATTCACAATATGCTTCAACATCATCACTGGAGCCGAGTGAGTATTGATATCCAGTCGTGTGATATTCTGCACGGGTAATTTTGTGCCTTTCTGTGTGCAGTGGATGTTATGAAGCAGATCGATATTCCCTCTGTGTTTGTGAGCGAGGTGACTGCCAACTCTCTGAAAGAGGACTACACATATGACAAGGGGTAAGTCTAAACCCAAATCTCATTTTTCTACCCATCAGTATAAATAGAAACAGTTTCCTCTGCGGCTCCTCTCACTCTCCCCTTTAACGACTCTCAGTTCAAACACCATAAAGAGACGACTGCTGCCTTTTATTCCGCTAGCTCACTCCCAGCCGTCTGTTTTCTCCATTCTCTGCTCTCTAGCCATGAGTTTAATCTAATATTATTGTATAATGTCACTACACTGCAATATATCAATGCAGAGGATTTGTCTTCTCATGTGTTGTCACTGCTGCTGAGGTGATAATCCGGTAATGAAATGTCTCAGCTTGTCAGAGGAGCCCAGAGAGTCATACCATTCAACTCCCAATTTCTCCACTTTCAAATCAGCTGGTGTCATGTCAGATACCATCCAAATACAAGAGCGTTATTCCCAACTTCTTTGCAGTCAGAGGAATGAACACCAAACATGGTATTGGCAGAGTTTTGTCAGTCTGGACCAAATTAGCTTTTACAAATTTGACTGGAGCAGAGATACGCTGTAGAGGGAGTTGTGTGAACAGAAGCAGAGCCCGTATCCCTTTAATTAACTATGTGAAAAGTCATTCTGCTGATAGAGGAACCTTTGTGTGAACAACGCTAGAGGGAATATCTTAAGGGGATTGTGTTTTTTTTTTTTTTTTTTCCTTATTTTAGAAGACATGAATGAACAGGAATGGCCACCAGAAACAAATATAGTGCCAAAGGAAAGTGTGTTAATGCTGGATGGAGTTGACATTTAAATGAGATATTAGATTAGTCTCTGTGGCCAATTTTAAAAGTGTCTATAACACATTTCTTTCTGGTGGCCCCCATGCACGGCAAGACGTAGTTCTTCTCGTCTTCCGACTCTGGACCGTCTACCTCACACAACCCCTCATCAGAAAACCCAAACCATCCCTCTAAGTGCAGCAGCCCACAATGAGAAAATGCCGCTTTTATTCAACTTAATGACTTTATTATATCTGCCACTGCCAAAGCTGATATGTCCCTCACCTGACAACGGCTCTGTGCTGTTTTTTGTTGTTGTTTTTTTTAAGGGGACACGTGGTTCTCATGCCGGACTTCAGCCTGCCTCTGGAATACTACCTGATCCCCTTCCTCATCATTGTGGGAATCTGCCTCATCCTCATTGTCGTCTTCATGGTTGGTGCATTTCAGCAGTTACTTAGTTACCAGCGTCCATTAGTCCTGATTAAATTTAGCTGTGACGCAGCTTTTTTTTCGGGTTGGCTGAGGTGTGCAACTAACTGCAGGGTACAAGTTTGTACTAATTGGACTCATCACTTGGACAGTAGGTCTCTGTGTGTACGTGTGTCTGTCTTTTGTAAAGTGATTTGAAAGGAATTTGACACTTTTCTCTCTTCTTTTTTTTATTCTGCTATGATTAGATCACCAAGTTTGTCCAGGACCGACACAGAGCTCGGAGGAGTCGCCTGCGCAAAGACCAGCTAAAGAAACTTCCAATTCACAAGTTCAAGAAAGGTATGGAAGTAAATCGCTCTAAACTGTTCAATTTAGACTGTAACGTTTAAATCAAAGTCGTTTACAGTCTGGAATAAACATGTGGGGCCGTTTAGAGTTACAGTATGTTGTGCAATGATGAGTTTAAGAGGTAAAGCTGGTTTTGTGCACATCTATAAACTCC
This sequence comes from Trachurus japonicus, assembly GCF_045865225.1. NCBI lineage: Eukaryota > Metazoa > Chordata > Actinopteri > Carangiformes > Carangidae > Trachurus > Trachurus japonicus. Next base: position 19,222,226 of record NC_140910.1, read on the forward strand.
TGGCGGGATTAAATGCTGGATGCGGAAAAGTAAACAAGTACACAATGGAAAAGTACCTGCACAGAGTCGGAGCTCCCTTAACTTTTTATTGGTGAAGTTTTGACTCAACAAAACTCTTCCTGAGGCAGAAAAACCAAACAAAAACACTGCCAGTAAATATTTCATCAAATCTCATTTTGCGCACTGGACCCCTCACTCTCTGCTTCACCAGGATTGTCCTGTGTTCCCGAAACCACAGATCAAAAGTCCTGTACTGTAACCTTTGGCCTCGGAGGTTGCAGAGATGCTTTTTTTGTCCTCCTCGCCGTGCTGCTGCTTCTCACATGATTCGGCCCAGAAGAGAGATGTCATCGGGGAATTACGACACATCATTCCTCCCTCGAGCTCTGCACCTCGGAGCTAATCGGATTAATATGGACTTGATTTTTCCACAAAGCGCTCTGTGGCAGATTAGAGCTCCTCTCTGTTGAGACCGGACACATGACTGATAGTGTGGAATGTAGTCTCAGTCGTGCCAGAGGTTGAAAGTTAAGTGTATTTTGGTTTATCTCAAACCAAAATGTACAGTGGGAGTTGGTGTTTGTGTTTAGGGACAATAACAAAGAGCGTGTTAATAGTGTGAAGCTTTCTGGTTTGACGCATTGGACTGGAAATGTTTTCTTTCAGAGTTTCACCTTTGACTTCCCCCTCTATCTTGGTACAAGGGTCACTCTGGTTATACCAGCGTTTTGCAATGCAAATTCTAGTGTGCTATGGTCAAGTCAGTCTTGTCTGTGTATTTAGAGGTTTTCTTTTTGTGTGTGTGTGTGTGTGTGTCGGCTGTGTTTCCTCCGGCAGCTGTATTTTGCAGACTGGAAAGCCTCTGACTACAATCAGCTGTGCAGAGGGAAACACCAGGGAGCTTTATAGACTACGGGTGGTGCATAATAAGTAGCCCCCTTGCAAAGCTGCTAATTGAGGGGGTTATGAGCCGAGCTGCTCCTCCCCTCCTGGCAGTGACAGATGCACATGCAACACACCAGCTAAAAGCAGTGTGTGTTGCTCAGAAGGCTGTTTTGTTTTTTTTTCTTTCTGTGTGCATGTGTGTCATGTCAGGCTCTGTGGTTCGTTCGTTCGTTCGTTCGTTCGCTCGGGTGGCCGTGCCTACGAGCAGCGCCCCACTCTGACTCAGGGTTTCCACCAGCCGCCGCTACAGTCGACCTTGGCCTCTACAGAGAGTTCAGATGTCCAGGAAACAGCCTCCGGGGCGGCGTCTGCGCTCCTGTGAGCTGAGTCAGAGCGTTCGGTGACACAGGAAGGGGGGAAGGGGGGGGCGGGGGGGGGCTTCAAATCTCCACCTAATCATCTTTTAAGCCCTGCACTCTGGAGCAATGCTAGCTTGGCAAGGAAGCGAGTGCCCTGATTTGAAGCATGGGGTGGTGGTAACAGGAGAGCCTGAGATCAGCGGGGCAGTGCCTCTGTTTGGGGCCATATTGTTAGAAATTGAGTCCTCTAATAACCAAAATATTCAATAATCACCATATGTGTCATAGAAATGAGATAAGTATCTGGCTGCCACTAAAAAAACTAAACTAAAATTCACATTAGATACTATTGCCAGGGGCGTGCGTGATTACAGATGCATTATGTGAGAAAAGGTGTTTCCAGATGTTCCCAGAAGGAGCTGTTCAATGCTGATTCTGTCATTCCAGTCAATATCAGGTGTGAAGATCTTTAAAATTAAAAAAAAAAAAAAAAAAAAAAATCTACTAGAGAGAAATGATGATCTCATCTGTGCTCGATGCTCAAGGCTACGTGAGACGCCACTAACACAACACGTTAGAATTTCTGACTGAACTGTCAGCAACCAAGTTGCTTTGTGGGTAATGTAGGTGAGAGAGAGACAAAAGAAGTGATGAAAAATACCGATAAGGTGATGTGCAGTGTTAAATCAGTGGAGCGGTCTTCTAAGATAGTTTGGTAAAGTCTGTTTGTGCTTGATGAAACATGGAGTGGTGTGGTCATGTGGCCACAGGCTCGCTGTACATCTCTATATACAGACAGTGGTATCGCAAAGCTCATCAGATCACCAGTGGTCATTGTTTATGGCGTTGCTGACTGTGATTTTTTTTTCTTCCCATAAGCCCCATGTTGTGACACATTAGGAATTTTTTTTTTTTTTAGCTGTGGCATTGCTGTGGGACAGCTCAGTGCCACAGCTACAAGTCACACGCTGCTGTTCCAGTTCCCATCCCACCAAGTTCTTGGGCAGTTTGCCTGAACTTGGGGTTCATCGGTTCGCGCGCATATGTGTGTACTGTATGTCTGTTTATGTGTGTGTGTGTGCGTGTGTGTGTAGCACAGAGTGGGAAGGATGCCTAATGGCGCCCTTGGCCTCTGGTACAGTGGATAATGCTGAGCTTGGACTCTGGGGGCTTTGAACAGATGCAGCCACAGTGAACGGGAGCACTGTGATGTTGTGTTGCTGCAGCAGCCTTCCATGTGTTCAAAGTCCACAGCAAAGATCAGAGCCACTGGTGGAACGCTGGTGGTTTTTATATTTATTTATTTATTTATTTATTTTCTTTTAAGTCTGTTTTAGAAAACGCTGTTCAAAGAGCAGCGTGCGCTCACTGCAAAGATCCAATCAACAATCTGGCTCGTCTGATGCTGCGCCTCCAACGATGGCCGCTGAACGCCGTCTTAGAGGAATCGCGCTGAAGTTGCAGAGAGAAAGAGAGAGAGAGAAAGAGAGAGGTTTTCTGGCTGCGATGACAATAGTTAAAGCCGCCAAAATCAAAACATCAGAGCTTCTCATCCAAAGCCTGTAGGTGGCATCACAGGGTGCGCGCCTGTGGCCGTCTTTGTGTCTGCGCTTGTGCTGCGTTAGTATGAATCAGGGCGCCTGGAGAGTTTCTAAATGCAACATGGTGGGTGTGATTTCCCTTTTGAGCCGGTGAAGTCATTTCAGGAAGATGTTAACCAGCTGATCAGCCACACCACTGCTGCTGCTGCTGCTGCTGCTGCGCTGGCAGGATGCCTTTGTGCTGATGAGTGTGTCTGCCCACCATCAACCCTCTCTGGCCGAGGAGCTGAGACCAGAGAAATCTCCTGATTCTGTTCACCTCTGCAAACACTGTGATGGACAAGCTCCTAGTGAGTCGATTTATTTCTCGCTGCTGCTGCTACTGCTGCTTGTTGTCGAGCTTTGATTTAGTTTATACCGTCCACACAGGGCCGGCCCTAGGATTTTGGTGGCCCTAAACAAGATTTTTGTTTGTGGCCCTGCACTCTAAGCGCAAACACCAAATCACTGGTTAAAACTGAATACAGACGTGTTTATGCCCTCTGAGGTTTGAGGCCATTTTCTCAAATTTAACATATTTTCTTAAATTGATCTTTTTAAGATACTTGCAGATGTAACAATACTCAAGTGTTTTATGTCTAAATATTTGAACCTCCCGCTGTAAGCACACTGAGGCCCGTTTGTCCTAGAACACTGTATAAAGAAATAATTTAGGCCAAATGCTGGAAATTTGAGGTCTGCTTTTTGAAAAATTTCAAATCCCTTGTGAAAACACACCTTCAGTCATGAGAATGAACTGTTTTGGTGCTTGAAATAGGATATGAATACAGTAATAGATAAGTGTAGAAAACAAGTCTAAAATGAAATTTTGTAAGATTGCTTTTTGAGCACAAATGTTGTCATTCTGCCATTCTATTTTCACTAAATGTCTCAAATGTGAGATAAAAGAAGCTGAATATTGACTTCACATTACATATAAAGCTCATAGCGTGCACGTGCAGACCTCAGGATGTTTAAATGACTTGAATGAACCCCGGTACCTTTCTGATCATGTGGCCCCCCACCTAACGGCTGTGGCCCTAAACAACCGCATAGAGTGTTTATGCCAGGGCCCTGCGTCCACATTTGCTGTTAATATTTTATTAGCCTCCGACGTGCAGTCCTGGTGAAGGTCTGGGCCAGAGGTTGGCGATGGGAGGCGCCGGCCGGGTAACGTCAGACTTGCATGTATGAAAATAAGAGTCCACAGGCTGATGTGAACAGCAGACAACAACACAAAAGAAGGTCTGTACGGATGGCGCACAATGCCAGGGTGAAAAACCATGGTACTCATGTAATTGGCCCACAATACAAGGCTGAACAGCAGCGAGCAACATAAGATCTGTGTCAATGTACAGGATTATGTAATAGCAGCTGCTACGGCTGTCAGAGCACAGCGCCACTCTGCCATTAACTTGACTTACGCTCTGGTTTTATTGCAGGGGCCTTGCGTCATCCCCACTTAGCCTGTAAGCCTGACGTTTGACAGTGAGTTTTGGCCCTCTGGGAGGCGGGAGGGGGGGGGGCGGGTTTCGACAGCGACCGACGTTGGAAATTGCAAATGTTTGCGACTGCAGAAAACTGGGACAGATTCTGAGGCCGGACTCTCCCTCTGACCCCTGACCTCCAGTCTGATCCCTCCCTGCGTACGATGAGTCACTCCACCCCGCTCCACGGCTTTCTGCTTCCAAACCATGGGCAGGACACACACACACACACACACACACACACACTGAACAGAGCAGCTGCAGTGTCTCAGCCGTCGGTGTGTGAGGCATGTTGATGTCAGTACAGAGGACCTCTCTCTGTCTCGTAGTTCAACCGGCCTCAGTTGCCGGTTGCCCTCGTCTGATTGGCTCAAGCAGCGACTGACTGTGCAGGAGCCTTTTTTTTTCTTTTTTTTTTTTTCCTTTTTTAATCAGTTTTTCTGTCACCCTTTCCTTATATTCGCTCACTCCCTCGCTTGCTCTTGCTCTCGCTCTCGCTCTGCTACACACATTCACTGCTCAGCTGAAGTTCAGTAGGACAGCGTGGTTCCTCTGAGAGCCAGGAATGCTGGCAGGCTGGTTGATTAATGAAAAATAGAGGGGGAGAAGAGCTGCACCGGCTCACAAGTCCTTTAAAGATGTGCTACTGGCCCCCAATACGTAAATGTAAGGGATTCCCAACATCTGAAAAATAGACACAACTACCAAAACCCAACAAAAAAACAATTTTACTACCCAACTTCAAAGGTGGCTCAGCCCAAAACACTTACAGGGCACACTGTCGAGACTAGTTGAGAGGAGAGAGGAAACAGTGTTCTTATAAAAAAAACAAAAAAAACAAGAGCAAGAGCACATGAAAGCCATTTTATTTCCATTTTTAAACTCGTGCTGTTCGTGACACATGCACTGTTACTGGTGATGAAACTCATGAACTCAACCTCAGCTTGCTCACATGTGTAGGTCACAGTAATGACATTACCATGGTGATCTGCGGCCGTGGCTTCTAGAGATGAGGAAGCGAGTAACGTCGACAGTAGGAAGGAACTTTGATCAGCAGGAAGCGGATAATTTTGTTCTGTGAGAAAGAAAAATGACCCGGCCGGGACCAGACTGGGAATCGGATGCTGCTGCACCACTGGACACTGGAGCCCCGGGCTGGTTCAGTGGTCAGCACACACACACACCATTTGAATGATGTTTAAATAAAAACAATAAAAACAAAAATTCATTGAAAGCAATCGGACTCGTTCATCCGGGTGGTGCTGGCGCGGAGGACTGGCTACGGCTATAATAAGACCTATGTATAGCCTGAGACATACGACACAAAAAATCCTACAGTTAGAGATTACATTAGATCTAATGTGGTTAAAAATAATTGTAGCAAACAGATTTATGCTCAGCAAAGCAAGGTTAGAAGAACATCTTATGGTTGGATCGTAGCAAGGAGCTCAGGTAGTGTAAGGAGGGTAAGGACCTTATATGTATGTATAATAACAATGGACAATTTGAGGATTGGTTTGACTTTGTTTTCTCCTTCCGATAAGTTTTGATCCTAGGAGTTTAAAAAAAAACTCAGATAACTGTCTGACTGCTTGTGTTTGAGTCCTTGAGAAAAACTGCATCAAGTCTGCATACGTCCTTTTTTAAAATGTCATCATGTCCTTTTGTATTTCAATATTTCAAATGATACCCAGATGTCTTCATTATCTCCCCAGAGCGGTCTTTGAGTTCAGGAAGTGACTGAACCTTCCTCTCTCTCTCTCTGCCTGCCTCAGAATAGCTCAGTTAGTGCCACAGTTCAGCATTTCCTGAGTGTATACTGGATCCATGCCTGCATAAACGTTCCCTCTCCCTCACCCCAACGGTCCGACACTGGCCTGAGGGGAGGGAGACGGAGAGGAAAAGATGGAGGCTGCTCTGGAATAACGTCAAAAAGAAAAGGAAGAAGAGAGTTGGGTTAAAAATAATAATAAAATTACATTAAATTTAAAAAAAAAAAAGAAAAAAAAAATCTGGGTTGATGATGTTGGTGTTGTTTGGGAGGGGGGAAAGACAGAAGTTGAGCATGTGAAGAGGGAGAGTGAGCAGAATTGACAAACATTACCTTGAGTTGAAGCTGCTGACGCTCAGAGAGAAAAGGAAGAGGAGGAGGAGGAAGAGAAAGAGAAAGAGAGGAGTGGGGGTGGGAGTAGGGGCGGCTGTGGTCGATGTGACTCCCCATCCTTATACGGTCACATGCAGCCCTGGCACGGACACACACAGCCCAGTCGGGGAAAACATGCTCATTTAGAGCTTACATAAACACACCGGCCGCACAGCACCGCTCTAGCCCTCAATCCCCTCCCTCCCTCCCTCCCTCCCTCCCTCCCTCTCGGCTCAGGCCGGGGGAGAAGAGGAAGGGAAGGAAAAGGAGAAGAACGCTGTGGAATTTGAAAAGGGAGTGCGTTGATAAATTCCTGAGCTTTTTCGTTCACAGAGACTCTGGGTATCCTGTAACGTCAGGAAAAATGCAGCGCTGGCAGTTCAGCGGCGATTTCTGCCTGCAGGCAGAGCTCTGGATGGGCGGGTGCTGGGGACAGGCTTTATTTGGAGAGAAGTCGTACAAAAAGTTGAAGGAAATCAGACTCCAGTTCCTGAAATGGCCGACACGTGACGGACCCACCCTGACGTCAGCAGGAAAACACATAAACATCCACTTAATCCTCTGTGTACCAATAATACTCCTTAGCCATGTCCCAAAAGTGACTTCTGACTGTCTACACAGCGCAGTGTGTTGTGATACAACCCTGTTATTAGCTCTAATAATACATAATGTTTCATAACTGCATGGGTCATGGTGGATCATTGCACTCGGACCAGGGCCTGGGATGAGTTTGCATAGTTCTTTGACATTAACAAACTCCCACTGGCCAAGAAGGAGTTAGGGTATTACTATTATTGCTCAACAAAGCAGTTTCTGACAGACAAATTGTGTTTGACCCAGGGGACAACTACGACGTATGTGCCATCTGCCTGGACGAGTACGAGGAGGGAGACAAACTGCGAGTCCTACCGTGTTCTCACGGTGAGTCCATGTTGTTCATTTAGCACAGGGGTGTCAAACTCATTTTAGTTCAGGGGCCACATACAGCACTATTTGATCTCTGGTGGGCCGGACTAGTAAAATAACAGCGTAATTAAAGCAGAAGTAAGCGATCTGGTCGTTTTGGCTAATGCTGCGTTCCAGGCAGGCTTTTGAAACCATAAATTACAGCTTCAAGTCACGACTTACGACTTTGTAGCGTTCCAGGCAACCCACTCGTGTTTTTCCGACCTGTTTTACCTGTGAAAGTCACTATAACGGCCACTCGTAACTTCCGACCCGTGAACTCGTACCAGATCGAACTGGTATGACTTCACAGGTCAGAAAAACACGAGTTACGGGCTGCCCTGAACGCACCATAACTTCCTGTCAGCCGATGGAGTTAGCAGCCCCCGCCCTCGTCATGGATCTATTGGTCCTCGTCCCTACGTCACCACATTCAGGCGCATCCCTTGGCTGCACACACAGCCCTTCATGCCGTTCTCTCTCCTCATTGGATAAAACTTGTAGGATACGAGAAAAGTTTTCTCAGAGCAGAGCAGAGTGACTGACAGACCCGTGTTTCGGTCCAAACACTCTATGTAAGTGATTGCTGTCGGAAGATATAACTATTTAAGACTTATATTAAAGGGATAGTTCACCCTAGAATGATATTTCGCTCATTATCTACTCACCCTCATGTGGACTAAGGGCTGGAAGAAGTTTCAGAGTCCTCCGTGGCTTCTCTGAGTTACAGGGGGTCTCGGCATAGCAGTGCATGTCCATATAACGGTTGCAAAGGGACACCGGAGCTCTTCGTAAAAAAACACACACAAAAAAACATCCAAATACCTCCATGATGCTTGTATGTAATGTCCGTCTTGTGCTGAAGCCCCAAATTGCGTAATTGTCCCGAAAAAAATTAAATAAGTCTATATTTTAAGCTTGTTTGTAGCGGAAGCTTCTCGAAGCTCCTCTTCCTGGTCCGTCCAAATCTCGCGTGATTCGCAGCAGTGTTGTGGGTAGAGAGTACTTTAATTACTTTTTTCGAGTAACGTGTAACGTAACGCGTTAGTTTCGTGAGTTGAGCAATCAGTAACTTAGTTATTTTTTTTAAAAAGTAATCCGTTACTTTTCGCCGGATAAGGAAATGAAAATCCCGACTGCAGCCTGCTTTTTGTCAGACAGACTACTGTGCAACCTGCGGATGTGTCAGCCGAGGCGCAGCGCTGTGATGCGTCTGTGTCCTGCCGACCTACGTTGCCTGTGTGTGTGTGTGCGTTTCAATTCGCCGGCGAAAAGGACAAGAACATAACGGTAAAAACACTCTGCGTTGGTGATAAGCTTCTATCGACCGCAAAAAAAATCCACATCCAATTTAAGGGCCCATTTACATGAATCAGCTCCACGTACGGACCTGCTTCTCCAGCAGCAACAAGCTCTCAGTGCTTGCTGCTTTCAGCAGCTCCCTCTTGGCGAGCGGCAGCTCAGTTCTCCCCCGGTCCAGCCCGGATCTCTACTCCATAGCTGCCGTAGCAGCAGTGTGATACCAGTACATTTAACCGCATTTTTAAAAAACTTTTATTACACACAAGGCAGGACGTTCACGTCTCGCCAGCCTCCCTCCTCTCCACACGTGAGTCCTCCGTTCAAACTGACAGACAGATCGAGCAGTGAAGCCGCTGAAAGGGATTCACGGCAACTCCTGAATTTTGATCAGTTCTGCGATCAAAAAAAAAAAAAAAACACGCTATGTTGCATATTTCTGACTGTCTTTCCTGTTATTGTTATCCTGTAGAGTTAATTTGTTTGGATGACTATTCGTCAGGACTCAGTGCATTTAAAAGAGGCTGTGTGTCTGTCTGTTAAGTTGCAGCATGTGCGAGGCGCTGCAAAAGGCTTTTAATTTTTGGTAACGCATGAGTACTCTAACGCGTTACTTTTATTCATAGGTAACGCAGTAACGTAACTGATTACTTTTAACTGATGGTAACGTTGTAACTTAATTAACTACTTTCAAAAGTAACTATACCCAACACTGATTCGCAGTAACCGCACTGACGCATGCTGACGCCGGCGCAAATCACGCGAGATTTGGACAGACCAGGAAGAGGAGCTTCGAGAAGCTTCCGCTACAAACAAGCTTAAAATATAGACTTATTTAATTTTTTTCGGGACAATTACGCAATTTGGGGCTTCAGCACAAGACGGACATTACATACGAGCATCATGGAGGTATTTGGATGTTTTTTTGTGTGTGTTTTTTTACGAAGAGCTCCGGTGTCCCTTTGCAACCGTTATATGGACATGCACTGCTATGCCGAGACCCCCTGTAACTCAGAGAAGCCACGGAGGAATCTGAAACTTCTTCCAGCCCTTAGTCAACATGAGGGTGAGTAGATAATGAGCGAAATATCATTCTAGGGTGAACTATCCCTTTAACACAAAAATATCACTTACTTCTGCTTTAACTATAATTAATTCAAATCAACTCTACATTTAGCTTTGTTTGTTGTATCTAGCGCAAAGAAGTAGGGTTGGTGAACTATCCTTTTACAAATCCTTTCATGAGAAATACTTGTGCAATTTGGACAATATTATGCCTCTATCTGTTTTCTGTGTAGTTTTCACACTTTGCAAATTCATCTCAGGGGCCAGATTGGACCCTCTGGCAGCAGTTGGCTACTTGATTGAGCTCCAATCATGATGGGGTCTGTGACCTTGTCCTTGTCTTTTTCCTCAGCCTACCACAGTAAGTGCGTGGACCCCTGGTTGACCAAAACTAAGAAGACGTGTCCGGTGTGCAAGCAGAAGGTGGTCCCCTCGCAGGGCGACTCGGACTCGGACTCGGAGGAGGGGGACAGCGGCCCCGACGAGAACGAGGAGGTGTCGGAGAGCACCCCGCTGCTGCGCTCCCTGGCCTCCACCAGCGCCCACTCCTTCGGCACCATGTCCGGGGCGTCGCGCTCGGAGCAGGACCCCGAGTCGTCCGAGTACGAGGACGACGAGCTGGACAGCAGCGACAGCGAGGAGGAGGTCACCGTGGAGACCGTGGTGGTGCAGATGCAGCAGCCGTGCTCTGACGGCATCGAGCACGACCTGCCCCGGGCTTGACTGGTTGTCAGCTGACCACCCCCCCACACACACACACACACACACACACTGGTCACTAAACCCCCCCCCCCTCCTCCTCTCTCGCCCTGCACACACACACACACACACACACACACAAACCTCACAGCTGCAGAGACTTTAGTTGGAGGGCACGAAACGGATTCATCATCAGAGTTCTTCGGTTACAGCTTCAAATCCATGGCAACATACTATCCTCCTCCTCCCTACCAGCTCAAATGTAGGTTTTCTTTTTATCACCCATGATGGATAAATGCTGATTTCTGTGGATGTGACAGGAAGTCGGTGAGCGTATCTAAGGGCTGCTCGACAGACTTGACAGGACCGATGCCGCTGATGTACAGTACACTGTTATACTGTATAAAAAAAGGATGATACATACACAGTGCGTTTCTGTTTTTAGTCACAAGTGGGGGGAGAAAAAAAAACAATCACGCTTTACACAGAGTTCAGCAAAAGTACTGTATATATATACATATATATATAAAATATAGATCACAATAAGTTACGTATCTACCTTTGATTATGTCCTATCTTCTATGTTTCAGATAACTGGGAAGGTTTATTATTGTACATACATATTCATGCTAAACTGTCACACCCAGAAGCGCTATGCAGCATCCTTTTTTCTTTTTTTTTTGTAAAACTTAACTAACTTTCAAGTATAGAAACATTTAAAGCCACAGCATAATGGTTTTTGCCAGTTTATCTCTAGCCTGACGTGTGAAGGAGCCGAGCTGCTTCTGTCTGTGTTTCGTGCCACAGTTTGTCTGTTACAGTGATTCACATTAGGAGAAACTGAAGCCAAACCAGACAAGAGACGCATCCGACGTAAAGGGTGTGTGTGTGTGACGTACGTTGCAGCGCGCCGCGGGTTACACCGGCTCAAAGAGACACTTTGTTGTATCCGCGCCGTCTGTGGTGAACTTCTTCTGGCTGCTCCAGACCTATCACTTCCTTTAACACGAGCAGTTACTGGTTGATAGGCCTTGTAATACACATTTAACTGACCTTATCTCATTTTAATACTGTTTATAGTAAATACTAAATACACTAATGTGTTCGTTTTTTTTGTTTGTTTGTTTTTTTTTCATAAAATTGCTTGATTTTGTCGACGAATCCTGTTGCCTTTTTCAGTTGGTGTATTTTTGTCTTGTCAGTGATTTCCTGCTCATGTATGTCTGTTCTCAATATGCATTCACTTCAATAAAAATGAAAAATGACACTTGACCGGGAAACTCCACCATCAGTTAACGTGGCTGTGAATAAACTTGATGTAGTTCACCTTCCATCGTCATGCAAACACAGGCCTGTCGTCTGTGCTGAATAACAAAACGGCTACTATGTGGACAACTGGAGTTTTAACAGGAACACACAAGTAAACATCTAATGACTAATAGTCTAGTGACCTTATTATCTGATAGAGCTCGGTCTGTACACGTCTGGCATGGCTCATTGAACAAATGGAAATGATGGGGGCTTCTACACTACTCTACAAATATCACTAATGTCTCAGATTAACAGTTTGATTTTATCTCTATGGGCAGGCGGAGGGATAAAGGCCAGTGAGAATGTAATAAACTACATTTACTCAAGCACTTTTAGGTACCTGTACGTTATCTCCTATCTATCTATGACAGATATCCTGTCATAGATCTTTTCCTCTTCAGTTCACAGGGAAGTATGTTGTCTAACAGCACAGCATTTACCTGCCAACCTTAGTTTATTGGTAGTTTCTAGATTAAAGTTTAACTCTGCATTGTTAAAGATTAAATAGGTGGTACCAGTTGTTTGGTTTCTTTGGTACCGGTAATCTTTTAAGACATTAATGCATCAGCGATAATGCAGTTTATTATAACCCTCATAAACAATGACCAACAATCATCCATTGTTACCTTAGGCACCTTTATAATTTAATACATATAATGTAATTCCTCTTGAATACTTCTTCCACCACTTTGAGTCAGCACAAAGTTGTTTGTTTTTTCAGACAACATTCTTCAGTTGTTCACTCTTTGGTGGCTTATAAAAAGCCCCAAATCTCATCTGACAAAGATCATGTGATTTGATGAAAAGCTCCTAATGTGCTACTAAATGGACCTTGATGCGTCTTTTGGTCAGCTGTTGATGAACAAAGAATGAACCACGGCCTTAGATTATATGTTCACAGAGCTCAAATAGAGTAGATGTTGTCGTCTCTCTCTCTCACTCTGATGCAGTGAAAGTCAACAGCATCCAAAATGATCACACAAGGGAAACGACTTTTTAAAAACGGTTTGTCCCCAATCTGACCTTTAAAAGCTTCATAAAATACCACTGGACTATTGTTGTTAAAACTCAGGGAGCTGAGAGCACCCATCTAATGACTTAAATTGAGAATAATTTAAGACACATGCTTTCCAAGCATTACTCAAATTCATGCTTATTATGTTGGAAACTGGAATCTTAAACATCTTGCTTTTAATTTAGCATAAGTTTGAAATACTTAATGAGCTCATTGCTATCACCCATTTTCAGTCTTATATTTAAGACACATGAAAATGGTATTGATTTTCTCATCTAGCTCATTAGACAATGTAGGAAGACTGCCACTCAACCGAGCTCAGGATTAGTAAGGTGCTGAAGAATCAAGGGTTTCAGAGGACCAAGACGCAAGATATCCACACACTTAAGAGCATAGACTGAAAGCTTAGCACCATAAAGTGAAATGTGCACTGACTAAGCATGCTGATATTGTACGTCTGGCTCTTTAAAAAGAAGGCAAATAAGCACATATCCCTGAGCTATTGGGTTTGTTTTTTGTTTTTAAGAAATTTAAAAATGACCCAACATCTCCAATGTGGAAAAAACAGACAAACTCTTATCTGGTTGGAATAAATTTATTTGATCTGTCTGTAAACAAGGTGATAAATCAATTTATGGCATTTCTTGGTTTTATGCATATGAAATCAGATGCATTAAAGAGACTGTATCCCAGATGTAAGAAAAAAAAAAAAAAAAACTGGTGAGGAAAAGGAAATGAACATAAATCAGCAAACAGGACTTGAAACAGGTTTTTCTTTTAATGAGTACACATCCCACAAGGCCTAAACAGTGGAGCTGAAGCTAAGAAAAAAAAAGAAAAGAAAAAAGTGCCAATGAAATGACTCCTTAGTGGACAGTGGGTAAAATCCATCTTACAACAGCAACAGATCTCTCTACATTATGGCACAGGATACACAGGTTCTGTAGTTAAGTTTCAACATGACAACCATAAGCGTCTTTGTTCCAACCAATCCCCATCTCCCATTGAGTGTCATTTCTACTTTTGAAAGTTTTTTTTGTTTTTCTCAGTTGGACGTTAGTTAGCAGTACTGACCATGGACAGACCGTGTGATACCCCAGAGCTCAGTTGACTATAAAGTAAAAGGCAATTTATTCCACAGTTTTGTAGTTGTCAACACAGCATGGGTTTGTACAAATGTAGTTTATTTCCTAACAATAAAGAAAAGAAACAAAATGAGAATTTTCTTACTCCCACCCTTACCTCCCCTGTTGATTCTTTTTTTTTTTTTTTTTTTTTTTTTAAACCATAGTATGTATGCATTTCTGTCTGGTTAGCGTTTCTTTTGGAAGAAAAAAAGAAAGTTAGCAGTCATCCTTCACATGATTTAGAGCAATTGTATAAACACCCGAGCTTCAACTACACTTGGTCCTATAAAAAAAAGAAAAAAAATCAAACTGGACATACTCCAGATGGTTATATGCTGGGATATCTACTGTCCAAAAATGGCAGCCTTTCAAAAAAAAAAACAAAATAAAAAATATATATATATTACAGGAGCTGGCAAACAAAAAACAGTTTTAAGTGCCTGAGCCATTGTTACTGTGGAATGTCCATGGGTTTGTGTAGTAGAGGTTGTGATGGTGGGGAGGAGAGGCTACCAGCGTCTGGACGACACCAACACGCGCAAATCCGGTTCATGATCGTTAACCGAGCTGATCCAAACACCCCTCCCACACACAAACAACCGCCAACCCCACCCACCCACCCCCCCACCCCCTCCTCTGTGTATAAAACATATTCAGGACAGAAGAAGTGCATCTGAAGGGAGAGGGGATTAAAAGAGAACAAGTTGGGGGCGGTGAAGATGAGTCTCCTGCGTGAGGTTTTGTAGTGTCACCTGCTTAGAGCAAACAGGATGGGGGGGGGGGAAGAAGGGAAGGAACTGAAAATTTTGGCAGAGTAGGAGGAGTGTGTGAGAGAGAAAGGGGCGGGGGGGGGGTTACATGGTGGGTGTGACAGGGAGAGGGGAGAGGGGCAACTGTGGACTGAGATATGCATGCAGTCTCCCCTCCCCGACGTGATGGAGGAAATAAAAAGAGGAAGACATGACGAGCTTGGTTACCGCTCAAGTGCTCCAAAGGCATCGGCTGTTCAGGGGGGGAGGGAGTGTGTATGATTAGGATTTTGGGGGGGGGTGGGTGGTGGTTAAGTAATGGGCACCATGATGGAGAGAAAAAAAAAAAGAAATAACTACTTCAAATTGACACTGTAGCTTCCATTGTCCAAGTGTTTGGCCAGAATCTTTTTCGATTTTTGCTGGTCTTGGTTAAGTACAGATTTGTCATGACAACCTGTTAGCAACATGCTCATCTTTGCTATGGATCAACTTATAGTGCGTAATTGGGGGGTAAAAGAGTACACAGCGCAAGTGTGTTGAGGGGTAGAGGGGCGGGTAAGAGGGAAGATTAAAAAAATAATAATAAGAGGGATAACAAATGGGTAGGAGAGAAGGCAGAAAAAGAAAAAAACAAAACAAAGTAACTATCAACTAGGACTGGAAGTAGTGTGAAATGCAACAGGGTGGTAAGGGTGAGCTGCTAGGTGGCTGGGTACAGGCTGCTTTAGTATTGCGACTTCCTCAGGTATTCAGCCATCTGAAATGCTTTCTTGTTGAGCTGCCCTCCATGGACACCTTCCTTCCCCATGACAAAAACCATTGCTGGAGTACACAAAGGAAAAAAAACAAAAAATAAATGAATACACATGATGATAGCAGGGCTGGAAAAGAACATACTTATTTGTTTTTTTTTCATTGTCACCTTGCTAAATGTGGGGCTACATTACTGAGGACAGAGCCTGAACCCTGCGCTGTGTTAGAAATCGCTCCTGGGATTTTGTTTAATGGGACTGTTCAGGGGAGAAAAATGGATTTGACAGTAATTTGCGTTTTTTTTTTGTCTATTTTTCGGAAGTTTTGTGTTTTTTTGTTTGCCTTTTCGTTTGTTTTTCTCTCTCCCTCAACTACGCCACATAAGCTACGTCAAAACTAAAACTAAAACCCTGAATCCCTCAAGTATTTTGCCATCGAGTATGCCTTCTTATTCAATCCGCCTCCATGGACCCCTTCTTTGCCCATTACCAAGACCAAGACTGAAAGAAAAGAGACAGAGAGGACATTTAGAGAAGGTGTGGAGATCACACAAGTGAAAAGAGAAGAGCACAGGCCCAACAGCAGCAAGCAGACGAGACAGTTACGAAGGAGGACAATGGCACAAAAAGCACAGCAGCGCCTTTGGTCTGGAGGCAGTATCGAGTCTGAACATTCATTTTCTGATCAGTGCTGCTGGTGGTGAAACAACAAGACGTGTCACGTCACAATTAGGAAGACAGAAAGTGAGTACACAGCAGGAGAATACATGTAAAAGGACGCATGCAAAGCTGTTTTGTTGAATACGCCTGGGTCCTGTTTCTATCTTGTGAAGTTTGAGATTTTCACAAAATCATTAAATGATTAATAGAAAGAAAACTTAATTTGCTTTTAAACTGGCTGAAAACCAATAAGTAAATATAAATTTTAGAGATTTAGAGAACCACACATTGATTTGATCAAATGGCTGTGGCAATATGACACTTCAATACTACTACACTGCCTCTACAATGATGTGTTATATGAATTTGGTCAATACACCCCTGGCCCAATTTCAATTTGTATGGTAGGAATTGTATTTGTAGGCCACGTGGTCACCAAATCAAACACTTTGACTACTTGTGTCACATTAGTACCAGATAAAAGCCTGGTTGCTCGTCTTAAGTAGCTGGATGTGTAGTGTTCCTGTGAGTACGACAGGCTTTACTGCACTGCACTCCAGTTGAGGACACTGGTCTTTATTGTTTCATCTGAAATATCAATCAAATCACATGCCAGCAGCAAAGAATAAGAAAGTGAAGCTTCTACTGACTGCTAACAACCATCGCTAATGCAGCACACATGCGGAGACAGCAGCATGCTTGTGGTACCTCTCCTCAATACATGTAAAGAGCCCTGAAGTGCCTCAATACTCGTTTTTAACCAGGAAGCATGTGAGCAGGGAACAGAGTCATACTTTGTGGGTAAGGGAGGGAGGAGGGCGTTAACCAGGAAGGAGAGAGATGCATGCAGTTTAGAAAGTTTAGAAAATCCCAGCTCCGTGAGTGAGCCCAGTGTCTGTGCGCTTGGAACAATAACCAGTTACGGTCTCACCTGTACGTTTTAGTGGTGTCTTGGGGGAAAGGTGGGGAGAACGGGGGCATCGGGGCCCATACAGGCAACATGAAAACTGGCACAACTCTCAGACAAGTCCCTGGAAGGGACTTAACTTCACTTTCCTAACACGGTTATCAAGTCATGTTTGACAAACAGATTTCATTATTTCCATTCTAAACAGGGCAGTCACCTTCAACATGAGCGTTTTACTGTTGAAAGCTGTTCATCTTATTTTTTTGGAAAAAGGCAATCAGTATCCAGGTTTTTTATTTTTATATTTCAGGCGAAGTCAAATTGAATTTTCATATAAATATCCAGTAATTATATGAACATTTTACACTGGCGATAAGCACCATTAAAAAACCTCAGCCTTTAAATAGCAATCCATGAGTGAGCTGTGACGTTTGTTGTGAAGTGTTTCAGCTATGCAGAACACAAATCAAGTGCCTACTTTATTGTTGTTCTGGCTGACAAGCATCTAGTCTGGAAGTAACAGCGAGCTGATACGTTTATTGGACTCGATTACTGTTTGCTCTAGGATAAGAAACTATTTTAGGTATGCAACATCAATTACCCCCATGATATAATGCATTTTTAAACATCATACATCTTCTTGCAATACATGGCTGAGTATAAATCTTCAGTATCAAATAGGGTTAGTTTCATTGAAAAATGCTAAACTTTCATACAAGGGCCCCAAATAGGTTACGTACCAAAAATCATGAACATGTAGAGACATAACATATTTAAGGGGGAAAATAAATTGTCTTTTGTTTGGTTTACCTGCAATGCTTTCCTAACAAAATGTAAAGTATCCACAACTGACATTATAAGCACTGAAAACTGACTTTAACACTTAACCTATATCCTAATCCAATGATCCTCTTGACATGAACTTGCCCTTCAGCTTTAAAACAACCTGCCTGCATATTTCCAGAGTAGATTTAGCTGAGATGTACTTGCTCTCCCTCATAAATTACATGACATTTTAAGAAGATAATATCCTATGATTTACAGACAGTTTTAACACCTGTGTATGTCATATATTGAGGAAAGGTGCATTTGAAGATCTATCCCACATGCATGGACAACACACAAGTTGTAAAAATGACTAAACTAAATGGCACTATGTCAAAAGCAGGCTACGGTGTCACTGTAGCACTACTAAATGTATGCAGCTGACAACAATGAATGTCATGCTCACCTTTGCTGGCTTTGCCTACAGAAACGTTGTATGTTGGCTCTCCTCCTTGACTCTTTGTCCGGATGTCCATTGTCCAGTCGCCGTCAATTTGGAGGCTGTCTCTGATTACGGAGCACTTTTTATTGCCTAAGGTCAGCCCACTGGTGAAGAATGCCTCCCGGTCCTTTCCTACTACCACGTCGATTTCTTCGGGCTAGAACAAAGCACAAAAACAAGTCGTCAGGTACATGTACACCTGCCAAGCTTCCAGCTTAACATCAAGCCATTCAGATGATAGACTTTTCCATCATTTCCACAAGGTTATTCAAGGGTGTTCCTCCCTGCTCTGAACGCCACCTCTTTAATTTCTCCAAATGTGGGTACTTTGAAGCCTTTTGAAACTGATTAGGTGGTATACAAGATTTGAATTCCTCTGCCTCTTGTCTCAGCTCCCAATTCCCTCTTCTTGGCAGGAGCTTTTCTTTTTTTTTTCCAAATAAAAGTAAGATGAATCAAGGTTGAAAACAAAAACTGAAAGAATTAGTAAATCCCATTGCCCCACAACAATATTACATTATAACCTATATCCACTTAAAATGATCAGTCTGTTGTCTTGGCCAATCCCATAGAATACCAACACCATAATGCCACACTCCCACACAGCACAAGACAGCTTACCTGCAGCCGTCTAGTGTGGCTTTAACATGCATTGGAACATTAAATACTGCCTGGTGTGGTGTCTACATAGTGGATTAATCATGATGTTTTATTGATAATGGCTTTGGGGGGATTCCCTATCTATTTGGCCTTAAAAACACCTCTTTTATTTTTTCACAGCATGCCCACTGTAGAGGACAACAGGACGATTGCCGTGTGAAAATTTGTAGATTATGTCTTTAGAGTGATATTAACCCAAGAATACATTTTATATAAAAATAATAATGCTACTACTAACCCACTCACCTCCAGCCACTTCCTACCATTGCAGAAGCCCTAACAAGTCGATTACCGAATGCATTAGAAAAGTGAGGAGTCGCTTAGTTCCAAAAATACACACACACTTTGCTGACTGTGATAGTCAACGCTGTTCATTTCCCTGTCGACACTTGCTAGTGTCATGTTGAGAAAAGAGAGGTTTAGTGTTCGGCAAATGTGGCCCCGTTTACTTTACGTTTTTTCTTGAGCTCACCACAATCCGGTACTACAGCAGCCTCTCCCAAAAGTCAAAGTAAAAACAACAGGTTCCATAAAAATTAACCCAAATACTAAATGAGAAGCATATCTAACCTCACACACTTAACTACTTAAACACAACAGCTAGTTATTGTTAGAAACGGATAGGGAAGACGGATAGGAACCCTGTTGCATTCGGGAATCGACTTGTCAGGACTTCTGCATTAGTAGGAAGCAGCTGGGGGAGAGTGCGAGTTGTGTTTTGGTCTTTTTTCAATAGAACTCAGGCAAAGCTAGCAGGTGTTTGATACCTCGTATTATGGGCTGGGACCCTGTTTGTACTGTAGTTTGGTGCTGTTCTGAGCATTATTCGTGGCTACGAATGGCTTTTTTGATGCCGTTGGCTCGTGGCTACAAAGACAGCAGTATTTTTGCTATCTGGCTCTCTGCGCTTTAGTCGCTACAACTAGACAAGTTTGTGGTCGGGAAACTTGATCTCTCGAGGGGGGGGTTCTACTGGGTCTGGGTTAAATTTATGCCAGAATATCCCTTTAATGCAGTAACTTCAGTGTCATGGATGTAATATGACTCCCTAATGACCAACCTCAAGCATATTTTTGGGCAATTAGCAAATATTTAACAGCAGTAACACATGGTACAAATACAATAATAGATTTGAATACATTAATCTGAAACTAAATAAAACATAGACCTCATGGCCCAGAGCATGACGACTTTCCTGCTCTCTGGCTCAGAGTGTCTCATCGGATTCACCTGCATCTTCTTCCCCTCTTTCTTCATCACCATCTTTCCCTATCACAGACTGATACTCATCCTCATCCCTTTCCTCATCTGAATGTCTCTTCTATCTACTAGAATCCTCTCTGCTTCACTTCTTTCTCCCACAACGATGAGCAGTCATTAAATTGGTCCTGGTGTCCACTACAGTTGATATTCAAAACAAATTATGAAACTATTTTCAGATGTTATGGACATGTTAATAAACAAGAATATATAGGGTTAAAATAGCAATAGATAAAGAATATTTGCATCACCCCCCCTCTATCCATAAAATGTGGTTGTTGGTATGGCGGCCATCTTGATCAAGAAAAAAAAAGTAAAGTTCCCAGCATGCAAACCCATCACATGACAGACCATTGGAAAGCCCAGGATGTCCTCTACAGAATACTATATGGTTTGATAGGGTAACTCCAAATACTTAGATGGTCTGAAGACTTCACCAAGTTCTTACATCCTTGCAGGTTAATTATGGCGTGAACGGCTTCAAGTGACATTAATACTTGCAGAACTACAGAACCAACTTTGAACTTCCCACTCCCTATGCTAGTTGCATGTCATTTTGCTAATCTAGGTCTCAGGGTATATTCAGCTGCCACACCTGTTTACGACAATCTACATTGGTGCAGCAGTGACATGAGGTGTTTGATGTGCTTATGCCATATACATTTAAAATGTGCACACTAGAACAAGCTCCAACAATGGTACATTTAAATTGTATTTAATAAAATAACCAGAGCATCATCTCTAGTCTTATTTTGCCACACTTCTTTGTAAAGTTAGAATTGTGCAGAAGTCAATTATTTGTCAAAAAAAGAAAAACGTGCGTATTTTGGTTGGTTTTAATGTTTCAGTTAAAGCACAGCCAGGAACTTTGGTAAATAAGGATAACGGTATGATTAGCTGACCATTCTCTTACCCAATACCAAAGGCTTTTCTCAGCGCTTTACAAAGTTCTTTGCAATCATCATAAGTGTAAAGTGCTCAAAAAGCATCTGCGTTTGTCTAAACAGAGCCATCTGACTTAACTGAAATTAAGATAAATGTAAAATGGGTCTTATGACTTAGAAGCATGAAAATCTGAATTAAAGTGTTAAGGTATTTTTTTAAAAAAAGGCTATTATACTATTCACATCAAGTCTTAAATCTCAGAGGCCCACTGCATCTGGCAAAAAAAAATCTCTGAAATTTTCATCAAGGTATAACTTCTGTTAATATTCAACTGAACGTATTTGAAACCTTTACAAAATGCATTACCGATGTAACTCGGTAATTGTGTTTCTTTGAACCAGTCTGCAGAACAAAAGGCGTCGCCCCTCAACTCCAGAACTGCACAGTCATGGCACACACGAAACCCTTCAGACAAAAAAAAAAAAAAGCTCGGAAAACTCTTACAGGCTCAGATAACGCTAGCATGACGGCTAGCGACATGAGGGCCAGGGCCCAAGTCGGCTAATTAATTCATTTATCAATTACAACGACAGTTCCCCCCCCCCCCCTATTCTCCATTCCCACATTAAACTTGCCCAGCAGTTCCTCATCCACCTTGTTAACTTGCTGCATTCCCATGAAAGCCCATTTAAGTCTCCGAGAGTGAATCAAATCCGACTAACCAGGCAACTAACACTGGTTTAAAAGTATTCAATTAATTAATTAGCTTTGCTTCCACATGGCGGGCTCTCCCCCCCCGGACAGAGACTGCAAAAACCCATTATGTGCATTTTTACATTTTGCTTCTTCCGATAGTAGCAGGCAGCACAACCATACCCTGCCCTAAGCCCCGAGAGGACACTCCCAAGCTACGTTAGCTCCACACAGCCACACACCAGCGCTTATACTTCACTTGTCTGTGGCATGGGTGATCGTTTCTTTTTATCAAGATGACTGCATCTTTGATACACCAACACCATGATTTTTTTTTTTTTTTTTTTACTTCCACACAAACAAACAAACAAACAAACAAACACTTGCATTATGGACTCTAATAATTTATTTAACAAACAAAATGGAGGCTGTGACTGAGGGAAGCGCCGGAGATTGTCGGTTGTTTTTGGTCGCGTTATACATTCATTCACAGCCACTGCTATCGTTTCCGATTACATACTTTTTATACAGCCTACAAGCGACTTTAAAGCTGGACCCGTATAACTCTGGACCGTCGGTGCCCTTTTTTTCTTTTTCCACCGAGGAGTTAACGACTCGATTAGCATCCATGAACAAAATGAATAAGAAACTGGGAGTGTATCCGCCATCTTGGAAAATAAGGGGCGGTAGCGCTACTAGGCACTGTGATTCACAGAAGCCGTATAGGGAAAAAAAAACCCGAGGCAAACCATCAGCAGCACGCCTGAAACGCGTGTGTGCAGCGCACCGCTAAGTTACCTCTGCGCTATTCGCGTTAGCTAATAACGGTCCCCCCTTCAGTAACGTTAGGGGATGATGACCGGCCTGATCTGAGCTAACCGATGCTAATCAACGTTAACGTTAATAAGTTGCGGGGCCGGTAAACGTTAAGTCTGCTCAAACCTCACACATTGCTTACCATTTACACAAAGCCGCCGCAATCCCAGTAAAAGTTAGAATAATAAATCATCCTGGTATTGATGTAGAGCTGATTTTATTTCGCTTTAAAGGACCGGTATCACGAGCAAACACTGCTAGCTAGCGATGCTAAGTTAACGTTAGCCCCTTTTAGCTCGAGTTCGCGGCAACGTCCGTCACTGGGCTTAACGTTAGGTGGGTTATTTCCGACCTCGGAGGCGATTGTTTCCTCCAAGAGAAATACACAATTCAAAGTCCGCTGGGTGTGTTAAGTTAAACGTACTGGGGGGGAAAAAACCAACACAAAACAATCGCATCTCTAAATTGAAAGGCAATGGTGCATACGTGCCGATGCAACTTGTGTGTATGTGTGTGTGTGTGTGACCACCGGATACCATGTGTACCACACCGCTCGCCTTATCCTCATTCAACAAGGCCTGGCTCTGCAGACAAACGCTCCAGCGTGCTAAATTTCACCACCCCCCACCCCCCAAAGAAATCTAACCATACATATCAACAAGCGAAGCATACTAACCGTTATGTTGGCAAAGGTACCGCCTGGGTTCGATGCCCAGACGTATTTGGCGTCCGCATACCCAACAATGGCCGCGTCCTGGCAGCTGCCATCACCCATCAGGTTGTCCACGTAGCTTTGCCAGGACATGTCTGAAATTAGTTCTAAGATGGGAAAAAGTAAGATGGGTGAAGTTGGGTCACAAACGTCTCTCGAGCAGCGACGAAGACACTGTGAGGAAGCTGTATTTATCGGTGGTTTAGCGGGCCTCCAGCAAGCAAAAAACAACCCCCGACTCCGTCACGTCCCGGCTTTCTTCTGGTCTAGGCAACGAAGAGAAGCCGCTGCAATCGGACAGACGCTTGGGTGTAGTCCTGCCTAAATCACTCCGCCTCAGTCGTTGTTCGCCTCGCTACCTCATTGCATAATATACTACGCCGCGGAGGAATACATTATGGTTGAAGGGTTGAAGCAAGACGGACTATTTTCTCCAGTGAATCAAAAGATTTGTTTTCAACTTGCCTGTTTTTGATATTCTCTTTTGACCACTTTCATTTTTGTTGTTGTTTTTAAACCTGTTGACGAGGTTTCATATTGGCAAAGCAGAATTATTTAGCCAATCTTTCATGATTCACATGCTTCTCTCAAAGCAAACAAGAGCAATGTGATTTCATTAAGATGTGTGAGATAGTTTTAAAGACACCATTAAGCGTAGTATTTTAACCTGAGTTGCAGTGGCTATCACGTCTTTTGTACCGCACCAAATCAATGGGCCAAGTATCCTCAGATCAGAATGCATTTTGATCTAGTTCTTGAAGATGTGTTAAGTACAGACCATTTTCATCAGCTGGGTAAATTAATTTTGCATGGATAGGCTACATGTTTTTGTTTTTCATTTTCACATAACAGGTCAACATTTAGTAGGGTCACTGCATCATGCACTGTCAGTGGAAAAAAAGTGAGAGAAACATACTAAAAAAGGTCAACAGGTCATCACATGGTAAAGGCTTTTGTATGCAGTCTATGGGTAAACACAGTGAGGCATTCATTTACTCATTTGGGGGAATGAGCAAATTTGGATCCACATGGCATAAAATCTTTGGATCATGGGAGGAATCCTGGTGTAACTTAGTTTTAACTTCAAACATGGCTGTGATGAAACTTGTATCATTGCTTCCATACAGATTAGAACATTTCTAATGTGTGAAATTATCTCAGCCTGCTGTCGGTAGTGTGTTGTAGAGAGACGATTTCCATATATGTGGGTAAGTTTACATTTTAAGCATAGTTTACTCCCCAGAATGTCATACAATGAATAAACAGCAGGGAGGTGGTGTCATTTATTCACAGCCCCCTCCCCTCCCCTGTGAGTCTGTGATACATCATTCCAATTCAAAGTCCTCATGTGCATTTAACAAGTCTTACTACACTGGTGAATAATTCAAGGATTGATAGGATGTGTATTCTTTGTGTGTGCATATATAGCCTACAGTTGCATGTTTTTTTAAACAGATCAATAAAAACAGCACAAGTTAGGAGTTATATTCTATGATTGTTACAACTGTCAGTGATGAGCAGATTAAACTTGTAGAGTTTGTAGCAGCTTGTTCAGGGGAACCTCAGTAGGAGGGTCTATTGTGGGATCAAACCTATGCAGGACATCATCAAACTACGAGGCTTGCAAAGCACTCTACGTATCACTGTTTGTTTTTGCTCCATGGAAACCATTAATAAGGTAACCACATGACTTTTTTTCTGAAGTCTTGCTTTTTTCTTCTCATCACTGTGCACTAACTGTGAAATTAGTAGAATACAAAGAAGGACTGTAAATGCAGAAGCTGTAAAATAGTTGATTCGATATGTGTCTGAAAAGCTTCAGTGTATTTTTTTTGTTTTGGAAACTTTTTTTTAAAGAACCATGGTTATTTTTCATGCACTCCCTTTTAAAGCATAGCACACTTTCACCCCTGGGAGCCACCTGCATTGAGCAGGTGTAGAGGAACAAATCCAGTTGAAACACATTGCTCAGTGGCGTATCAACCGCAGGTAAGGAGCTAGTGAAGGGCATTAATCAGTGACTTTCACCTCCATGAAGTGACACACATTCAAACTGGTTTTCAAAGCCCCACAGAGAGATAAAGTTGGAAAGTGAACTTCAGTTAATCTGCTGATTTTGGTATATGAACAGAAATCTAATAAAGGGACAATCTTTTGGACTCAGACTGTAAAATGAATAAGTAAAGCTTCCAAACTTCTGACTTTGAATCAGTTCATATTGCCATATGCTATTCAATTTTTCCATTTTCCTACAGCTTCCTTTATCTGGATCTTTTTGAGGTCTTACATCATGTGATAGGTTTATCTTTATCCAGAAACTTCCAGTGGTTCATTCTCTGTGTGTGTGTGTGTGTGTGTGTGTGTGTGTGTGTGTGTGTGTGTGTGTGTGTGTGTGTGTGTGTGTCTGTGTGTGTGTGTGTGTCTGTGTATGTGTGCCTATAGGCATGAGGGTAGAAAAAGTTACTAATTGACCCGACTGAAGGAACAGAGTGGGACAGTACCACTTGTCCATCAGCCAGCCACACCCATACACTATTCTCCCATTGGATGCCGCCGGTTTCCATGGCCACCTCTGTTTTGCCCTTCTTGCTCTGTCAAAATAGCACCACACACGGCCAAACCACTCAGCCTGCACATGAGTCATGGAGATATAGAAAAGGACGGACTTGTTTGCTTTAGAAAAAGGCTTGGTTTTGCAGGAGGCCATTAGCACCATAATATATTGTCATCGTAACAGCTGGATAACACAGATAAACAGAGCAAATGTTGCCTCTTTTTTTTTCTTTCTCTTTGCAGATACATGGATTGATTATTTTTTGCATGCATGGCAACACTGTGATCTGTAGGTACAATGTTTAGTAATCCGTATGTGTGGTATTTGAAATGGTGTTTTGCATGCTGGGAGGGAAAGGGGGTCAAAGCTAAGTTTAAGTTGGACTCGTTTAGACTGGACTAACTGGAAACAAATGCTCTGCAGGCAGATGCGTATAGCATGTGTCTGCTACTGATTTACTGCTGTAGGTACATGTTGCCTTGAGGCACCTACTGTAATCCTTTCTTGCATCTTTTGTGCCTCCACATATAGACATTTGTGATGAAGTAGAAAACCTTCAGACAAAGACAGGTTGAAAGGATTAAGGCAACAACAACTACCTTTTGCACTGACATTTGCTGACACACGGTATTGTTTGTCTTTATGGCCTGCGACTCCATAAAACAAGAACTGCATATTTGTGAGCCCCTGTGATCACAAGTTGCATTATGCAGAGTGGTGAGCACTTTCCACTTTTCAGGTTGTTTCATTTGAGAAATTAAAGTTAGAAAAGTGTTTGTGTTTACAAGTCTAAAAACCACTAAGGTGGTTAAATATACTACATATTTCATTTTGTAATATAATTTCAGTGTTTATTAAGGGTAAGTGTTGTAATATTAAATCCCATTGTAACTGTTGACAATGCACATGAAAAAAATAAAATAAAATCACCACAGAAGACAAAAATTGACTGTACACCGTACTTTTTAATGTACATGACAAATAAACTAAATATTGGTTTGTCTGTTTCTCAAAACCTTCCAACTTTGCCAGCTTGTCTGTGGCTCTGAGTCCCATCCATTCACCACTCATTCTTGCTAACATCATTAGTCTTTGAAAGCAGGTCATAAATCTATAGTTTCACCTTTAAACACAGTTAAGTACAATAATTTTTGTTGTTCTCCAGCAATGCTCGATAGTGTATTTATTGGGACTATTTTCAGTGGATCAATGCACTTACTGGTGCACTACTGAGCGTTCCCAGCATCAGGATGTGGGGTTGACTCAAAATAAACTACATTATTATGTACAAGCTATTGTAAAGAATCATGTCAAACACAAAGGTGTGGTTTGTTAATCTGCTTTTAAACAAACAATTGACATTCATTGCACAAGAAGAATATGAGGTGTATCAGGACTTTGGCGTCACAGGCAATACTTTTAGGATCTGTTAGTGGGTTTGGTCTTTTTATTATTTAATTTGAATTGAGAAAATCAATAGACCTATCCTATAAATTATTTTCAAAGGTTTCATACCTCAAGAATCAGCAGAACATTAGGAGTTTGTATTTACATGAGGCTATCCCACCTCCATCCATGGGTCCAGCTGTTAACAGGTGTACACGAGTATAAAGTCAGACAGTCAGTATCAAAAGCAGTCAAAAGTAAAGACAAGTGAGTCAAGTGTGAGAGACACAGTTGCCTGACAGGTGTATGGTTACTGAAATTATTAGTGTGAGGTGTATTGTATATTCTAACCCTGACTCCTTAGGAGGCATTGCTCTGTCTTTCATATCCTGAACACAATCCAGGCCATTTTTTCACCTCAATTGGACAAAATCATTAATTCATTACCTCAGTTCACGCTTAATCTTGGATCGCAGTTGGAGAAATAGACCTATTTTTAACTTAGAAACAGATGGAGGTTCTCAAAGGTTGATATGCTTTGGTCTATTCTTAATAAGATATATCACTGAATAAATGTATGTCTTTCACACGTGACTTAGAAAGCTCATATCACACACTGTCAGACTCAGCATATATTTTTCATTTTCATCAATTTTTAACAGTGTGTTGAATGCAAGTGTGTTGAATGCACAATAACTGAAGACAGTGAGTGGAAAATGGTCTTAAAGCTGATATGGATGATATATCTAATATACTAAGTACAAAGGGTGTGATTTTACAGAATTTCAATCTCAACAAAATGATCATGAAACAAGCTTTCCACTGTCATTCCTTGGGTGCAGGGAATTAAATATTAAGCAGCAGGTAGGGAAGGTGCAGCAGTGGTGATACTCTGTTCCAAGAAAATATCTCCTCTCTGCTGCTAGCCGAGTTCCCCGGCCTGTCGCCCACAAAGGAAATCAATAGTGGCCAAGCCATGGGGGGAAACAAAGGAAGCACACGTCCTCACCATTTCGGGAGATAGGCTATACAGTATCTTTGACAGATGAGTTGTCAGCAACAGTTTCATTGGTTCATTACAAGACGAGTGTGATAAGAGTCCCTTCAAGAATGTTACGGTAGACATTGACTCAACAAGGCCAGGGCAGAGCTGTAAAAACATCATTATCCTTCACTAACATATCTCTTGTTCATAGCAACTGGGGATGAAACATGTGACAATCAGCCTGCAGCCACCTTTGCCCCCCCCCCTTCCCCTCCCCAAAGAAAGGTCAGCTTGGGAGATCAAAGGTGGTCCATCTGCACGACCATTCAGTCGTCATGTTTTAGACACAGCGGGACACACAATGAGGCAGTCTTCTCAGCGGAGCACACACACACACACCCCCCCATCTGTGGAATGGATCAACACTGCCATTGATCATGCCTTCAATGTGTGGATGTTACACACATGCAAATTAACTCTGACAGTCACAGAGCTCACATACATGTGAGTAGATGTATAATATGGGGGAATGCAAATGCTCACAAACATGTATGACGCAAACACACTCACACAAACTAGGTGAGGTTATGTAAACTCAGTTCATCTGGATGGCAGTGGGTTAGTTTGAATTTGAATAGTGATGATGCAGCCAAAGGCCTCAGAAGAAAAAGAAAAAGACGAATCAGAAACCAATGTACTGTTTTAAAAATATTGAGTTGTGCTTTAAGTCAATTAGTAAATCCTTAAAATTAAATTGAAGATGTAGCCTATCTATAAATGTGTAGTAAAAGCACTTCCTCAGTGACTCACCTACCCTGTATGAAACTCTGTCCTTCTTGTTGTTTCCTGTTCAGTCTTTTGGTTTATAAACCTACTTTTTTTGTCCGCACTCTCTGTAGAAATTTGTCAGGAATGTGGATCATTCAACACCCACTATTTGTTTTTCTTACAGAAGGTCAGTTACAGTCAAGACACAAACAAGCTCTTTTGATTTGATTGCATTGCATTTTTGCCCTTCAAAGGCCTTTCATTGGGTATTTTTTCAAATGTGTTCAACAGGTAAAATCTGCTTTTTTAAAACTGTCTGGAGGGATAGCAACAAACTATTCTACATGCAGTTCACTGGTAGCCTGGTATGATAATGTACAGAGTGGATATAAAGCCCCTCTGTTCTTCACAGATGAATAGTCAGGATTCATAGTGAAGGATGAAGTGAGTCTTACACTGGATGGACATTTTCATGGTAGGATCAGTTCCACTTAGAGTCTCGCTTGACGATTTTCCTACTTTAAGGTGTTTCTTATCATAACTCTTCAGGGTTTGGATTCAGTCCTTTCTGAATTCTGGTGAAGCGAACAAAGATGGGAACGGTGTGTGTCTATTAAAGCCTTATTTCCATGTTCACAAACCCAGAATATGGCTAAGGCACCACAGTACTTTGTAGCTTTCATGAAGCTTTCCCTAAAGATTCATGGCAACATGACCGTGACCCACATACTCTATAACCTTGGAATCTACAGTGGTATGTATGTGGTCATTTGTTAGGTCTGGATTCCTCTGGTTTTGCCTCCTTCTTCGCTGCTCCATCCAATCACCTGTCACTTAGAGCAACGGTATGTTGTTTGACTTGAATTTTCTGTTCTGGTGAGTGTTGAGTTTCTGCATATTTGCATAGACACACGTGACGCGCACATACCTATGCCTGTGCCGGAAGTACCAGCCAAGGAATAAGAACAACAGCAGCAGTAGCAGTGACTGAATTGTAGCCAACAGCAACTTTATATCCACAATTCATAATGAGATCATAAATAGCTCATCCATTTATTTTTGGTAATGGATAGCAGAGATAAGTGTGAACTTGGTCCTGGAACATCCTAAAAGTAGGAGGAGATTCAGTTTTTTTGTTTTTTTAAATGTGATTTTTCAATATTTTTTAATTTTCTTTATCAATATGAACTAGATGCATGTTTTCAATATCAACTGAGTCATCTCTATGACCTGGGAGGTTAAAGGCATTCATGCATCACAGACAGATTGGATGTCTGTAAGTGTTGATAAAGCAAATAGGTCAAAATACACAAGCAAAAATGTCAAATGTTTTAGTAATCGAATCACCATAATGTGAAGAGATAAATCAAATAAGATGAGATGGCCCAATGTTACGACATGTTTGTTTGTAGGTAAATAAGACTAGAAATTGAGACAGTCTGTGTTGTTTTTTTTTTAGAATTCATCATTTCCCCTGGTCAGATTCGAGGGTAATGCTAAGAGACAGTCTGGCACATTTGCTTTGTGCAATCTGAGTCGTCTGAAATATTTTTTGCACTGATAAGGAGCTAAACAACACTCCACAAACACATCTTTTCCCACCTGGGTGTCTTCAGCACCCTGAGGTTGGTAATGACACTTTTTTACTTCCCACATCTGACTGTAGGAGAACACAATGTAATTTGCTGTCATGGTGCTGCAGTTGGAAAATAACCAAGCTACACTATATCCCATGACATTAAACCACCTGACATGAAACTCAGTGCAATAAAAAAAAGGTATTTTGATAGGAGTGACATTTAGAGGAGCTCTGAAGCAGATTTTCCAGAAGATGGAACAGAAAACCAGTTCATTTATGGGGGAAAAAATATCCTAGAAACTCAAACTGGGAGGCACCACTGCAGTCAGAGCCTTTGCTGTGTTTATTTTACTGCTCATTTGATTACCCCGGCAGTAAACATGCGTCCAAATGCCTCCAGTCAGATGTACATGACTGTGAAGGCGACCACTTGTGACAGGTTGGCGCCCATCGAGCTAGTAGACCAACGCTGCGGTTATTTTATTTTCTGCATCTGCTACCTCATGATGAACCCCATCGTAAGGTGTGAGTCAAAAGATCAACACCTGCTTGGACCTTTGACCACCACACCTACTGATATGGATGTGTGTTTCTAAGTCATAAATGAAACACAAAAAACATGTCCGTACACACCCTCTTGCAAACCACCACCTCAACACACACGCACACACACATACTGTATCTCTCACATGTCTCCAAGCCACCATGAAAGTCTCCTTAAGACAGCAGCTGCCATTTGCACGTCAAAAAAATAATAAATTAATAATAAACTGCAATCTAGTGGAGTGGATAGTGGAGCACAGAGTTCAAACTAGACATGGTGAAGCAGCATTTAGCTGTTATGCTGCACACAACTGGAACGAACTACCAGCAGAACTGAAATCAGCCCCAACTGAGCACCTTTAAATCCAGGTTAAAAACATTTCTCTTTTCATGTGCTCATAGCTGAGCTCTTTTTTACTGTAAGAACTTTAAACTTTATCTATTTTCTTTTATTCTACTCTTGCTTTTAAAGGGATAGTTCACCCAAAATTCAAATTTCACTCATTATCTACTCACCCTCATGTCGACTAAAAGGGCTGGGAGAAGTTTCAGAGTCCTCCGTGCCTACTCTGAGTTACGGGGGGCTCGGCGCAGCACTGCATGTCCATATGACGGTTGCCAACGGAGTTCACTTTTCTTCGTCCAAAAAGACACACCAAAAAACATCCAAATACCTCCATAGTGCTCGTCTGTAATGTCCCTCTTGTATTGAAGCCCCAACATGAGAAATTGTTCCGAAAAAAATTTAATAAGTCTATATTTTAAGCTTGTTTGGAGCGGAAGCTCCCAGTGTTGCTCTGCTGGAATCTCGCGTGATTTGCGGAGCCGTGAACTGGGTGTCAGTGCAAATCGCACGAGATTTGGACAGAGCAGGAAGAGCAGTGCTGGGAGCTTCTGCTCCAAACAAGCTTAAAACATATACTTATTTCATTTTTTTCGGAACAGTTTCTCATGTTGGGGCTTCAATACAAGAGGGACATTACAGACGAGCACTATGGAGGTATTTGGATGTTTTTTGGTGTGTCTTTTTGGACGAAGAAAAGTGAGCTCCGTTCGCAACCGTCATATGGACATGCAGTGCTGCAACTTCGCCAAGCCCTTAGTCGATATGAGGGTGAGTAGTGAGTAGTGAAATTTGAATTTTGGGTGAACTATCCCTTTAACTC
Source organism: Trachurus japonicus (assembly GCF_045865225.1). Classification (NCBI taxonomy): domain Eukaryota; kingdom Metazoa; phylum Chordata; class Actinopteri; order Carangiformes; family Carangidae; genus Trachurus; species Trachurus japonicus. Next base: position 19,254,486 of record NC_140910.1, read on the forward strand.
TATGTTTACTGTAATGTCTTACAGTAAATTGTTTGTTTTTATGCTGTTCTTTTTAAATGTTTTATCTTTATGTAAAGCACATTGAGTTGCCTTGGTATGAAATGTTCTATATGGATGCCTTGCCTTGGACACAGATAACGTTTGATTTCCAGTTGCTGTCTGATTCAATTATAGTATTTGTCAAATTTAACAGACTGACATGACTTACAGTTTTTCTGCATTGGTTTGGCTCATTTCTTGAAACAGAAATTACATTATCAAAATAACATGGATTTACTGTAATCTCCAAACCACTTGGCAATTGTTCACAACAGAATTGAATTTCTCTTTCATTTCATCAAATTTCAAATGTTGCAAAACCACACTATTACCTCAAAATAGTTTTACCTGTGCTCAAAACCAAACAGTGTTGTCAGATCTCGCTCTAATCAGTCAAAAACAGCAGTATTATCACATGCGTCTTCTGTCTCCAAAACTAAAGAGAAAAAAAAGATTTTACAACTCTATGGATTTAGCATTTACTCTGCATTCATCAAACATAAACTATAGTAATAGGTACTGTGAAAACAAATTATTTTCATCATCATCCTGAAATTGAGCTTCACCTATCACCTGGTCTTTGGGCTTGGCACAGCACAGGGCTTTACACTTCATATAGTGTAATGGCATCGTTTTGATGGACCATCTCAACTACAATGTTCTCCTGCTGGGGTATGAACATAGGTTGTGTCCTCCCACCCCAGTATGGCAGTCTGGCAATTCTAAGTGAATGTGCAAAATAATGTTCTGATATATATATATATGTATGCATGCACAAGGACATAGTCTATGACAGTAGTCCGAATGTCATCAGAAATGATCACTCTGTCTTCTTGCATTTCTAAAGTGGTTTATATGGGTTTTTACATCATTAGAAACAATTTTGAGTGTTTGACAGATGACATGTGTGTTTTATTTGTGTTTATGTTTTTCCACTTGTTGTTACCATTATGCATCACAGTGACAACTGTGTTTTATTGCATGAGAATTGTGTTTAGAGTTTTGCAACAGGACTGACTGAGATTTGCAAATAGTGTGGTGAAGATAGTTACAATGGTTTTGTCAGAAGGATGTTCAGTTCTGTGAATGAGTTTAGACAACTGAGCAACTGATTCACACAGAAAACAGAAATGAGTGTTTTAGCAATTGAATGAAAATATAAATATAAATAATATAAGTAATGAAATAGATATAAAGATGCCTTATGCATTATAAGTCATTATAAAAAGAAGATGTACAGAATGGGAAAGGGAAGGGGAAGATACAAACAACAGTAATAGTAAAACAACATGAAACAAAATAGATAGATAGATAGATAGATAGATAGATAGATAGATAGATAGATAGATAGATAGATAGATAGATAGATAGATAGATAGATAGATAGATAGATAGATAGATAGATAGATAGATAGATAGATAGATGGGGTTTGTGGTATCTGCAGCACCGTTTCACTGCTCAGTGATGACATCTTGGGGCCTTGTGTGGTTACTACAACTTTTTGATTTATGACCTGGAGATTGTGATGATTGGAGTCGTGAGTAGAGGGTGTGAACACAGATGGTGCACTACAGCCGCTGGTTAGTAAAAATTTGGCAGGTCAACACAAGAAACCCTTGGGCAAGAGAAAAAAAGGGTGGAGAGATAGTTTATGTCTGATGATATCAACCGATTCTTCAACACAAACAACCTGGCAGGTTATCAGGTAATAATGTGGCGGCTCATATAGCTTAGGGTTAAGGAAGTTCTCTCAAAAGTGTGTCAAGTGCCTTTGTTTCTCGTGCAAGACTAGCTCATGAATGACCCACATTCCACCAATTATGCCTCATTTGACTATAAGATACTTGTGTATGTAAGGCATGAATTAACTTGAACTGTACTGCTGACTGAGCCACCAAAACAACCTTTTGAAAAGAGGTTCTTCATACTTTCACATATAGTAGCCTACTTCTTCTCACAAATGAAATGTTATTTTTCTCTGTAGCCGGTACGTGCTCTCTGCTTTACACCAGCATGAGCTTTTCCCGCACCTTTTGAGACATTTAACTGCATTCAAATTCATACTGATAAGTATTATCATTTGACATTCAGCCTAATGGGGAAATAAACTTGTGGAATAAATGGTGGCAGCAGGCAAATGTGCGCCACACACTATGTTCTGTTATGACTGATATGATTGATTTGGGATCTTACAGTAAGACTATTATTCCAATATTCGTTACTTTATCAAGTTCTTTGAGCAAGCATAGTATGCATTATGAAGCATATGGTTTTAAAAGCATCACTTACTTTATTTGCACGCCAATGCAAGAACATTTCCACTTAAAAGATCATTGTCAAAAATCTCACTGAAGGCTTGTTGTGGTGGATGATGGAAGAATAAATAATGTGATTTCTTATTTACTTGTATAATATGTCTTCACATGGTGCATTTCATTTTTTAATCGCGTACTCAGTCATTAATATGGTGTAGTGAAGAATGAGAAAAATAGATTTCAAGAAGAGCAGTCAAATTTAAAATCTGAATTGCAGATTTATGCTGATTTTGCACCAGACTCCACTATGTACATGGATGCATGGTAACTAAATATCCTCTCAAGGTTTAAAACAAAGAGTTGTCCTTAAAAATAAAATGCACAATCATTCCCAGTGTTGCTGGTAATGTCGATTCACCATCTGTCTCTTGATCCTCTTTACTTTTAATTCTTCCTGTTGCTATCCATTTTGAAACTATAATTATTACCATGCAAACTTTCAGCATCCAGTCAGACCGATAGCAAATAAAAGTCCAACAGCAAAGTGGTCCAGCCAGCAACCAAACAAAAGTTTCCACAATTGGCTTTATCACATGGGTGTGAACGCAAGAAAAGACAGTGAAGGAGTTTTTCCAACATTTTCTTTAACTTTCTTTTAATAGGTTTTCTTGAACATTTTAATTAAAACACCATTTGCAGAATTACATCTTTTCATCAAAACAAGTGGCTCACTTGCAATTCCTTCAAGGCCCACCAGTGGGCACTTATAAAACTGTGAAAACAATACTGGACAACAAATCTAATGCCAATGATTATGTCAACAAGAGGAAAGATTACAAGGCTAAAATACATACAAGTTATTTGTTTATATTAAACAGTTATTTGAATGCTATTAGCAACACATTAGCTCCAGACAGCTAGAATAGTGAGTGTGGTTAGCAGCAGTAATCTGATCACAGAAAAAATTAATCCTTCTAAAAAAAAACAATCATAATGTAGCCTTTATATAAGAAAATGTTCCAGCAGGGACATGTGGGAAGTGGAGAAAAAAGGGAAAAGAAAATATAGACTACATAATACAGGAAAGGCTCATAATTCCCTGTAATTAGACGAGTAGCCTACAGTCTTCTCTAGGCTTGGGAACAATCACACACTGTTCCAAGTACCTAGATACATGAGATAAATACTCTGAGTAAGGGCCCTCTGTGTGTTCTGAATGTAGTAATTTGTTACCAAGTACAAAATACAAACAAACATTCTGCTTTCTTGAATGAAATAGGTAGCCTATATTCCTCATCAACAAGTTTAAGCTCGGTTTGAATTGTGTCTCTGTCTCTGTCTGTCCACTGGCCATATGGACCGACAAGTAGCCTACTTGTCCCATTTGTTCATGCCCGGTGTCAGTTGGTCATTTTGACACGCACACCCTCAACCCTCTCAACCAACATTAAGCCTCCTGATGGCCCTGCTGGCTTCTGAGACTCCCATAAGAAACCATAATCCCCCTCCGAGTCTGGTAATTAAGAAAATGAGTCGCTCAGGATTTGGAATACGATGAGAAGATTAAAAGATGGAAGCACACCTGCCAGCATAAACAGCAGGAGATATTATGGCATGTCAGGTTAAAGGTTACAGGGATGGGATCTCTAATATAGAAGAGTGGCGGGAGGAAAAGGAGTGAGAGGAAGATGTAAGCATCTATTTCTGACATTGTTCCAAATTATCATGAGCAGTGAGGTCATACTGTATATTTAAGTTATTAGTAGCCATCCTCAGTCATCATTAATGATCACAGACACACTGACTGATGACGAGGACATTCTGCGTCAGTCTCGCATGTTATATGTGCAAGCAAATGTGCTAAAACGGAAATTTGGCTGTTGTTCTGATGATGTGAAGCTGACTCTGTTTAAAGCTTATTGCACACCGCTGTACACTGCACATCTGTGGACAAATTACAAAAAAACGAGTTTTCGGAGACTACAAGTGGCATATAATGACTCTTTGAGAATCTTGTTAAAACAGCCCAGATGGACCAGCGCCACTGAAATGTTTGTGAATGCTCGAGTCAACACTCTCCAGTCTGTCTTAAGAAATATCATGTATCATGTATAAATCAGATTGTGATGGAACTGACAAATGTTGCATTTAGTGCCACACGTTACACGTCACTGCTCTGGAAACACTGGTATAAGTGTCTTTTAATAAGGGGCTGCTAGGCTACCCCGTATGTTGTTGTTGTCTGTTGTTGTAGTATTGTTGTATTTTTAACTGGACCCAGAGTCTGTACTAATAAATTATCTATCTATCTATCTATCTATCTATCTATCTATCTATCTATCTATCTATCTATCTATCTATCTATCTATCTATCTATCTATCTATCTATCTATCTATCTATCTATCTATCTATCTATCTATCTATCTATCTATCTATTAAGTCATTCAGGAGTAACAGATATATTTGCCACATAATTTCTGTCTTTACACCTGTTATTTTTTTTTTGGGGGGGGGGGGGGGGTTGTCCTACCTGCAAACCAGGAATTCATTTTTTAATCATAAAGCTTTCCCATACAAAATACTTTATTTTTAAGTGCTATTTTGCCAATTATTATAAAATGTACTGAATCTATTTTTTTTTATTAGCTAAATGCTCAATAGAAATAAAAGACTGTTGAAACTTAGTCTACTATAACCAAGAAGTAATCGAATATTCTTTATCTTATAGCATAGCTAGCTTTCAGCAGCATACATGCACTTTACATGGAGCACATGCTTTGAGTGTCAGTGGGCGGTGATGACACACATATTACACTTGTAGGCACTTTTACGAGCCAACAATCAAGGTGGAATGGAATGAGCTTGAACGCACACTACATTGCTTCACTCACTTATTTTCCAAAACACTGTTACTATGGCTGCTGGCAAATACTGTTGAAAGTAATGACACCAGTTACTGTAATGAGAGATGAAATGACACTGTACAGTATGCCCCTGCACAAAATGATGATGAATAGTAGTGACAGCAACTCTGCACTCATCTGGTCTGAGCATGCGCGCATTTTAATATATGGATAATGCAGCAACATCACTTTCAATTATGTTTATAACACTGCCTCAAAGTTCATTTGACAACTTGTATCATCTCAGTTAATGATGTGCATATTAAAGTTGCCAATTCATCTGATAGTTGTTAAGATATTACAGTCTGGTAGACCAACTACCTGACAGTATCTGACATGAAGCTTTGCTGCTATCATGTAAATGACACCTTTTCTGATTCATACAGTGTTAATGCTAGACTAAACAAATATGAGACATAATTTTAGGCTCCTTTTACTTCTTTCAAACTTCATGTTTGGCATTTTATATGCTAATACTGTTTGGTGGTGTTCAGGTGACAAAACACCAGTATTTGTTTTTTTCATTCACGGCTACCATGGAAATCTTCTAATGCAACATTTATCATCTGTAAAGGAGGAATTTCATTGTGTGCAAAAATGAAGCTTGGCGAAAAAACAAAATGATATGTTGTCATATGAAGATTTTCTTTCATTTCTGCCTATATCTCAACCTTTTGCTACTTTAATTTATATTGTAAATAGGCCTACATGTAAATTACATCACATTACCAACGTATTGTTGGTTACAGTTACAACCGGAAGGTTCATGAAACAACCTCATGAAACAACCGCTGTGATGGGGAAGACTACTGGACAAAAACAAAACGGACTTCTCTGACGTTCTTCTAAATGAATGATTGTAATTTCACAGCAGTGTTTATTTAGGGTTTTTAAAGAGCCTGCAGATAGACCCTGCTTACAATCAGATGAAATCTTGAATTTAATAGGCTACACTTTGCATGATATAACATTTTCGTAATAGATAAATCCCAGTTTAATGGGCCTGTGGTACTTTGCTCTCATTACTCATAGAGTATCATGCAAATCAGTGACCTGGTTCCAACCTCACTTGCAGCCCTGCAGCATGTGCATCATATGAACACAATCACTAAGCTCTTTGGATTCTCTGCTCCAGGGTAAAAAAGAGAAGATTAGTTACAGAAGAAACTGTTAGTGGAGTTATTACAGTTCCCCCTTTGACATTTAACATTGGCTTCACTTGAGCCACTTCAATCCTTCCTGTGTCACTGGAGACAAAGATGTGTGATACTTGATATATTGCAAAAACAGCCACTGACAGGTGAGGTGATTAATACACAAACATACACACATATAAACCATGTTTGTTCACTGCTAAGCTATTGTGAATGTGTGTGCAAAGACACAATGATGCTGTTGAATGAGTCGTCATGGACTGGACGAACACACAAACACAGGTAAAAATTTATTCTCCATGTGGGTGTTTTGTTTATTCTTCCAAGGCACAGCGTTTGATGCAAGCTTTTTTCTTGGAATCACACACTTTCAAAAACAAGTGACGCCAAGTGGTTCAACTCATCGATGAAGATAATAATCACGACAAATTCCACTGAAAACTTTTTCCCCTTTCCACACCAATGCTTGTTTATACCCGCTCTGCTTGGGCAATAAGACCTCCTGCATTACGTCATGGACCTAGCTTCAATAAAATGCCAGAAATCCAAAGAGGAAACAGTCCAAGTGGGTTTTAGATTTGTCCTGTTATTGTTTCACCCTGGCTCTGAACTTTTCACATTCCTGCAAAAATATACACATTCTGTTATATTTGGGTGTGTGTAATCATACAGTATTGTTTCCATGCTTAGCAACACGTATCCACATCCATGAGTAACTGCATTTCTGTCGCACACTCAATGTGAAATAATCCTTTAGGCCAAAGTGTTTGAATAAGGGAAAATCTCCCTGTTGTTTCCTCCTGTTGGTTGTTACAGTTTTACACAATGAAGCACTGACTCTGTCTCACTCAGGATTAAAGCTCAAAAATCTGTTCTCTGCAGGAATGTTGTTTTACTGTCTGTACCATTATTCCCCCCCAGTTTTCAGGGTAATTATTGAAATTATTCTTTGTGTTGTAAGGGTTTTAAAGGTTTAAAGCTCTGAACTTCGAACTCCTTTTGGCAGCCTGAGATTGTGGTGATGTGGCAATTTTTTTTTTAACAAATCCTAATTTTGCCCTCATTAGAAAAATGACCACGCAGGATGTGTGTTTTTTATTTATTTATTTATTTTTTTAGAAAAGTTCATTTTACAATTTTATATTATTAATTACAAAAAACACAAATAAACAAGTAAATGAATGAATCTACACAAGTAACAAGTCATTAAAAGTCATTATACTTTGATTAAAGTATGTCATTAAAATCTAAAAAAAGATGTGAGTAATAAGTTATATATATATAATGTTTTTTGATGAGCTGCATTATGCATGTAATTCAATTTTTATACCGGTATTTGCACTAATCTGATTGACGAAGAGGGTGGGACAGAGTTGTTAGCCAGGATTCAAAGTACATCCCTTCAGATAGATGACCAGGTCTCTATGGCGCCATTCAAGGGCTGTAATTATACCAAAATTGATGCTGATATTACATTTAAACACTCTTCTGCTTTCAGTGTAACCCTCTCTCCTCTCTTCTTTGTGTCAGATCAAAATGATTAATTCTGTCTTCTAGTGAATTACCATCACAAATTAAAGAGAGTTTTTTTTAAAATCAATTTCCCTGGAGATGCCAACAGCGTAATGACGTTAGAGTGAAACTGTCTTTGTCTTTACACAAGCAGGTGTGAAATGATGCATATCTGATACCACAAACCTAACTTCTCATGTAGCTCACACGCCTGTTGACTCATTATTAGTCAGATCACTCGCTATTAGCAACTGCAGGGAGAAAAGAGTAAGAATGATTTCTGTGGTGGTCCTAAATTCATATGTCACTTCACTTATGATATGTTATACAATTGAAACACTGTGTAGACTGAGAATGTAAAAACAAGTTGCTGAGCATTCAAATATTTGTGCCTTTGTTGCAGCAGTCTTCCCTGTTGGATGGACATTCTGTACGTTACTGCACGTTTTTTGCTTCAAACTTACGGTATGTTTAACTCACACACTGTGTTATGTAATCACAGGATATTGTGCAATACGTGAAGCACGAACCCCCCAAAAGGCCACCTCTGTAGGAATTCATGGGCTATAGTGAAAAATTTCAGGATGAACATGCATACCTCATCAGAAAAACACACCCAATGATCTCCAAAAATACACCAGACTTTAACTGTGAGCTTGCTCTGTGAACTATGTATATTTTGAACTAACAGGAGGCTTATGTAGACAAAAAAAGAGACACAGAGACAGAGCTGCACCTTGAAACACACGTGCGCACGTGATGGTAATTCAGCTTTATTTAATGCTTACTTTTATTAGCAGTCAGACACTGGGAAAGAAATGGTCCGTGTCAACACAAACTAGCCAATGTGTGTTTCTGTGGAAAAGCAGCCCAATAAACTCGAAAACATGCACAAGGTTCACATGCATATTTCATTATGTCAGTTTCAGACTGGTCCAGTTGCCCTGAACCAACCCCTTGTACCCTTTACTCTGGGGAAGCCCTTTTTTTAGCAAGTGCTGAGTGATGTTTGGTCACTCTGTTTGTTGATCGTGCACTCTTGGACCCCACATTGCTTTGCTAAAGGGCAGAGGGCTCCCAGGTTGGGCTGCTGAAAGTGACCACTGACCAGGACCCCAGGCCCCAAAATATAGACGACACAAGGCCCATCTTGTTGCTGCGGTGGTTCGCTGAAAGTGGACCCGGCACGTTGCGCTGTGACGCGCCACAGTACAGCCTGGTAGTCTTCGCCCTCAGACCAGAGTAAATAAACACAACCAGCTACACAAACACTTTTGGCTGGGGCTGGGAAAGCCCACGAACAGCTCTAGCGCTACTAAAGAGGGGCGTCTAAGTATAGAGGGCTTGTTGGGGCCGATGTTGCGACATTGTTTTTACAGGGAGTTGTTTCTAGGTCCATTTAGAGAGGAGCAAGAATTACTGTTTGCCCAATAAAAACATATCTAATCCTGAAACAATCTAAAACACACTGCTGCATGCTACTCAAAATCAAATTACATGTACTCTCATTACAGTAATTAATTCACACTGTGCTACCTCTTTGAGTACAGTACATCCTCAACTCATAAATAAGTTCTTTTCCTCTTGTACTTACACAGACAGTGTCAATGTAAATCATTTTGTTTTCCTGCTCTTTGACATTTCACCCATACATACTCATCTATTCACCCTTTATGAAATGTAGCAAGAAAAAAAAACAAATTGTGTATTTTACTACTGTGTGTCAACTCATATTGGGTTGTTTTCCATCTCCTCCGTCTTATCTGAGGACTGCATGAAATTGTTTTTGTCAGACAGACCTTGTGAGTCGGCACCCGGACATTATGTAACCATGTAATTCAATGATTAGTCAGTCGTGTCAGGGGAATAATATGGCAACGCTATTTTCAAACTCTCTGTTCATCGTCTATGTAATAAACTTTATGAACAAAATACTATATGGTTCGTGGTGTTGCCCTTTCTCACACACTTGCGTTGTTTTTCGGAGGGCAATAAAACTGCAATAAATAAAAGCGGGCGGTGGGAAAGTGACCTGTTGATCTAAGAGACAAGGGAAAGAGGTCATAAGTTTGATCCCTGGAGTCTTTAATCCTGACAAAATGTCCTTGGGCAACACACAATACCTAATATTACCACATCCTCTTTGGCACAGTCCTGGGGTACCTATTTTAATAAACATTGTCCACACCTGCAATTCTGTATTTTGCCAGGGTGAAGGGTTTAGTAAAGTTGTAAACATTTTTGAGTAGATATTTGAATTGAATTGAAGATGTACGATTTTCAGCAATAAACCAAAAATTGACTCGACTTTAGGCTACTAGGTTTCCCTCACAACCTAGGTGCACACAGCTATTTTGACGTTATAACATTGTTACTGTTTCTTAAGTAAAAACCCTCCACTCTTGCTTTGACATGTAACAAAATCATCTTGCTAAATTCAAACTGGATCCACATGTCCTCCAGTGAATTTCTAAGACCTCTGCTTCCAGTGTAATGGCAGGACAACGTGCCCATACACTTCCCTCTGTATCTGGAGCTGGGTCTGCATAAAGATGTGACTCAGCAGCAGTTTATGAGAGAACAGTGAGAAGGCTCCTTTATGTACTCTCAAGTATCTCAAATGAATGGACGTGAGAGGTCCCCAACTGAACTTTAGCTGGGGACTTCCCAATTACATGGCCAAGACCATCAGGATGCCCTCCAGTGATTGTTTTGTTGAATGTAGAGCCACACTATCATTCAGTTTTGACTCTTGGCCTTATTTCACCTCCCTTTTATTAAATCTTTTGAGATCTCTTATGAAGCAGTTGAAAAGAAAAAGGTCCACGCCTTTATCATGATCATAAATGGTGTCACTCAAATATGGGACAACATCATGAGCCATTCATTTTTCCCTCTGTCATGTGTTGATCCTGTGATAAACCGTCCTGCAGTTGAGCACAAGCCTGCAATGGCCTTTATTGTTGCAATAACCTCTAGTCATGCATCTCATAGCAAATGAGTCACTACCAAGGAATAATGTCAGTGATGTGACGTGGATGAAATCAGGTAGGCAACGGCTCAGTTCAGTTGAGTAGCCTATAGACTTTTTTGTTGAAAACATTTCTTCTTATCCTGACAAGACGTGTCACATCACACAGCCACCTTTTCTTTTATTTCAAAAGTCTGTTGTTAAAGTCCAAAATGGGATTAGCAACCGTTCTCTAAGAACCTGATGGAAAACCACAGTCACAGCCTAATGTTCATTGTCTTTTGTTATTCTTCCAAAGAGGGACTGAGAGCGGACAGAAAATTCAGTTGAAAGAAGGTGCAGCAATCATACAGGCGTTGTCTTTGAAATAAGTTATTACTGGGATTCATCTTGGAAATCAGAGCTATTTCTTTAAAATCATGGTTTTGTTAGTTGTACATTGGCCTCTTATGGCAAAGGAAATGCAGCCATGAAATTAAACACAAAAATAAAGTCCAAATTATAATGTTGTGATGGATAAAGGTATAGGCTACTTCTCTTGATCACTGAATGTGTTTGTTTTTGTGCTTTACCCTTAGGGGTCACCATAGTCATGGGCCATATGCATAAAGAATTTCCTGCCTCTAGGTTGTAACTGGACACATACAGTACCCTACACTGGCCAAAAGCCAAAGTGCTGGTATTCTTTTCCAGAAATTATGTCTATAGTTTTCTGGTTGATTTGAGAGATGGCTGGCCTGTGCTGAATCAAAGCTATTTGATAATGTATTTCAGAGCCCTCAGGCTGACTATACGAGAGACTACCATCAGATTGTAAGTTTAATTTGGGATGTTTCTCTTCATTTCATATGATTTGGCATTTGATTACGGCTTTGTTAAGATTTTATTATTAAAGATTTGGTGTTGTTATAACATAAGCTGATACTGTAGCCTAATAGGTTTCATTTTACAAACTTAAACCATTTTATACAGAATATATGGAATATGACTAAATTCTGGATGCAAATGTCAAGCAGTATGCCAAGAAAGTGAAACTGAGAACAAGGTTAGCCACAGCCGGACAATGATCCACAATTAACTACTTTAAGACACAAGCTAACCTTAATTAAAAATCTGTGGGTAAATGCTGGGTATATCACAGCCAAAACATATCTTAGAGCTTGAAGTCATCAAGATCAGTGAGTGACAATCTCTGAATCAGGCTTTGTAGCTGGTTATAGGCAATATTATTTCATCAATAGCCTATTAATTTCCCTGTCACACCTGTATTAAGCAATTAATGCAATTCAAACAGCGGTACAAAGAGATGGTATTTACAAGGTACAGGGAAGAAGAGGGGTATGACAAACATTAAGGTTTTCACACTTTTGCCATACTTGTCACTTATTGTATTTATTTTGACACAAGCAGTCATGGTGTTGTTGTTTGTTGGTGATTGTTTGTTTTGTGAGAGTATTAAAAAACAACAACAAAAAAAAACAGGATATACAGGAAGTAAGATAACCTAGGATTCTAGGTGGAGAAGGGATAGGAATTAATAAGCTAGTGCTTCTTCCTATTCCTTTTCAAACATACAAGGTTTTTTTTATTGACTATTGCTTCAAGTGTAATATGTTTCACATGTTTGAAATAAAGTATTAATTCATTCGATGTATTCATGACTCTCAGCCCTAAACTCTCTTAATAAGCAGCATTATTAGTGACTCAGGTGATTTGAGTCACTGTGCTTTTATAGCATTAATGCTTCAGACTTAAATCCCAGACAGAAACTGAATTTTGCAAGAGGTCCTTTAAAAATATGCATCTATAAATGGACAGTATAGCCTAGTTTCTGTCAGCATTTCCTGTTCAGACGGTTTAAAATGGCGTTGTTTCTTGTCATAGCTGTGGCATGAACAACGGTAAATACAAATTGAGCCAATATTTGTTTAACCATATTTATAATTTACGAGGTTACGATATTCGCCCAACTATTACCGGGGCTGACAGCTGTCAACAGCTGGTGGACTCTGCTCCGCTTTACCGGCTGTGAGACATTAACCGGAAGTGATGCCGATGACGGAAGCTTTTTTTTTTTTTAACAGAGATAGGGTTTTTTTTTTCTTTTTTCTTTTTAAAAAATATATATAGCGAGTTTTTCTCGTACATTGAACTAGATTTACTCGTTGTCCATATTCTAATAGGTAATACATGTGATGTTTTGGGTAACGGTGCAAGTTTGTTAAGGTTATAATCTTTATTTTGTCTAAAAAAAAAAAAAAAAAGTCGACAAAAAATGCAGTTTTAAATCAAATTGAAATGTCTCTGTTTTCTGTTTTTTATTTTTATTTCTTCCCCAAAGCCAATTTGTATCAATGAAGGTGGGCTTATAGTAACAGAAATACCCTCCTGTATAATGCAGTAGCCTACAGTTCAGAAGCATCACAGACAAGTTTTTGATTATTTATTCATTTTCCTTCATTCTTAAAATACTACCACTACTATTACTACTACTACTAATAATAATACGGTTTCAGTAAGTATGTGTTTTTAATGAATTAATTTAGTTTGACCTCCATACCCAGCATGCACTTCGCTCTTGCCATCTTGTCGGGGAGGTTGGGTCGGTCGGAGCCGAGCAGCGGAGTTAGCTGCTGCCTGTTAGCTCACAGTCACCGCCGCCGCCGCCGCCGCCGCTGCTGCTGCTGTGGTAAACTGGTTATCTGACTGTCAGCTAGCTGCCTTGCTAGTAGTAGCAGCAGCTGCCAAAAAAAAAGTGAGCTGTCTGAGAAGCTGAGAAGCGAAACTTGACCGGACTTTTTTGGGACCTAAGTTACGTTTTTTCCTCTTATATATATCCATTCTGTTCTGGGAACGCTTGCTTGATTGAAGGATTTGTTTACATCCATGATGTCGTCGCACATGCTGGTACCGAGGTGAGGTGAGGTAGGAGGTAGAGGGGGGGAAAACCAAACTAGCTAACAGCAGCTAACTTGGCTAACTTAGTCGGCTAAGATATTATAACACATATATAGCAGCACAGAGAGAGGGAGAGAGGGAGAGAGGGGAGTGGGCTGAGCTGAGAGAGAAGAGACCGGGGCCCGCCTCAGTCAGACTAAAGTGCTGGTGGTGGTGGTGGTGGCAGCGGCAGAGCAAGATAGAAGTTTGACAAGGGGCCTGTTTTTTTTGCTTTGCTAATACTCCTTCTGCTGCCGGGACATAAAATAAAAAAAAAGGCCAAGACCGGGTGTTAAGAGAGGCCGGAGGAGGCGGAGGAGGAGACCGGGACTTTCTGAAGATCTGGCCTCGGTTGTGTGACACTTTTTTTTTTTTTTACCTCCGGACGAGAGTCAGAGAGAGGAAGAAAGAGGAACGGTATGGAAATGAAAATGAACTGTGACGGTACGTGTCATACGCCTCCTCCTCAGCTGTGAATTACAAGACATAATTTAGTCCAGCAGCACTTAGTAGTAGTTGTTTTTTTTATTTTTTTTTTATTTTAAATCTGGGATCAGGCAAAGCAGGCTTGACGCAGATATATAGCTATACCACCATGTCGAAAATGCCAGCCAAGAAGAAAAGTTGTTTCCAGATCACCAGTGTAACGCAGGCTCAGGTGGCGGCCAGCAGCATCACCGACGACACCGAGAGCCTCGACGACCCGGACGAGTCCCGGACGGAGGACGTGTCGTCGGAGATATTTGACGTTTCTCGCGGCGCAGACCTGCTGGGGGTGTGTGACAGGAGCTCCTCCGAGGAAACCTTGAACAACGTCGGGGAGCCGCAGCAGCAGCAGGAGGGGGGGCAGCAGCCGAGCACGGGTCCTCCTGTCAACGGTGGGGGACTCTCTTATAAAAGTTTAGGCACTAGTGGTGGTGGTGGTGGTCGTGTCACCCCGCATAATTTAGGAGGAAGTGTGCCTGTGCCTGTGCCTGTGCCAGCTCCAGCTTCAGCTCAACCCTTTGTCCCATTGACAGTCGTCAATACTGCTGCTGCGACCACCACCGTCTCCACCACCAGTGTGGCTCCTGCTGCAGCCCCCACCCCCCCTGTTAGCAGCACCACCAGCTGTAGTAGTTCCCGTTTCAGGGTCATTAAACTTGACCATGGCACCGGAGAGCCCTTCAGACGGGGCAGGTGGACATGCACTGAGTTCTATGAGAGAGATTCAGACTCGAATGTGAATCGGACTGTGGACGGCATAAGACCGTCCGTGACCCTGGATCACAGTATAGACCGGGGGGGGGACAGTGGGCTCGGAGCCACCACCAGTAACTCTGTAGTCACTAGTAGTGCTTTTTCTGCACATGCCTCTGAGAGCACCGCAGATAGCGGCTACTCCGCCGGGCACGCCACCCACCCCCACCCCCACCCCCACCCCTCAGAGCTCCAGCAGCAGCAGCAGCAGCAAGGCTACAGCTTGGCTCCTCACATAGGGAACGGAGCAAGTGCCTTCCAGCCCGCAGGGTACACGAATAATACCACGTCGCAGCAGCAGCAGCACCAGCAGCAGGCTCAGCAGGTCAACATGCAGCCTGTTGCTCCCCAAAACTTCCTCTCCAACAGCCTCAACAACGGCGTGCACCAAGGCGCCATGCAGCAGAAGTCTCCCATCATGCCTCCTGCCACGCACACCACGCCGCAGCAGTTTGCCTACTCCACTCATCCGGCCGGGCTCCCGTCCGGCCAGCAGCAGGACTATCGTCAGCAGCACTTTGGCTCGAGCACTCAGCAGAATCTTTCCATGTCGACCCTCCCCGCGGTGCCTCCGAGCAGCCAGGTCCCCTCGCCTCTGATCGCCCCCGCTGGAGAGGCGGCCTCGGCCCAGGGCCTCCTGCTACAACAAGTGAGCGGTGCGTCGGCCGTCGCTCCCCTCCATCCAACAGGTGGCCAGCAGCAGCAGCAGCAGCAGCAGCCGGTCAGCCAGACTCAGCCTTCAGGAGGGATCGGCATCGCCCCTGCACCTTCCGCCGTCGCCACCGCAGCCTCACACAACAACAGCGGTGTGCAGAACGTGCCTGCCACAGTGCCCAGTACCACCAACACCCCGCCGGGCGCGTCAAGTCAGACGCCCGGCGCGGGAGGTCTCGTCCACGCCGAGGGAGCCCACGGAGGAGCCGCGACCGGCTTCGGTAACCAGGCGGACGACGGGTCCCAGAAGTCCGACGCCCTGCCTCAGCCCGCCGCTGGTCTGGTGCCGGGGAAAGACGGTGTGAGGCATTTCATCGGCGAAGGCCTCACCCTGCCCTCTCCTGCTGTCAACAATCTATTTCATGGCATCCATATTGCCATGGAGGTGGATGAGGACAGGTAAGAGGGTACAACACTAAAAGCCTCATGTGAAATAAGTCCACTGCCCTTTATGTATTGTTTTTACTGCTTTTTGTGTTCAGCTGTCGGCCGCCAGCGATGCAATTTTTTTTTATCAAGACGGTAAATATCACTTAGCCCTTTCATCATAGCAGCAACTAGCTAAATCATATACCTGGAGCAGCACTGATATATTGTTGGAGATAGCATGTGTGTATCTGGAAGTTTTCCCCACATATTAAACATTCTTGTGGCATTGTGCAGCAGTGTGGTCATACTCCACACTGTGGAGAGCGCCTCTCCCTTCCTCAGCACCAAAATTAAACACACTACAACTCCAAAGGGTTTGCTTATACTTAAAGAACAATAAAACAAAAACACACTTTTTTTTTCCTCAGTCCTATTATTCTGTAGGTGTAAAGTTGTAGATGGCGAGGATGGAGGGATTAGAGGGGGAAAGTGAGCCAATGAAAACTGGCACAGACAGAAGGAATTTTCTGTCTTTGTCATTAATAGGCAACCCACAAAATGCTGGATGGTAACTCGCTTCTTTAGACATCCACAGCCCCCCCCTCCCCTTTAAGGCTCCATTCAACCATTCAGGCTTTTTTGTTGGGTTTTAGGGGGCGTTAACAAGGTTTTTGGATAACTTACAACACACGCAGTAGCTGTGTTTTGTAGCTGAGAAGGGAATAACTCCCCAAACGTAGGCGGCTGGTTTTTGTTCTCCTCTCTCTGTCTAGGAGAGAAGTCTTAGCATACTTGCCCTGGGCAGTGATCCCAGCTTCCCAACTTTTAAATCTTGTAAATACTGACTCTTCATGAGCCTACAGTAGTCTCACAGTACTTCTCTAATGTACACACTGTAGCTATTTTGGGGGTCTGTCTTGAGCCGTAGTGTTGCCACTCTTTGCCGTTCCAAGCGAGCAGAGGAGAGGAGATGTCTGAGCCAAGAATGACCTAGTGTGAAGTCCACACACACACACATGCACGGTCTGTCCTGTATTTATGTAGGCCTCAGTGTTTATCTGTGTGCTCTGTTCTGTTCTACAGTGGTTATTATGAATGGTACAGCCAGAGGAGGAGAGGAGAGAGTGTGTGTGTGTTTTTAGGAGGTTGCGGCCTGATTTTTATCACCCACGGTCCAGATATTCCTGAAACTAATCATTGTTTACCAAGAGACTTAATCATAGCAGCATCACCCATGGGTTGATAATGTGCGGAGCGCAGAAACTGTGTGTGTTGTCCCTGATTTTCATGAGAGGAACAACCAGTGCCAGTTTCCTCTGCATTTGTGTGTGTGTGAGTGAGAGCGAGAGGGAGAAAGAGGGGTGACATCAGTGGCTGGCTGAGTAGCTATGGTGATTGTTGGCAGCAGGACAGGACAGAACATGCTTGGGAGGCGGAGGGGACGGACAGACGGCACACAGACAGACACACCTGTGGCAGTGATAGCAGGCACGTAAGCTGCTGTGTCTGTGTGTGTGTGTGGCAACGATGACTTGGACGGACTGAATCAGCAGGAGGACGATGGCTCTCGCTCCCAGACTCAAGTCCTCGTCAGGCGTGTCCATGTTGACACATCGGCTTAACAAAGTGTTGACTTGCCGCTGACCTGTTCGGAGGTTTAAGATCGCTCGATCGTCTTGTTCTGTGCACACTTCCTAATATTTCCACGAGACTCTCAATTGACCTGACATAAAACAGTGCATTTGTCACCATAAGAGCTTTGTAAAGTCAGGTCTCACTCAGCTGTGTAGGTTTGATGTGACCATTATTTAACTATCATTTTTGTGGATTTGTGCCTTTACTCAGGTGTCAACATGAGAGAGAGAAACGGGAAATACAGGGATAGATAGAGCGGCTTAGTGGAGAGCAAAGGGCAAGGTCAGACTCAAACCCATGGGCGCTGTGTTTAGGACTGTGTTGAGATGATGAGATGAGATGGGGTCATGTGGTCTGTGCTCTACTAGGTGAGCACCTAAGTCTAATGTCCGTTAGCTGAAATGTTTTTGAGGTAATCCCCATAATTTAATATCTTTATGTCCCTACGTTTTTGTTGTTGTTGCTGTCATTCATTTGCATCAACAGACTTCCTAAAGTATTGACACTCATAGTGTCATTTACACTTTATGATCATTTTTCAGTAAAACCAGACACAAGTGAGTGAAGTCCAGGCAAACCTCAACTCATAAGGACAGAGTTGAGGTGTTGAAGCATATTCAACACCCAATGTGAATCATTGTGTCCTCTGAGCCTGTGGGTGAGGTTACAACATTAGGGACAATTTCAGTTGATATGACACGATATTTTAACCATATAAAGGCATGTAACAAACTTTCTTTTAGAGAAGAATCAAAATGCCACAGTTGTCTCTAGACAGGAAGTCTAATGCACTTTCAGCAATATTGCCAATTTAAAAACGGTTTACCATAACAGTACGTGGACCTTTTTCTCAGCTTTCACAAATTTCGAACCTTACGCAATATAAGGTTTAATTTGTTCACATGCGTTGTTATTTTGTCTATATTCAATGTGCACCCCACCCAATACATTGTATGCCAGAGAGTATGTAACAAACCCCTGACCAATGGTCTACAGCTCCTTCAGTCCTTGTGGACGACATGCAATACGACAAATACCGCCTCTAATCCCCTTCGTGGCTGCTAGCAGCTGTATGTCTGTCACTAATTTTGCTTTTCACAAATCGTTCTATATGTACCCCGCTTGCTTCATTTATGCACATACTATATATGCACACTTTTGGTTAACCCCAAAACTTGTGCAGTTTGCCGAGTGAGGCCCAACGGCAAGTTGGCATTTAGAGGCATAATTCTAACTATCATCAGTTGTAATTAAAATACCTTGTTAACTCATAACGTTCTTGTAAATCTCAGCAAGGACCAAAAAAAGACATATTTTTAAGGAACACACCCCAGTATAACGGGACACAGATTTCCAAACTTTCTCCTCTTGTCAGAGGTGCATTGTTCTGTGCAGGAGCTCACTCAGCCTCATACAGGAATCTGTTCCAAGTTTCATTGTTTGGTTCTGTTTTGAATTAGAGTGCATCACAAAAGTGGAACAAAGCATTGTGGGGGTGGAGTTGTGAGATGAGAATGATTTCCCCTCAGCTTGGGATGGTTAGCGTCTCTGCTCAGTAGGTTGCATCTCTGCCAAATAAAGTGATGAAGCTGCCCCTGGGACAAATTGGTTTCCTTCAGTAAGAGCACTTGGCCTTTAACTCAGTTACTTCTTCCGTGATAGACCACAAGACCCTTGTGCTGTACTCTTCTCAATTGGGAATGTTAATTAATAATCCATAATTGATTACATAATCTCCTGGAAAGAAGCGGTAACTAAAGTGCATAGAAATTCAGTTTGAAGTCAGTTCTATTAGACAATTTATTATTTCATCAGACAAAAAAAGGGGGACAGTAACTTCCCTGAAATCAAATAGCTCATTCTGATTGATAAAGTGAATAGAGGTTTTGTGTTTGTCCCATACCCAAGATTCATGACATGAATCACAGGGATGTTATGTATTCCTCTGTGTATTTGAGTCATGCTGTTTTTTTCACATTGGCACAAATCGCTCCAAGCACCATTCACAAGTCCATGCTTGAGGTCTGGCAAAGACGCACTACAAAGTACAAACCCTGCGACATAAACTGTGATACTGGTGGGTTGGTGGCGGGATCACCCATTTTGATACTATACCACAAAGCTTTTACTGGCACACTCTTGCGTCCATTCTGCTGGTTTCTCTCATACACACTACTCTCAACACTTTGCAAAACAGGCGGACACTGTTGGTTGCTATTTTCCTTGAGGCAGTCTCAGTGGCTCAGGCTTCCCGAAAAACTATTTGACATTTTTCCAGGGCTAAAAATTGTTGGTTCTTCCCAGAAGGAGCCTTCAAAATGACACTTAGTGATGTATTAATTACAGTTTCTTTCTGTACTTTTGGCATGGTCTTTAATGTAGCAGCTGATTGGCAAGCGTGAAATTCAAGCAGGTGGGGAATTGGACCTTCCATCTAGTTTATCTAGTTTCTAGTATGGTTTCATAAACTTGGGTTTGCTTCCGCCTGATTAAATGACTGCCGCTCATATCAGCAAATAAGCCGATGAACTTGGCCCAACAAAGGAAAAGTAAACAAGCTGCCAAACGTCTTCGACTTGTCTGATAGCCGACATATGATGTCACTGGTCCACTGTGGAAACTTAGATACACACAAGATTAATTTCTCCTCACACACATTGAATGTCACATAAGGCTGTAATCTGATGGGAAGCTTCACGAAAGGTCAGCTGCAAAGCAAAGTGGGTACGAAGTGAACTCAGCTTTATGTAAAGTCTGAGTCGTCGACCTTCAGTTTAGGGTGGATGGAGCCTCTGTAGCAGTCGGGCAACGTCTTCATCAATCAGTGCTGGTTAGGATGAGGAAAATGTAGATCTTTCCTGCTGCCGCTGCTGTCACTGGTAATCTTTTAAAGCAGCTGCTAGATAATGTATTTTCCCACAGGATTGGCTTGAAGCTTAGTGGGAGCTTAGCAGGTATTTTAATGGTTAGTTCATAATGGTTCTCAGCTGACGATGTTATGAAAATATTGGTATTCCTCAAGTGGATGGCCCCAAGCTATACAGATAAATCTTCCTTTGTACCTTGCGTAAAAGTAAAACTCATCTTCTGCAACGTATATCTGCATTCTGAGTGGAGGAACACGATTAGTTAACATTACATTGACAGTGTAATAAGAGATTAATAGTGATATTTGTTTTCGTCTTTATTATCCATGTAGACAGAGTACATTCTCAACACTCTCTTATTTTGTTTTTTCCACTGGCTCTCTTATCTCTAATTTTGTACAGTGTAAAAGTAGTTACATCTCACTTACAGTATGCGTATATGCATCATATTATTATCTTGACTTCTTTTTAACCTTTTCTTTTTTTAACTTGGACCTCATGACAAGCAATTTTCCTCTCAGTGTCATTTAGTGTTGAAACACCCCCCCTCAGGGTTGCTCATGACACTGTGAATGACAGATAATTGTCAAAGATCTAAGTTGTCCACTGGTGCTTTTCAGCAGCCACGAACACTTAGCATTGTTAGGACCGAAATAGCCTAGAATTTTAATAAGCTAAGTGGTTTGGAGAAAATGAACTGTTTGCCATTTTTCGTGTAGATGCACATGGGGATATTGAAAGCTTAAAATGCGAGCATGTTCAGTACTTGTACGGTAGCACCTCCCTCCATTTTACCCTTTGGCAGTTTGACAACTCAACACAAAGGAGGAGTGGGTGAGGACCGAGTGGGGATGAAGAGTCAGGTTTGGGATGGGGCGTGTGTATGTGTGTGTGTATGTGTGTGTTCGGGATTGTAGTTTGGTTGCCACGGTGCCTGGAAACAAGGCCACAGCTTATTTTCCACAGATAGCTGACCTGGGGACACATTCCAGGAGCCCTGAATGGCGGTGGTTGTCGGACGCCCCGGGCTGCAGCCTGAGCAAATGGGTCTGCAGCAGCACCAGCTCTGTTTTTGGGATGGATGGCTGGCCTGCCTCCTGTCTGTCTCACTCTAATGTGGCTGCAGTGCTCGGCCGCCTGTTTTCCTTTTTTTTTTTTGTGTGGTCTATCCCCAACTGACCTGTTATCACATTCTCTGTCCCTGCTTCCAAAAGGCGGACTGTGCTTTCACCAGAAGCCTCAGTTTGCACCTAGTTCCTCTTTACTTAAATTAATGTGGAAGTATTGGTATGGAGAAATAATTTGCATTTTTTTTTATAACTGGAAATAGTTTTCCTTTTAATGATGTCTCCTTGAACTGCTCTCATAGCATCCATTTAGGATTTCATCTAATTTGGCCCCAAATATAATAATCATTTTGTTGAGGCAGAGCAAACAGTTCCCTCCTTTTGCCATGGCGCAGTGATTTGTTTGATTTTAAAACATGAATTTGTTATATTTCCCCCCCTTTTTTTTGTAAAATATAAGATCTAAAGGGGCCAGTGGTGTGAGGCAAAGTGGTTGAACAAGTTAGCATAGCAGGACCCACCCTGTTATCTCAGCAAGATGTGGTCAGGGGATCACTTCCAATTAGAGTGGACCTGCCAAAGCAAGTAAACAACCACGCTCCTGGCGGCGTACCATAACTAACTCAGTTTGTGCTGGAAGCAAGGCCATTGAATCCGCCGCAGAGTGTGTTGCAGGCTGTTCTTGGAATGAGGACAGTGTGTACAAACTGTTTGTGTTTGTTGTCTTTTCCAGAATGGTCTCAAGTAAAGAACAGGTTAGACCCTTCTTACAAGTGGTGTCAGTACGTTAAGTATGCACCTCGAACGTGGAGAATAGGCTACCTGTTGACAGATCCTCGATACCTCCCTGTGTTTGCCACGTGGAGAACAGAGCTATGTTCGGCTGAGTGGTTGTGTAATAATTCAGCGTGTGTGGTTCAACTTCAGCGATTGATATTGACAATATAAGCAGCGATCAATCACTGTGAGAACGTATTAACGAGAAACACACAAAGCTATAGTGTCATTAATTTGACATGTTTACTCCTTGTGTGTTTTCAGAAGCTCAGCATGTGGCAAGTCTTCAGACGGTGATGGATAACTGATGAGGAGGTGGTTTCACAAAGAGATTTTGGATTGGTCTGTAGTCATTTTGCTCCTAGATTCAGATTTTTCCAACAACACGTAACGCCTGCGGGGCCAATAACAAAACAGATGAAAGGAGTAAGCTGTTGGAAATACACAGCAGTAAGAGTACATTGTCCATCATCTTCATTTGTCCCAATCCTGAGTCCTGACTGATGAGTTTGAAAAAGTACTGACCCCTGACAGATGAGTATGCCACAACGGCTCAGCTCGGCCACAGCTGGAGTGAAGGGAGCCAAGTGGTTTGACGTGGTCACTCAGTCAGCTATGTTTTGTAATTTGGAAAAATACAGTCTTCAACTACCCATAATGCACAAGTCAAGTACTAGACGACTTTGTGCAGCGGGTAAACACAGACATCTGTCTGACATCTGTTAGTCTGATTTAAGCCACAGTCGACGTCTGTCTTCGTAACAAGCCCCTGTAGAGCTGCAAAAGTAAGCGGATAAATCATTTTGTGGACTGACAGAAAATTGTTGTCATTATTATCTAATAATATATACATATATGCTGGTTCATTGTTTCGGTAATGTTTCAATCCAGCTTCTTGTTTTCAAGCTAGTATCTTTGGGTTTGGGGATTATTGGCCAGAAAAGAAAAAGCAGCAATCAAGAAACATGCCATCTTGGTGTTAAGAAAATTAAAATTGGCTGACTTTTTATAGTTAAATAACATTTAAGAGCAATATGGCTCATTAATTTGTACTACTACTACTACTACTACTACTTGACAACGAGCTCACTCTGGCGACTGTTTGTAGCATTGACATAGCGTCTGCTGTTGCTGACCTAAAACTGCAGAGTAGCACACACACCATGGACGGTGATCTCTTACTTTGGGCAATTTTGCATCTTGCATGTACAGAGTTTCATTTCAGCACTGGGAAGTGAAAGCCAAAGATGTGTGAACAGTTATTTCCAAAATCAGTTTGAACTTTCTGGCCACATGGTTTTCAAGGTTCATTTAAAATGTTACTCTTCTTGACAACTTTCGTGCGTCGGAGTTTCCTCAAAGGTTATCTTGCGTCTTTTGTTGTCTTTCACCCTGTTGGCTTACAGTAAAGGCGGACATGCTGACACAAAACTGGGAAGTGAAAGAGAGAAAGGTTCAAAGTCTATTAATGGGACAGTTTCTTTGCAACTGTCAGATGGAAGAATTTCCAGAAACCCGTCAGGTACAATGCTGGTTATAAGAGTCTCTTGTTCCTGTCGGCTCCCTGGGTTTTTGTAATGCTAATAATAAGCAGTAATAAATTTCAAAGTGTAAGGGTGAAAGAAGGATATTTAAGAGCAAGTTAAGCATGATAGGGCAAGAGGAGGAGGAGAAAGAAAATGCAAATCAATTAGGGGTAATGCAGTGGTTAGGTGATTCAGCAATTCTAGGACAATGCCTTTCTGTTGAGGAGAGCTTTTAAAGCCGACCACAGATCGTCTTTAGGCATGGAGTTGAAGATTTGACTGGATGTCTGTGGGATATAAATGTCTTCAGCTCTTCAGTGAAAATGTGAATCTATGTATCGCAGTCATTCAGTCTCCCAGAGTGGGGAGCAAGGGGCTGAACAACGAGGTTTCAGTGCTTAGGGCCTCCCGGAGCCCAAGATGTCTGAATAGTGAGTAATGAGGATGTGTGGAAAACATGGCAGGCAGCTGCATTTGAGTCATCCATCCTCTCTCTGTGCGCACCCGCCTGCTTTCAATGGGTGTCGTCGACTGATCTGGTTCACTGTGGTGACTGTGACTGTTCATCTGTTCTGTAATCCTGTGTGTCTGTACTTACAGTGTAGAGAGTTGAAGGAAGAGTGAAGTAGATATTTTAGTGGGTGCTCATGAGGGGGGTTCATCTCTGTGTCTCCCGGGGTCAGGGAGATTTTTCTTGTTCTTTTCTTTTCCACTGTCCTTTTCAATAACCGATCACTGCTTGTCTTATTTTCCGACAAGCCTCAAAGGGGTGAAAGTCTGTCTGTTGATACACAACAGCCCACAAGAAACAAGTCACTGCTGAAACAAAGAGCAACTCTGAAGCTGATGTGGCCCGGCCTGTTTTGGGCAGAGAATATGAAAGTTTATAATTCCCCAGTCACGATTTAAGAACAGTCCCTTTTAAAAGTATTGAATTTTATGTTTTCCACTGAACACCTCTCTCCAATGAGAAGCCATGTTCAGGCTCAGTGATGAATTGAATACGCCGTCTTCACATGATACGTAACCTTGATCCCAGAGGCACCAGGTCTCGTCGCCCTTGTAACTCTTAATTAGTTTTAGTATGCTGACGTCTTTACAAAATGTTCAAACATTTCATGTGACCACCAAATGCCTGATGGGACAGAAAAATCGGTCCATGAGGTAAAATTGGAAACTGGACACATTTCATAGTTGTTTTTATCTTGCAATCTATTACCTGTGTCTGTTTGTTCTTTCAAATTACATTACATTTTTTTATTGCAACTTCCTTAAAGGGATAGTTCACCCTAGAATGATATTTCGCTCATTATCTACTTACCCTCATGTTGACTAAGGGCTGGAAGAAGTTTCAGAGTCCACCGTCCCTTCTCTGAGTTACAGGGGGTCTTGGCGTAGCAGTGCATGTCCATATAACGGTTGCAAAGGGACACCAGAGCTCTTCGTAAAAAAACACACACAAAAAAACATCCAAATACCTCCATGATGCTCGTATGTAATGTCCGTCTTGTGCTGAAGCCCCAAATTGCGTAATTGTCCCGAAAAAAAATTAAATAAGTCTATATTTTAAGCTTGTTTGTAGCGGAAGCTTCTCGAAGCTCCTCTTCCTGGTCCGTCCAAATCTCGCGTGATTCGCAGTAACCGCACTGACGCCGGCGCAAATCACGCGAGATTTGGACGGACCAGGAAGAGGAGCTTCGAGAAGCTTCCGCTACAAACAAGCTTAAAATATAGACTTATTTAATTTTTTTCGGGACAATTACGCAATTTGGGGCTTCAGCACAAGACGGACATTACATACGAGCATCATGGAGGTATTTGGATGTTTTTTGTGTGTGTTTTTTTACGAAGAGCTCTGGTGTCCCTTTGCAACCGTTGCATTGAAATGCACTGCTACGCTGAGACCCCCTGTAACTCAGAGAAGGGACGGTGGACTCTGAAAATTCTTCCAGCCCTTAGTCAACATGAGGGTGAGTAGATAATGAGTGAAATATCATTCTAGGGTGAACTATCCCTTTAAGTCCAGGGTGACGACTAGATTGTGAAAACGTAGCTCCACTGAAATCGCTGTAGTACATACTCCAGGCCTGTGTGGAGCGTGTGTGCTGCTGTAACGCTGCCCCACAGATGGAGCGCTTCCCCCGCTCTATTCAAACTCCAAACATTATTAGTGGATTACGTGTTGACTGGGAGTCGTGTGTCAGTGCGAATACGACGATCGCTGATGATTTACCGGGCGAGATTCAGCCGCAGTGTCCGAGGGAGCCGAGTTACGTCCTCGCTAATCGGTCTTGTCGGATTGTTTAGGTTCAGCAGTGGATTCACTCTGAGTGTTTCTTTCCCACACGATTTCAAGTGATCATGAGCACAAGCGGCTCTAAAGGCCAACTAAGGTCATGTCTGTTCCGAAAGCTGAATCTAACATCCCATGCAGGCGATGCAAATTCTTCAGGCGCTTATTTTTTTTCTTTCTGTCTTCAAGCTGAGAAAAAGACACAGCTTTTGTAAGAACCTCAGCTTCCTGCTTTGCTTTGATGCCCGCTTTCATATTCTGTCAAACGCTTCCTCTGTCGTCGTCTTCTTCCTCTTCTTTTTCTCAAGTCAGCTTCGTCTCGTGGTGCCTCCTCTTGTAAGCACTGAACCACTTTCTACCCCAGCGCCACCGCCGCCACCGCTGCCGCCAGCGTCTCACAATGAGCAGGCTTCTGCAAGGAAGCGGACGTGAGTCATTGTGACTAGGTAGACTGATAACAGTTTATTCACTCCTAGTCTAAAGCCATGGTGATGAACAGATGGCACCTCAGTTTATCACTGAATCAGTGGGTTTGTCATAAGTGCCCGAGCTCGTCCTCTTTACCCCCCGTGAGACGATCCAGTCAGATGATAGCCTTTGTCTCGTCACTGCCAACACAAAACTTCCTGTGATTATTTGATTGCGTGTGTTTGTGTCAATGGACCTCTTATGAAATGATTATTTTCACAACACTTTGTTGAACTTTTGGCATCTTGCTGTTGTGATTCAGACTCTTTTCACTTTTTCACCTTAAAAAAAAGGCTGATGTGTGTAAAAACCCAGGCTGTCATTGTTTTAATCATAGGCCTCCTCTCCATCTTGAAGCAATGGTTTTCTAGTCTCGAAGCATTGAAGAAGTATTTTTACCAACAGAACCTCCTGGTTGGCAGCCTGGTGAGATGTGATAACCGGTTTCGTGCTGAACTTTCACACCGTCATGCCTCTGTTCTTCATCTGAGTCAGCCTCTAAGTTTAACATGTTACAACATTTCAACCTCCCTCTCATCTACCAGCCAGCTGTGAAACATGAACATGGGTTAGAAGTAACAGCTGGAGTGCTGCATGTAAAGGTCTAGTGATCACTATTTATTTAACTTTTACATTTCGCCCTGCTGCTTCTTTCTTGTGCTGCTGCTGCTGCTGTGCAGAGCTCTGCCCATCTGCCTCTTTGCCACCATCAGAATGAGGTCAGCCAAAAAAAAAAAAAACCCTCCATACCAAACAACGGAAAATATTCTGCTGCCACTTCCTGTGCTGTCAGTGAGTTAACCTCAGCTGACGGACAGCAGTTGAAACCAGGGAAGGCAGTGCATTGTCATTTTATCACTGAATTAGGATTCGCCGCAGATGTATTTGAACCATGTCACATCCCTGAAAAGTTAATTTCATGGGTGTTACGAGGACATTGAGAGACACACAGTAAAACATACAAGTCTCGTGGGATGTTTGTGGGGATGGCTCCAGAGTCAGTACAGTGCAGAAACTCCTCCGTACAACTTAAAGCAGAAGTAAGCGATCCGGTCGTTTTGGCTAATGCTGCGTTCCAGGCAGGCTTTTGAAACCGTAAGTTACAGCTTCAAGTCACGACTTACGACTTTGTAGCATTCCAGGCAACCCGCAACTCGCGTTTCTCCGACCTGTTGCCTGTGAAAGTCACTATAACGGCCACTCGTAACTTCCGACCCGTGAAGTCGTACCAGATCGAACTGGTACGACTTCACAGGTTGGAAAAACACGAGTTACGGGTTGCCCTGAACGCACCATAACTTCCTGTCAGCCGATGGAGTTAGCAGCCCCCGCCCTCGTCATGGATCTATTGGTCCTCGTCCCTACGTCACCACATTCACGCGCATCCCTTGGCTGCACACACAGCCCTTCATATTGTTCTCTCTCCTCATTGGATAAAACTTGTAGGATACAAGAAAAGTTTTCTCTTCGGCTCAGAGCAGAGCAGAGGGACTGACAGACCCGTGTTTCAGTCCAAACACTCTATGTAAGTGATTGCTGTCGGAAGATATAACTATTTAAGACTTATATTAACACAAAAATATCGCTTACTTCTGCTTTAAGCACAGTTTTGAGATGCTGAAACCTTCCACACCCCACTATGGCCAATCACAGATATACTGTAGATACAGGACACTACTTCACCTGTTTGTACTGAAAACTAATTGTTGTTGCCGTGATTCAGAATGTTTTTGTTTTTTACAGCATGAGTACCTTGTCCAAAATTGGCAAACTTTAATTTTGTTTTCCAAGTTGCAGCAGTACGATGAGTATTAGGACCACACTGACCACATTGAGAACCAGACTGAGAATAAAGTCATAGTTTTACGTGAGAAAAGTCATAATTATTTGAACTTGTTGTTTTAGAGGAGTACAGTTGTTAAAAAAAAATCTTGTAAAACTATGACTTTATTTTCGTAAAACTATGACTTTATTCTCAAAGTCTGTGGAAAAAATTATTTTCTCAGTGTGGCCCTAATACTCGGTGTTACAACAGTGACCTACTGAAGGCAGAAAGATCATTGATATGAGTGTAAACATGCACAGTAAAGTCATATAGGTTTTACAGACGCTACTAAGGATTACATCCAGAAAGGTGCAACACATACAATGTGTAAGCGGACAACTTTGCAATACATTTATTATCAGCCTCTCTCAGCATGATGGTTTCTCTCTTTGTACAAAGACCTATAGGAAGAACCGTGGCACTGTGTTTGCTTTACGTTGAACAAAGTTAACTATAGGGCGGCCAACATAATGTCCACAAGACACACCCGCTGTACGGTATGTAAAAGGAGTCGGTTGTGATTTGTCACAGGAATCTGCTAGTACTTGGTCCGCACACAGATATGAATTCCCTGAGCGACCAGCAATGCAACAGCTGACAGGACTTTGCATCAAAGCCAGAGTATGCTATTGAACAGTTGCAATAACACTTGAATGGCTGCAAGGGGGAAACTCCTTACAGCGCCATGCGTTAGAAATCGAAGAAGCGAAGAACTGTAAAAGGTTTTTAAGAAACCTGCTCACTCTCCTGCTCAGGCCACATATGAAATAAAACAACTAGGAGTTTTTTTTATGAAATTTGTTTATTCAAAGGTTGAACTTGAACGACCTAAATGGTCTTTTCTAGGTTTTTAATCTGATCCGTGGCTTTGCGCTCATTAGACAGTCAACTATTAAGGCTTATAAATATTATTATTAACAGCAATCAGAACATTTTAAGACCATTTACTTTTCCTCATCGACGATTAACATGAGTTGTCAATGCTTGCAGTCCCGCTGTTCAACATCCGTTGTAATTCTCTTCAGCCACATGCTCCTCAGTTGCCCGGTCCTGCCGCTCGACCTCAGGCGAAGTCACTGGAAAGCGACAGACAGGCTCGTGTTGTTACAGAGCAGCCGACAAGCTGAGACAGAAACAGACCTGAGGACCAATATGGCAGAGTTCAGTGGGCCAGCCAGCGTCACGCTTCAGGAACCAATTCTACACTTTATTTAACCCACTGAGTCGATGAACTGGAGCCCTGCTGAAGTGAAATTGAGCAGATAGGGGTGGCTTTGTAGCCCCCCGGGCGGATGAGATCAGCTTCCCCCGAGCTGAATCAACCAACCCAGATCCTGAATTATACTGACTCATGGTACTCATGGTAACAATTACGTGTAACCTGAGCAGAAATTAACACCCTGTGCTTACCAGAATGCTCACAGCAGTGTGACATATTTTCGCTCATCTTTCGCTGACTTTACATATTTCCCGTGTTTTTTTTTTTTTGCTGGTGTGTCGCTGCCTGCATTTGATATCACTAATACTCGAGTTGTGATCCTACTTACACAGTTTTTAAAAAAGAAAGGAAAAAATTGAGTCACACAAACCCCAGCAGAGCCCTCTTCTACGGTATGTCGTCTCTGCTGTAGCCTCCCATAGGAGAGTGGGCGGGGGAAGTGTTGTCAGTGCAGTGGTGGTTAGCTGCGCAGCTGGGACTGGCCTGACCCTGGTATATGGCTGTAGGCTTGGCCCCATGCAGAGGGTCACATCCCTGTTTGCCATGGAGCCATTTCCTCCCTCTCTCCCACGGCATCTCCTAATCACTGCGTTATGAGACATCGCGTTGCATCCCACCATCCAGTTTGTTCAACCTCCCTCTGCGCTAGCCAAAAAAAAAAAAAAAAAAAAAAAACTTGTACTATATGAACAGTTGCAGAGTTTTGTGTACATGATATGAGGCTTAAGATGTAAAGTCAGAAATCTGCGCAAGGATAAAGACTGCTTAGCTCCGTGTGCTTGCATGAACATCAAAGGGACGGCTTCAGCAAAACAACCTGCAGTTCAAAACCCAGCGTTTGCAGCGCGTTCAGTCTTTCGTGTTGTGCCGCCTGACAGAGGGGTCCTCATGTTTGTTGACTATATAGACTGAGGACATCTTGTTGTTTTTTTCCTTTTCTTTTTTGAACGAAAGGGAATTAAATTTTTGGGCTTTCTATTGACCAGAAGGAGTATGTGGAGCCTGAGGCAGCTTAAGTTTACAGTTTACAGACAAAATCCCACTTGAGACTGTTCTTCGTCTCGTGTAAGTTGTGCCATTATTGTCAACCTGTCAGAGCACAGGAATCTTTATGGGCATACTTGTTTTTATAAGTTCCTGTGCCACAGTGGGTAGTTGGAACATCATCAAACCATTGTAGTTGTGTCATTCCGGTCATATCACACACAGTATTTGAACGACCTTTATTTGTTTGAAGAAGGCACATCAAATTATGTAACATCCTGCTACAGCTTGGATACTGTTGCAGTTACAGACAATGAATAAACATAAAAAAGTATCCTGGGCCAACACAGGCCTCCAGAAAAGACTTTGCACATGTGATGTCATACACTCATAAAGAGATTTACTCTTTTGGTGATTAGTATACTGTTTAACTTGAGCTGAGATCTGGGGACTGCAAAGGCAAGATTCACATCCAAACCATTTATCAACCCTCAAGCTGCCTCTTTTCGCATTTGCACCCTCCAGGTTCCTTCCATAACTTGGCTGTCGTACTGCGTGTTGAAGGTGACAGGTAACTTCATGTATGAAAAGGACATGAACATATCGTCTTTATTGACAGACGTGTTGGCTGCTAAATCCCTTGTCAAGAACGTATCAAGAGACAAAGGAACAGTCTCTCTCATCTGACGCTATCGTGTGACTTGACTAATGGAAGGAATCTCGCCC
This sequence comes from Trachurus japonicus, assembly GCF_045865225.1. Lineage (NCBI taxonomy): Eukaryota > Metazoa > Chordata > Actinopteri > Carangiformes > Carangidae > Trachurus > Trachurus japonicus. The sequence continues at coordinate 19,285,968 of NC_140910.1, forward strand.
AACCCATTTTTTTTAGCAGGTCATAACGTTTCCAAAGACAACAAAGACATCAGATGCAGATCACACTACTAAAAAGTACATAAGTAAGTTTGTATTATTTTATAATAAAACTGGGTTTATTTTTATAATTCATAGTTCTTATCAACTTATTATATCTTTATGAATAACCTCACACATTCAAGTCATCTGTTATGTGGACTCAGTATGGTTAGTGAATACAGCCAGGGTATTGTACTTTTAATGGCTCAGAAAGGACTATAAATACACACTAAACATCCCATAGGTGTTGATGCTCTTTCAGGAGTCACGCAAACGGTGGGCAAGCAGTGACATGAGCTGGAAGTACCGCAGGCCACCTAGCCAATGCAAATGAACCAGTAAATTCTAAGTCTGAATGATGGAAACTTACCTTTAAGGTCAAGTGCAGTCATGTGTGCATCTGTCGACTTGTAAGATAATTGTCTTCTAAATTAATGCCTGAGGTTCAGTACAAGAGTTCCCATCACGTTTCTGAGTGTATTTGACTTGGGGCTGTAGGTCAGTCGAGTATGATTGTGGGCTTGTATACTGTACCTACCTACCCACATTCTTTCTAATGTATCAAGGATGCAACGTGACGGGGCGTGAGCTGTGCCTTGGTACGTCTCAAGGTGCTGATTTATATTTTATTATAGCTACTAGTAATAATGACTATTTGAATTTCAGATATCCGGAGATTATCTTCTTCCTCAATCACTTGTTTAATTTAGAATAATTGCTAATTAGAAAATTGCTTAGAGCTTCTTCAAACTTGTGTGGTCTGAAAACCAGTCCCCAATCAAAACTGGATTAGACTTAATGCATTCATCAGTCATCAGTATGAAGTATGATAGGTGTTTGTGCTAGTTAAGTGTTACTGTTTTAATTTATTGGTTCAGATTAAGCTGCGGGTTTGAGTCACTCATGCGACAGTTGTATTCAACATAGCTCATCTTTATTCATGCTGTACACAAGTCTCAAAGCATCTCTACATTTCAAGTCTATTGTCTTTTAACATATGGCAACATATTTTCTACACGTGAGTGCATACTGAGTTGTAGGCTCTGTCAAATGATTCTGTGATCAGCAGATCTGTGTCTACACGCCAAGGAAGAATGGCATGGCAGGTATTTGTCATGTAGTCTCTTGAAATGAAGCATTGCCAATTTATGACTTCATATGTAGCCAGCAAACCAAAGAATAACTTCAATGATTTTCAAAAACCTGACTTGTTGAATGACTCTTCTGTGTCTAGGAACCTGGCTTGGGACTACAGCTGAAATTTAGCAGTTATGCTAAGTCTGGCACATTTACACTGATGCTTAACACATCAATGTTGATGAATGTGCATTGTCCCAACTCAGTAAATTAATAAATGAAAAATGAAATGACCGATAAACTTTATTCAAATCTCTAAACCGCATTTATGTAAATAGTAAAAAAAAAAAAAATAAATAGTATTTAATCAAACAGCATCTTTACAGGCTTTAAACAGCTTTTACTGTGCTGCATACAGTGCGTGGCTGTGGGCTATTTATAAAGCACTGAATGAGAGAGCGAGGTACTTAAATAGTGCGACTCCTGCTGCAGAGGGTGGGACAGCTGAAGGGGTTGAGGTGAGGTAACGCACCGTGTCCCCTTGTTATCCCTGACTTCTCCCTGTCTCTGCTTCCTCAGCAGCCTTTCACTCATCAGCTCTTCCTGTCTGTCTCTTCTTTGACTTGTGCAGGCAGGTGATAAATTAAGGTAAAGACCTACCCTGGGGTTTACTAACACACATTGTTAGGGTTTACTCTCACGGCATTCACCACATCACTACGTTATTTACAGACTATAAAGAAGATTTCTGAGGGTCCTTTTTGTTTGTAGTATATTTTTCCTTATTTTTTTTAAGCTTGTCTTAATTCATCACTGAGGAGGTTCGAAGGATGCAGTTCATCCCTTCATTAGAGTTCAATCCACTTAATATATAGCAAGGACCGCTGGTGGAACATCACAGGACTAACACCTTTTGGTTTCTTTTCCTTTAATGTGTCCGGCGTCGTCTCTATTTTGGTTTCTTCAGTGAGCTGAACTCACAGCTACTGTGTCGATGAGTTGTTTGTGAGCTCTTTAAACTCACACCACCTATACATGTACTTCCACAGTGTGCAAGGAAACTCAAAGTCTTGAGCTGCTCCTTGTGAGGCGTGGTGGAGATAAATCTGTCACAGGCTAAGACATGGAACTTCACTTTCGACAGTCAATCACTCTCGACATCCAAGCAGCATTGCAGGGGATTGTTAACCCACTTTGCTGGTTTCATAAATGAATTCCTTTCTACCCCCTGCTTTTGTTTTTCGATCCTCCAGTGAAAGCTGTTCACTTAACGATTTCTTTGACCACCCCTGCTCTTATTGTTCGCCAAGCCTCACGTAGAAGGTTTTACATTTATTGTGCTGTGCAGACAGCAGGGTGACTGACATGAACTTGAACCCAGCGGGAGCATGCACTTGTCTGACTGTTAACCACTGTTTAGTTGCCTTTCTTTTTATATCTTAGTTTGTTTGTGAACACTGGTGTTAACAAAAGTTGTTTAGGCATATAAGTAGTGTGCTTCTTGCTTTCCGCCTCACTGTAGAGCAGTCTGAAGTTCGTCTAAATATTTATTATGTCCTTAGATCAGACATCGCTAAGTGCTTCATAATAGAAGTCTGCTTCTTTATAGCCCAGATTCAGTTATCCACAACTGAGATTTGTAGTCAGGTTAAAGTATGAACTTGGTGTATTATTAACACCATGTGCTAGCAAATACCCAAATACTGATAAAACTTTGATGTGGCAAGTATTTTATCTACCATCGGCAGCTGTTTTTAAGTTCACGTTCTGCTCTGCAACTCATTCTGGGTAGGTAGTAAATTCATGACAGCAAAGTTAACTTCCTGTCTGAATCATCTCTGATAGGTGGTGACATTTAATGTGTCAGTAAATGTCATGATATCACAATGCCCTTTTCTGCACTGTGTTATTACATAAAGTAAAATACGCCAGAGTACAAGGAGACAAGATGATCCCGACTGAAACTGATAAAAAAGAACACTTCTGTTAATTATGAAGGCTGTTGCAGCCTGGAGTTTTACAGTGAATTTTGTTAATTACCAAACATTTTGTACATATTTTAATGTACTTGAAGAATACCGAGTACCAAGAGTAATTCTCCTTAACTAACAGGTTATTGTCATATCTTACAGAGCTGTCAAGGGGAATGGTTGTTTGTTCATCACTGTAATGTTTCAGTGAAAGCTTGAAGTTTAAGGAGCGGCAGTAATTCAACTTTTTTGTATATGATGATAGCTTTTTTTCCCGATTTGGAAACAGCCACATTTTGTAATTTCTGAATAGTGCTCGGAAATCTGGATTGTATCATCATTTCTCTTGACTTCTCAAGTGTGATTCAGGATCTTCCTCTACTTTCATTCACCTCTCTCTCTCTCTGCCGTGGCATGTCTCTCTACCAGTGTACATGTTTCTCTTCCTTTACTCATGTTTCTCCTGTCTCTGTTTCCTTGCCCATTAAAATGCAGGAACCCATCCACTGCTTTCTACCAGGCTTTCCGGCCTAGCAGATTACGAGGGTCAAAGCCTGTCAACGATAGGTACGAGCACGGGTGTGTTTACTCGTGTGTGTGTGTGTGTGTGTGTGTGTGTGTGTGTGTGGCCTGGACTGGCTGGCTAACCCAGACCCTGCACCCCCATAACGAAGTGAACCGTTCAAGAATATGTCCAGGTTAACTTGTCGTTTAGCTATTTGTGGAATCCTGAGGTGTCGTTTTTCTGCATGTGTCAGTGAGTTGTCAACATCGTCACCTAGTTTTTCAACAAATGACACCATCAGTCACCAAGAATCGACATCATATTTTACAGCTAAAAGAGGACTTGAATTGTCAGTGAGGTTCATACCTGACCACAGAACATTGTAACTATTGAATTCTGTGATTCAAAAATGTATGTTTGTAGTTTTCTGCATTAGTTTTTAAGATTTTTTTTGTGGCAGGTAGGCCTTGGTTGTGAAAAAATCCCCATGCAATTTAAAAACCTTTGTTTTCTTTAGTTTTAGTAACCAAGTTTATTATAAAAGTTATTTCGACATCATATAATTTCGAAATTTTAACAGAGACACAGGAAAGGCTAAGTGTCTTGTATTTTTATATCGCAAACATCGTGTACAAATTTCTGCCATTGCCAGGAAAAAATGCAAGGGGAAAAGAAACTGAATGAATAATGTGTCCGTTTTCTGGCACGAAACGACTTGTCAAGCTGGACAGTGCAACAGCTGCGCGTGTGTAATGCATGGAGAGAGCATGGCACTGCAGGAAGTGTCCGGGTGTGTTTTGTAACACTCTCATCTGGCTCTGTTTCAGGGCTTGGTGTGACACTTTTGAGTATCTCCGTTCTGCCGGTCACAAGGATGCGGTGCTCAGGTTTCTCTCGCCTATACAACGTGTGCGGCGCAGTGCCAGGGGGTTTTAGCACCACAAATAGAAGACCACACTGAGATAGCATGACAGAGGCTGTGTCATCTGACGTTATGTTCTCTCTAGAGTATGTCATTAGTATGCTCAGATGAGAAGCTGCTGATTTATAACCATGATTCTTTGACGCAGGAAATGTATTTTCACAATGAATTCTTATCTTTTAAGATCTCATCCTAAAGCCAAAGAAATTGATGACAGACAGAGTTAGAGCTGTATTAGTGAATGCATTTCCTAGGCTGTTAAAGCACATTGCCCTAAATCAAATCAGCTCAAAATGCCAATGCATTGTCTCTTCCCTTCCAACAGTCATCACCACAGGGAAAATCCAAGAAGTGCTGAAACCATTGGGTGATTTATAAACGATCAACAGAAAATGAAGAAGTAGCGCTCCTGATCAACCAGGCTCCTGTCGTTCTCAAACCAGAAAAGCAAAACAATTTGCAGTTTTAATCTTAACAATGTGAGATTTTTCTGCTTTTTTTTTATCGTATATTATTTTCTGATCATAAATATCTTCAGGTTTGACTTGAATGGATCAAGCAAGTTACAGAATTGTATTTCTATAGCAACAGTAAGCCGGTAATTGTAATTGTCGTTAGTTGCGGCCCTTGAGGGTTGAACTGAATCATTTCCAGGTCTAAAAAAATTGTCAATATAGATTGTTAATTGTTAGAAAGCATGTGAGTGCCTGTTGAGGAGCATAATCGCCGTCGGAGGATCGGTGCCATTTGTTTTTTAACTTGGATATAATTATGGTTTGTATTAGTCACAACAACCATCAGTCAACAACTTTTTGTTCCCATGCCCTGTCCCATGAAGCCTGTTTGAATTCTTGATTCTTTGCCATGGACATGTAATTGGCTGTCACCAAACACTGACTTGCAAACTGTGGGGTTTAAGCGGCAGCGTTTCTGCATGCAGTCCCTTGATGTTGAACCGGAGGTCGGCACCAGTGGTTGAAATTATATGTCATTGTCTGAGAAAAGACCTCCAAGGCAGCAGTTCCTAGTTTGGGTCCTGTAGCCCCGTTTCCACTGAGGACGTTCCTGGTGAAATTTAGGAGACGGGAACTTTATAGGAACGTCCTCTCACTCGGCCCTCTAGTCTAGGCCGCTGAGTCTCCACTGCAGAGAGCAACCGGTGTAGGACCCACCGGACTCTTGAGGCGACGTTAAAGGGATAGTAGCATTTTTTTTAAAGTGGGGTTGTATGATCTACAAATAGCCCCTAAGTACTTTAATTGCAGTAGAAGACTCTCTGCACTCCTCCCGTTAGCAACGCCAGCCCATAGCCCTGCCCAGAGATTTACAACATACAGTGTTGTGAATGGACCCAAAGAAACGGCCTATTTTCACGGCCCACAAGAGGTTTTAACAGGAGGAGTGTAGAGAGTCTTCTACTGCAATTAAAGTACTTAGGGGCTATTTGTAGATCATACAACCCCACTTTTAAAAAATGCTACTATCCCTTTAACATCGTGCAACAGTTGCGACTGTCCCGTAATCGCCGTGTGGCAGTTTTTCTTTCATTCTTATGCTTTCTGTTGGCCCGCTCTGCGTATCCACAATCGCCACCAAGTAAACCTCAAGCCCCACCCAGGAGTTTTTCAGGGCTGCTCGAAGTACCTACAGTACCCCCGAGGTAGGGACTCGTAAAGCCCCCGTAAAAGTTCCACAAGTCCTTCAGGGGCGGTTCCTGCTACGGAGACACATGCCAACGGCCCCGGCCCCGTAACCGTGACCCCAAAGTTCCTGCAGTGGAAACGGGGGCTAATGACATAGAGATCCTTTAGAAAGTCTCATGGCATCTGCATGAAAATTAAAGTCAATTTCATTGTGATTTTTTGGCTAATTTGCCAGAATTGAGCACAATGGGGCAGTGTGTGTGATGCGTGTTCTCACCCAGCTGTTTTTTGCCAAACAAATTATAACAAATATCTTTTCAGCCCGTTAATGTTCTGGTCTTTGATCTTTGATGTGTTGGATGATTATATTTTACATTTGGCAGTGCCTGTGATGAAAAATTTGCAAAAACAACGCTCTAAGGCAAATGCTGATGATGCGTGTTGAATTTATTACCTTTTCGCTGTGGTTCATATCAAGACACGCAGTATAGTTTATATGTTCCTTTCATACTTTTGTTTCACGTGTGTGACAAGGGCATTAGTCACACGAAGCATTTGATTTGCGAAACATAAATTAAGTCACTAAGTGACATGGGAATATCCACCTGATTGATTTCCACTCCCATGACTCCTACCAGCCATTGGCAAGCGAACAAAGACTATAGTAGCCTAGTGTAATTAGAAAGATGTAACTGTCATGAATATGTGTGTGTAATCTGGTGCGGAGAGAATCGGATTCACCGACGTCCATACGACCAACGTCCAGTCGTTTGCTCCAGACCTGGTATGCAGGTCCAGATGAGAGGGAAGTTTACGTAAAACAACAGTAGCAGTTGAGCAAAGTGTGTGTCGCTGCGGCTGGCAAAAGATTCAACGCTTTTGTTTGTTCTCCAGCCAGCTCATGTTTGCCTCTGGGCTCCGTAACTCACAGTGCAGCTTTATTCAAAACTTTTTTCAACTAACCACAGGTGAACCTGAGGGAGCCGCCTCATTCCGCCTCCCTTTGTCCTGTGCCAGCTCTCCAGCAAGGCAGGGCTTGTTGGTTGTGAAAGAAAGGGGGTATTGCTCACAAACAGTCCGAGGGCATAAAGGAGCATTCCTGAAAATGATTGCTTTGAGAAAAATGTAAAACCTCAGTGTGACAGCAAATCCACACAGCACTTTTGCAGAAACAGCTGTGTGGTATTTTTGCGCAAGTCTCTACTGTGGTGTTCAAAACGGGTTCGCCTGTTCATCCTCACATCTGCCATATCCCCGCGGGCTCAGATAAAAATCCAAAAGATTTAACGATACTGTTCAATAATGTATAATGAGTTTCAAAACCAGAATTTGCATATTATCATTGACTGTCGACAAGATTGTTCTTGAGAGATTCAAGTTTGTGAATGATTTTTTTTTTTTTTAAATGCTGAAATGAAATTTGTGCAAATCAATAACAACATTGAGGCGACACATAGGCTGAGAAAAAGAAACATTTTGTGAACATCTGAGTATGTGTTTAAAGCAGAAAGTGTTTGATGTTGGCAGGTAAAGCAGTGTCAAAATTAGCACCTGTTGTGTAAGATCAAGTTAGTGTTAGTTATTATAGTGTTGTATGTGTAACTTCAGTGTTACACAGAGCATGGCGATAATTCCTACTTGTGATTGTTGTTGTGTATGTTTTTGTGCTCATATATTCACGGAAGCTTTTCCTTCTTTGTGTGATCACACAAATTTTATTTTGACATACCCAATTATTTCCTGCAACGCTTCACATTCACATCCTGCCACAGGTTTGCCAGGCCGACTATTAACAACCATGGGTTATGAAATAATCTCTATCCATCATTTCACAAGCTCAAGATCTTGACCGTCATTTGATCCCATACAGACCTAGTATTTAGAAATCTGGTTAACCACAGGAGATTAATTTATTTTAGACTTAACTAAATTACAACTTACACTTTGCATTTGTAAACATGTCAGAAAAGCAATCTGTTGATCTGCTGAATGGGTTCATTGTTAAGCTGTGATTGGTCCCAAGTAAAGCAGCAGCAGCAGCAGCCCCTTTTATTGCCCTCCATCCACAGTGATCAACTTTATGATTACAGACAATAAAGAAAAGACAGATTTATATTCAGACTGAGCACACTTGATCAGTGGCCCCACGCTCACGCTCAGCCATGGAGGGTTATTTGCTCCAGACCAGGTAGAAGTTTATGACACAGGGACAAACATTTCATTATGAGGAAAGTTAAACGTGAGAAAGCTGCAGTTTAACTCTTGATATGCTGAAACAAAAACACCTATAGCAGTGATTGCGTCAGTTGCTGAGTTATGAGCAATCTGCCTTTAGCGTCCCCCAATGACATTATGTATCTTGTAGGAACTATTCCGAGCTTTTTCAGTATCTGTTCAAACTTGGAATTTTGCCAATGACCCCTTTCATTTTCCCTCATTCTGACATAACTGTAGTCATCCTGCCTCCCTGCAAATTCTACGATTCTGAGAAGACCTTGCCCAACTCCAAGTCATTCAAAGAAGCACACACAACACATCATTTTGAACGGATTACTCAGCATTTGTACAGCAGGTAGCCCCTCCAGCCACATCACTAATTGCAGATCTAAATGAACATGAAATGACTTGACAGGCCAAGCTAAAAGCTAAAAGATCCTTTTTTAAAACGCAGTGTGGGACTAATTGTTGCAAATCATAATCATGAAAGGCTTTTAAACCACTTAAACCACTTTAAAAGACGTCACTGTACGGTGGTAACATTTTCATCCTGTCAGCTTTGTATCTTTGGAAACGTCGCTGTGCTGACATTTGACCTCTTTTCATTTTTGTAGAAAAAAGTTTGCTGAGCACACATGCAGCCTTTTTAACATCGTATCGCATCGCACCCTGTTAAAGGTATTCACACCTAGGGGACATCTGATATTACCACAGGCTAATATAGCCTGCGCTTATGTAAGGTATGTTCACCATTAAACATCTCAATGGGAACAGCAGACGGTCGCCGATATAGTAGATGATGATGATGGCCAGTGCAGCCCCAATTACCACACACAACCTAACACATGACTGGGTTAGAGATTAAAGAGAATGATTATTATTATGATTGATTAATCAGAGGATTGTTTTCGCAATCAATCAATGTCGGAGTTCAAAACATACTGTCTTTTATGTAAGAAACTGACTCTTTGAACTAAAATTTCCCACTTGATCATACTCAACTCATGACCTGTCCTGTGGTTTCATAATGAATTCAAAAATACTTCACAGTGTTTCCCACATATTGATTTATTTTTGACGGCACACCAAAACATCAGCTTTGACCTACATTGATTTTCCTTTTTTTTTTTTTTTTTTACTATTTTAAATGGATAACATCTCATTTCATTGCGGGGCTGTGGCACAGTGCATTGATTCACTCGGACCCTCCTTGCACTGCTCCCTCTCCCTCTCCCTCTCTCTCTCTGTCTCATTCACAAACACACGGACACAGACCCGTCTGTCACAGTCAGTCTGGCTGGAAACAGCATTGCATTAGGTCTTTGTAAACAGAATTGATGTCCGTGTTTATGTGCATGTAGAGCAGCCGGGGTTAGGAAGGGCCGATCGCGATCAAGTGGTCACTCACTCACTCACAGTGCATATCAGGTCGCATACTACAGCCAGGCGTGAACTGCCGTGCTTAGAGCTGTCTAATCAGGGTTGCGACGAGATGCATATTAATGCCAGGTCTGAACTTCCCCTAAGTCCTTGATCCTGTGATAAATGCCCTGCTGAATACAGAGGCTCGTTAACGGTGAGGTGCCAGGATTTTCCCATTAAAGCCTCAGGAGTAGCACTATTACTTTTAACACATTCCAGCGAGGTCCTAATCCACACTGAGCCAAACAAGTGGCGAAGACCCAAATCATTCGGGGGGGAGGCGAAGGAAAAAGTAGTGAAATATGATATCGAGGCACATGGTTGCGTGCCGAAGATCTGGTTTTAGTTGAACGATTATTTAAGGCCGGAGGACCCCCTGCCCTGGATCTCCCCCCCTCCCCTTTGTTTGCATATGGAGTTTGATGGTCGCATTACACTGTTGCTCTTTATCACTTCTCCAGGAGCAAGACGGCTCTGCAGCCATTAACAAACATCCCCGCTGGTAGTTATTTTAGCCCCTAGACAGGCTATAATAACAAGGTCCTCCATAACCCGTTAAAATTAAGAGTCAGTCCTTGAGTGTATTAAGCCCTCGAGGGCCGAGATTCCTGTCCGTGCTCCCTGTTGTCCGGTTCATCCACCGAGACATCTGCCAGAGGTGAGCATGTCTTAATGGAGGACGGGCTGGTGGTCTTTGAGCATGTCACGTAGGGACATATGCCGAACAAGGCGATGTTTGTGCACAAGTCTAGGGATTATGTAACAGGCGAGGGTGCGAGTGGGACAGTTCCTTTGAGCTGTTTACTAGGAAGCTTCGGTGGCAGCGGACACACCTACTCATGACTCTGATTTAGTGCTGGAAAAATAAAACTTCCATCCATCAGACAAGAGGTCCCAGAGGTCTGTTTTATGTTGTTTAGTCTCTATTGTGTCCTCCCCTTATGTAGACGACGCGTCCCGACAATACAGCATCCGAAAAAATCCTCCATGTTCAGAGGCGCATATTAACATACTTCCAGCATCCTGCGATTGTCGTTACTGTTTGAAACTCCTCAGTGCAGTGCAGCACGGAGGCAGCTGGTTGAGATACTTTTCTCTGTGACGACTGTAGTTCAAAAATCAAATGTATTTCGGGCGTTTTTGGGTTATGCAACTTGTTTCTCACATTCAGGTTATTTGTCTGGTTTGTGACAAGCACGTCGATGGCATTCACACATCGCTCGGTGCACAGTGTCACTTTACCTCGACTGCTTGGCAGTAAAAAACTTCACATGGAAGAAGTAAACAGCAAAGATGTTCATTTTTGAATAATCTGTTTGTTCTTGAATAATAGTAATAAACAAAAAAAAAAGTTTTCCTGTGGTTTGACTTGAGGAAATTGCCTCACATGGTTTAGAAAATGCATTCTTTTTCATATTGCTCAAGAAATGTTTGGTTTATTAATTGATTAACAAATCAGTATTCATTGTTGAGATGATCAAACCAGCTCAACAATTTAAATAATTTCAACCATCTTTCAAGTGCAAATGCCAAACATTTTCTGGTTACAGTGTTTCTCTCATGTGAAGATGTGACACTTCTCTTTGTTATGTATGGTGGTAATAGGTGAAAAGATAAGCTCATTTATCTGGAAAGTTATTGCCAGTTGTTTACAGCCCTGGAAATGTTCTTAAGGGGACAAATCTGAAGAAATGAAAAATAGTGACAGTCTTGACTGAGAAATATTCTGAAAGTAATTGATCCCCATCAAAAACATTTTTATTTACAGTGCAGGTTTCCATGGAAAACTGGATGCGACCGCTGCCCTGATCTAATTTGTCTAACGAGATAGGTAAACATGAGAGGCTCACAGGTCGCCTGTTGAGAAGGCTCTCTGAGGGCAAAATACTGCTCTCTTTGTTTTCAGAGAGGGTGATCATTAGTGGAGCAGAGCGTTTGAGGGGCCGGTTTGGTTGGTTCTGGGGTCAAGCAGCAGCTGTTTTTTTTTTTTTTTTTTTTAATGTTTTCAGTGACTTAAATAGAGAAGCCACTCTCGGTTCTCTGCACACACGTTACATTTCCAGGTTGACTTGTAGCACTTGGCTACAAGTCAACAAGTTTCAGTTTCACTACAACTGTCAGGATCATGATGACTGTGATGCTTCAGTGGTCCCTGCCTCCTCAAAATGGAAGCTTCTTTGCCGATTTGTGCCATCACGAATGAGCCGATTGTGATCAATAATAAAGAGAAGACTTAAGTCGTCTCTGAAGTGTTGTAGCTCAAGTTCCTCGGAGCCTCTGCTGACCCCCTCTGATGCAGCAGCTGAACTGCATCTTGAAAGACAAAAAAACTGGATGAGACCCGAGTGAAAGGGGGGAGGCCTCTACATCTGAAAGAGGGCAACGGTGAGTCGTCGGTGAGCTCACTCCCTCTGTTGTTACAGCCCCCACCCTCCAGCTATTGTTTTGAAATACACTCACAGAGAAGGGAGGGGCGGGGGGTTTATCACTGAGGTCTGATTTACTCAGCTGCCTCCCCCCACGGCGAGTGTTTGTATGCTTTGGGACGGGGACGTGTGCCGGTGCATCTGTGCCCCGATGGAGTGGATTTCGGACGCTCATGTGACAAACTCAAGAGACATGGAGGAGATGCACACTTTGCTCCTGCACGTGTCTCTTGTGATATATCAGTTTGCACTCAAATGCATATTTCTTCTCTCATCATCATGACTATAACTTGTGGCGTGCGAGCAAAGGCAGGAGGCTCAAACGGGAAACGAACCGATGGCGAAGGCCGGGGCCGTTAGCTGGTATCAAATCAAACAACTTGTGACTGTTTTGATAACAGATCCTCACCGAGGAGCTCGACTGTGCGTCGTCCCAGCGTGATGGTGGCTCTGACACAGATGTCTGGGTTTGGAGGCGCTGGCCTCGGGGCCGGAGGTGGAATGCGCTGCCATGTGGTCCTGCAGACTTTGTTAGGGAAGGAGGGGAGGGAAGGAGGGAGGGAGGCTGGGACGGCGAGTGCATGTGTGCACTTCTACAGTCTGCGGGGAAGGCCCATGTTGAGGTTACAACAGCGAGCGGTCCTTATATAAACCGCCACATGTCCTTCTCAGTGGATAAAATGTACAATTTGCTTTGTTTTGCTTGGACACCGAATGGCAACAAATTAGTTTAGGCCTCATTCTGCCTCCCTAACATATGTAAACCTGTTTTCATTCCTGAAGAACAGATCCTTCAGGTCACTTGCAGATCTAATTTGTTCCAACCGACCTGTGTGTGTGTGTTATTTTTATTATTTTTATTGATGAAAACATACTCCAGCCTCAGCCCATGGACATTCTCTTCTGTCTTTGTCCCAGATGTGTAACTGCTCAGTTCAAAGGGAGGAATGTTGTCTCCTCCTCGCGTTGTTTATCAGTCCTCGGATCACAAGTCGGAGTGAGACACTCATTGTGGAATGCAAACTAATTTACCCTGCTGTCATCTGTCATGCTGTACATCATCTCCGAAACTTACAGTTGAATATTTTTAGCTCGCTCAGTAATTCGACAAAGAATTCGGATGAGCAGGAAAATGAGCCGGCATTTTAAAAACGATTTCCTCTGCTCACATGTAGCTGTTGTTCTTATCTTCGCCTCAGGGGAAAAAAGTCAGCGAAAGGACCGTAGAAATGTGGAGCACTGCATTTCCAGTGTGATCACTTTGCAACGCACATGGATCCCCCCCCTGTAGATTCAGTGTGACATGCCACTGTGCTTCACTGTGCCGACTCTATAGTCTCAATGTCAATGAGGCCAATAAAAACAGCATTTTCATTTCCCTAGTTTACGACATCTTTCTTGGCTTTTTTTTATTTTTTTATTTCTGATTGCACGCATGTTGCTGCTTGAATAAATTTCCTCAACATTTCAGATGTAGAATAATCACACGAAAAGGGAACTGAATGACTAACATCCGCACGAACATGACATGATAAAGCCGGTTGTAGCGATGAACTTTGGCACAGTTAAATTGTTTAATCGTTTGGAAAAACACAACTTAGTTTATCGTCGGTGCCAGCTGCTGTTATTAAATACTCCTACTACACTATTATCCCTCTTCGAAAGCAGAACAGCACAAAAGAAGTTATTAAAAGTCGATATAGCTTGGTTTATCATCATTGCCAGCTGCTGTTATTATATACTACACTGCTATCCCTCTTTGAAAGCAGAACAGCATAAAATAAGTTGTTAAAAGTCCATACATTTAAAACATATCCCCCTGCCAACTAAAGAGTTAAACATTTGTACCAACAGGACAGATCAGAGCCATCTTCTCCGTCTGTGTGAGTACACGTGAACACTGCCTCCTTTTTCTTTTAATTAAGGCTTAATCTTTGAATAAGTTGTACTGTGCCTCTGGGGTGGCAGCCGTCCTGGCAGACAGTGGCAGCGAATAATGTAACTGATTCACGAGTCCTTCCTCTCAGGAGTAAATCAAGTGGAGAGGGGGAGGGAGGAGGAGGGAGGGAGGGAGGCTATAAGCCCCGCCTCTTTGTTTTCTCACCATGTGACCCGAGCGGGGCTTTAATACTCACTCGGCACCCAGTCAAACAAGAGGCATTCGTGTTTGAACACACAGTCGGAGTAGTAGTAGTATATCGGACTAGTGGAAAAAAAAAAGTTTTTGCAGAGAGTTTGGAAGAGTTTTGAAGAGACGCGAACATGCGCTGCAGAATGAGCTACAGTCTCCCATGCTCCCCGGGAACCTCACCCACCTACTCGGGCCGGTTGATGGCGTACAGAGCGAGATGCGGCAGGTAAATACAGCGCTTTTATTGTCGCGTCACTCCATCTCCATGTGGTTTATGTGTGTGTGTCTGATACAATCAGGGGGGATGTTGCCTTTCCTATGGTAGTACGCGGATCTGGTTTCACCGTTGCTCTATTTTCCTGCCTCTTCTATAGCCTACTTTTCATGCATTATTATTATTATTAAAGCCTACTTCTTATGATCATCATCATTATTATTATTATAGGCTACTGAGCAGAAAACTGTGATTTGTCTGGACGGTTCCGACCCGTGTGTTTCGCTTTATGGACTTTACAACACTCAGGAGTGTTTGATGCCACAGTTATGGGAAATACAGTTTACATCCAGTCTGATAAATGACCATTTGCTCTCGCTGGGCGCTCCCGCATGTTTTAACTGTCAGCTGTTTGCAATACAGTCCCTGGTTGTGACACACCAGCATGTTTTTTGTTGTTGTTTTATTTTATTCCTATTAAATGTGGCATCTGTTTAGTGTGTGTTTGTAGTGCGACCCCTCACCTCCCCGCCCCCCTTCTCCAGGCTGTCCATACGTGCGCTCCAGTAGGGATGTAAACACTGCATGGACTCCTGGAGCGCACCGTGAAGCTGCTCTGGTGTTTATGTTTGGTATAGAATATTTTAAAATAATCTACGTCGACTGTATATGGTTACAGAAGTTAGTTTTTTTATGTAGGCTATATATTTTTTACCTTTCCCATAGGCTACAGTTTTCCAAATTCAAGTTTCATCACATTTACGCATAAGACATGTAATTTCAGGGCAGAATAGACTCAAGTACGTGAATGTATAAACTAACATTTACGCAAAAGAAACATAATTTCAGTATTGAAAAGACTCAAATCTGTGAATATATTTATATAATAATACATAATTCTTACTAATATACTCAAGGTCCTTTTTAAAAGTAGGAAAAGTCGCTTTATCTCTGATTAAAAGTTATTTTTCTCACTTTATCTATTTGACATTTGATGTTAAACTCCTTCCAAACTTTATTAGTGTGTCTGCACATTCTGTTCCCTCTCGTGCGTCAGATCCACGACAGAGCACCTTCTAGCGGCGCGAGGACGCCTCGCTCCTCTCTTTTTTTTCTCTCTCTCCTCCATTCACATCCGAGCAGGGCGGTGATTGTGCAAGAGAGCGTTTTCTGGAGAATAACGTTATCTGTGGACACGGATAAAGATTCTGTATAGTGTGTCATTTATATAGGCTATAGGCCTACATATATATAAAAACAATCATTTCCGCGACGTAAAACCCGGAGAAACTCGGACTCGTGGATCTTGTCGCGTGGTTGAGTAAGTGCACGGTCTTTTGTTTATAAACTGGGGTGCGTTCAGTTCTTTCGCTCGGTCGGAGCTGGGGGGGAGGGGTTGGAAAATAAGATGTTGCGCTGCTGCTGGCCCCTTTAAGTGGCTTTTGATAGCAGTTTGAACAAAGAAGCGAACTGGATGCTTCGTGTGTTTGAGCACGATGCGATAAAACCCCCGTGTCTGTCTCTCCACGGAGTCTAGAGATAGAAACAATGGCATGCAGCTGATAACGTAAACTGATCCCAGGCGGCGACATCAGCCGCACCCGGTCCTCTGCTCCTCCTCGGAGCTGCACGCCTTGTCTGTGTGATCTGCTCCCTGCGCTGTATCCATGCAGAGATGATGTGGCTCAGATGCTGGTGTTTCTAATTGTCCTCTGGAGCTTTTGTCATATAAAATCTGTTGTATTGCCTTTTTTTCCAGCATTTAAGTGTAAAAAAATCAATTCATACAGGTATTACACAGTGTTGCTTTCATGGCCTATTTAAGCCCATGTGGTCAGACTCTGATTCATGGGTGACACAGTCTTCGCTGTGTCCCAACTGATGTGTAAACACCTGTTTTTTTCTGATGGGTGTGAGCTGCTTCTGAATAGGAACTCTCACTCTTTGATTTTTATTGTTTAGTTTAATGGCACGGTCCCTCTTTAAGTTAATCACAAAGATCCCTCAATATAAAAACAAAAAAGCAATTTAAATGGACATCTCCCACTTCTAGGACAGGTGAGACTTTGTTAGCGACAAGAAGCGACTCTTTCAAGAGTTCAGGGTTTATCCATTTATTCAGTGTGTGGTGAATGTGGTGGCTGAATGCTTACTGTATTTCAATATGTTGGAATTAGGGGTTGTTGTTATTGTGACTGACTAATGCAGAGGTGTATGGAAAGTCCACTGTGTTGTAAGAGGGGAATGAGAAAGACCTGCGCTGAAAGGTGATGTCATTTTAATCGTGATTAATTGATGATTTGTGAACACATCGGGAGCTGACCGGCTACACAAAGGAGTTATTAGCCAGAGAGATTATTTCACCTCTTGTCTCACTCTAATGCTTTTTCATGCAAATCACTAGTTTGGTTGTTAGTGTTGGTTTTGAAAGCATTCATCACTTTCTCTCAAGAGCACTAAAAATCAAATTTGTTTTTCCGATTTTTGCCGCCTGTGTGTTTGCTTTGAAAAGTGAATCAGTTCATTTCATTCTCGAAATACGTAGAAAGAAAATGTCAGAGAAAAACCCAGTGGGTGTGTGTTTATTTTCCTGCTTACATCACTGCCAGTACCAGTGACCTCTGTCAGGTCGTGTTTGTCACTAACTTGGCAGTGAATGACTGTGAAATAACTGTTATCAATCGAAAACACGTGGTAGACATCATGAGATCTGTATCTTGTGGTAACTCTCGCTCTCTCTCTCTCTCTCCCCACAGTGCTTCCGGTGCCAGCGTCGTCGCCATCGACAACAAGATCGAGCAGGCAATGGTGAGTTTCCCACAGATATGAAAATTACATTAAAGGGACAGTAGCATTTTTTTTAAAGTGGGGTTGTATGATCTCCAAATAGCCTCTAAGTACTTTAATTGCAGTAGAAGACTCTCTGCACTCCTCCCGTTAGCAACGCCAGCCCATAATAGCCCTGCCCAGAGATGTACAACATACATTGTTGTGAATGGACCCAAAGAAACGGCCTATTTTCGCGGCCTAAAAGAGGTTTTACCTGAAAAAGAAATACACAGTTCCATTGTTCGCTATAATATAATTTTTTCCAGCCCCTCAAAGTGCAGGAAAAACACAGTTTTTATTTGGAGCTAACCAACTGCTGATCGGCGGGCGCTAACCCTGGGCGGAGGGATACGTGAGTTGGTTAGGTCCAAATAAAAACTGCGTTTTTCCTGCACTTTGAAGGGCTGGAAAAAATTATATTATAGCGAACAATGGAACTGGGTTTTTTTTTTCACATTAAACCTCTTTAAGGCCGTGAAAATAGGCCGTTTCTTTGGGTCCATTCACAACAATGTATGTTGTAAATCTCTGGGCAGGGCTATTATGGGCTGGCGTTGCTAACGGGAGGAGTGCAGAGTCTTCTACTGCAATTAAAGTACTTAGGGGCTATTTGTAGATCATACAACCCCACTTTAAAAAAAATGATACTATCCCTTTAAGACGTGGTCAGCTGACGCACAAGTTACACAACTCTGAGGAAATGAAATAACTTTTGTCTCCCTTTTTCTTTTTTCTTTTTTCTTGCCTCCTTCTTCTCAGGACTTGGTGAAGAGCCACTTGATGTACGCCGTTCGCGAGGAGGTGGAGGTGCTGAAGGAGCAGATCAAGGAGCTGTACGAGAGGAACTCGGTGCTGGAGCGCGAGAACGCCGTGCTGAAGTCGCTGGCCAACTCGGAGCAGCTCAACCAGCTGTCCAGTCAGCTGGTCCAGGGCAGCAGCGGCGGCAGCAGCACGTCGCCGCCGCTGCAGCAGCAGCAACAGCAGCAACAACACCACCCGCTCGTCACAAACAACAACAACAACAACGCCCCCTTAGCTCACCACGAAGGCAGTCAGAGCGTCCCCCACCAGCCCAACATCACCTCGGCGTGATCCCCTCCCTCGCCCACACACAACCTCTAGTTCACACGCTCAAACACACACCTTCCATGGACTGGAGTGGAAGATCCTGTTAGAAAAAGACAACATCTACTACCGTCCCCTTTAGCTCCATAAAGCAAAAAAAGGCTCGGCTCTGCTGCGTTCAGTATGTTCCATTTTAGGAAAAAAAATCAGCATCAGCAACATCTTTGTTTGCCAACCAAGAGCCATGCTGCTTCAGTGTGTGCGCGCTGCCATCACCGGGCCTTCGCATTATTGAGACATTTACCACCCTTTGAAACGTCTTATTCTGGCCCTGTGCTTGGCTGCAGGAGGAAAGCTGAAGAAAAGGAGAGAAAGAAGGAAGAGGAGGGGGCAGGGGGAGCCGGTGCGCACCGTAAAACTGCATGCCCCTCTTGTTAAGGAGGAGGAAGGGGGAGTGGGGGCAAAGGGCATAGGGCATAAGAGAGCTCTATTTGTTGGGGGCAACAAGTGGTGGAAGAGGACGGTGCCTCTGTGAGAGAGAGGGGGGGTGCCAGCGTGACGACGAGGGTCCTATAAAAACACCCAGCAGGGACTGTCCTCCCCAGTATCTCTACCCCACATCACTCCAGCGCTGGAAGAGGCCAGAGGACCGAGGGAGAAGTTGCGGGGGTGGGGGGGGGCGAATCGACCTCCCTGAGCGGTAGGAGGACGCCAGCAGGGCGCCTCAGCTTGAGCGGAGCGAGTCGAGCGCCTCGGCTTGTTATATGCTGCAACAAACGCTTGTGTTGTTTTCTCAGAGCCACCGTACTTTGACATGAATCATAATACCTTTTTCATTAGTTCAGTTTTAGTATTTGCATTTATTTATTTCAGGGCTGCTATTTTCATAATGTAAATGAACAATGTCAATGGAGATTATTAAAAACAAAAAAGAAACCTTTCTCTTTGGTCTTTTGGTATTTTAGAATCTGCCAGGTATAAAATTCTAGTCTCTTGCAACAAGTAGATCTCAATAAGTAGGCAATAAGTTCCATAATAGACTTTTTTTCTTCTCATGAAATAGTGCTAACACTAAAGCCGAGCTTGCATTAGGTGAGATCCAGGTTGAATGTATATTTTGTAAAGTGTAAAGTATTACGAGCAAAGGAGGGGTTTGTACAGGAGAACACCTGTTAAGGTTATGAAATATGTGATGGGATGTTTTGATAAAGAAAACTATTAAATAACTTTTTCTAGACTTTCTTTGTCAAAACAAAATAAAAATAAAAAACAGAAAAGAATTTGGGGGTTTGGTTGCGGGGATGAAAAGCTGTGAAAATTGTTCGACCTACTTTATAACCAAAGACGCAAAGCTGTGTAAGTTTTTTTTTTTTTCTTTTTTTCTCCCATTTTTAAATGCACACTCATATTTTTTTTCTACTCTCTCCATCCCTATATTTTGTTGCTGTTTTGCATGTTCTGCATGATCTATAATCAAACCACTTTCTTACCTCATGTTTTTATCCAGCACTCTTATTTTTTTTTTCTGTCAAGTTGTCAGTCTGTGAATGATTGTGAGAGGATTTATGAAAGAGAACGAGGACAGAGAGGGTGGAGTAAGTAGACGAGGGTGATAATTTAATAATAATAAAAAACAAAGAATGGAAAGGTGTTTGTGTTGGCTGGAGGAAAAGGACTTCCATTAGTCAGAAAAAGGAGCCATCTTTTGTTTTGTGTTGATTATCATATGCAGAGAAAAGGTATTTGTTACATTGCAAAATTTTAATGTATTAAATGAATGCAGCATTTAGAATATCGATTGTAGTGTATCAACACTTTCGCTAACAAAGAAAAAAAATTACAACTAGACGACAATATCCACAAAACAAAACAAACGGAAACTATTAAACATTTCACAACTTAAAAGCTGGAACCCAGTGGATTGTGTATGAGCATATTATGGGATGTCCTGTCTGTGTCACGTCTTTGTGCCTCCTGTGCCGTCGCCTGCTGTCGTCAGGCGATCCGGTTTCTTTCTCTGTGGCTTAGAACCAAACCAAAATGCTTGGTAATTGTACAATCAGTCATCTTTCTACAGGATGGACTCTTTGATTTCCCCCTTTTCCTTTCTTTCTTTCTTTCTTTCTTTCTTTCTTTCTTTCTTTCTTTCTTTCTTTTCTGTTTGCAAACAGGCTCATTTGTTCTCTGTTAAAGAGTTTTCTTTCTGTTTTTCTTTTGTTTTGAAGGAGATGCCGCGTACATGCCAAGTGTACTGTATGAAAGTGATCACTGAGCCTTGGAGAAAATATCTTAACAATGCCCTTGTAATGTGCTGTTCAGACGATTTTAGTTTTCAGTCAGAAATAAATTACTGTTTTATTAAGAAACTGTCTTTGTTTGCTTTTATTACTGTGCCTCGACACACCACTCCTTTATTACATTTTGTAAATAAAATAAAATCCCAATCAATGGCCTTCGATACACTAAATGTCTTTGAACGTTTAAAAAACTTAAAACACAGAATATTTAACATTTAAAAGTCTTTCAAGTTTCAGTACAACATAGTAGGACTTCACATCACAACAGATAATTAATTTGTCTCAGGAGGAAACATGCAGGCGTTGCTAACAACAAAGGCTCTACACCTTTCAAAGATGAAGCAGCTAAATGGAATTCAGCCGCTGCTTACGTTATTATTATTTATACCAGTAGTTTTCCACCAGTGAATGTCCACGTAGAAGCCGAAATTAGTCTGTCAAAATAAAGCTAAAGGTCTCTGTGGGTGTGAATTGCAGAGTAGATGTTATCAGTTTAGTTGAGTGTTTTGACAGGGGGATGTGCTGTGCACACACTGTAAATGTACGCACCACCTGTTAGAGGACAAAAGGATTTTTGTAGGTACTAAGTAGGAAAATCCTCACAATACAGACAAGAGATTAACCAAAATAAAGACTTGAAATCAACATCTTCAGGGAAAATGTCACATCTAAAGAGTAGGTGTTTGTCAGTTTGGGGATTATTTCAGTATGTTTGACAATAGTAATATGCAGAAGAGTGAGAGTGAGGCTATTAGTATAATCATCTTATTGCCAATTAATGAAAATGGCAACAGACTCTTGAAAAAGGAAAAAAATCGGACATGACAAGAACAATAAATGAATGAATGTATAATTAACATGAACAATATTCCCATTCAGTCAGTTCAATGACTTGGTCATAATAAAGTCAGTCAGCTTTTAACCACATCCTCTTTTCTCAGTTCCTCAGAACTACAGGAGAATAAGAGAAATATGATCATCTGTTTGGGGGAGGTCATTTTTCCAAGGAGGAGGTAAGTGGATCCCATCTGTTTACAGTGGTTTTTTTGTTTTTGTTTTTTACATAAAACAAACCAACCGTTTTCTTCGGAAGAAGGAACCTGAAGATGATACGTGCACAGACAGAGACCAAGCGCCATTAGTCATCCTAGTCCTCCGGGCAACACTTCACACTTGTCCAGAAAGGTGGTGATTTTCAAAGCAGCTCTGGTATGAAGCATGAAGTCCTTCATCATCATCACCAGACAGATATACATCTCTGCTCTTTGGCGCCCAGATCTTTGCCACTGTGCCCCTTTATATCCTTTATTGTGTAATGTTGCTGTTGTATTCTCTTCTTAGGTGTGCACTGACTCATTGTTGTGTTTGGCACCGACTCTCACACGTTTGCCACGTCTTGTGTTGAAGTGTGAATGCACACTTGCCTATCAACAAATAGAAGACACGAAATTCATATAATGACTCTGGTGATCAGGTTCACTGCACATAACCTGCATACCGTATATAGTTGTCAGCATACCTATGTAATGATGAATGTTTGATGTAAACAATCCTTTGAGTTGCTGATCATTTTGTGTCGTACCAGTGGTAGTAACTAATGTGTTATACGCTCAGAGACAAATACTATTGGTAGAACAGATACAGCAAAACCAAAAGTGCATTTTTTCCAGATATCAGTCAATCCAAGTTTATTCATAAAGCACTTTACAACATCTGGAGTGATGATAAAAGATACAAAATAAGGAATGAAGATTAACATTAAAACATTAAAAACATATTCAGAGACATATGAAAACGGGAAGATGTCAGATGTTGGTAACCTTGAGAATTTATTGGCCTCAGTATTGCATTCATCCATTTTTTTGCCCAATTTCTCCATTATAATCCTGTATATCTTTGCCTAATTACCTTTTTTCCCCCACTAAAGTTGTAAAGTGAATTTTCTGTAATAGCCATGTAACATAATTGTGCTTAGGGGACTGTAGACTCTACTATTTCCAAAGTAACTTCAGCTTGTTAACAACATTGACAACTTTTGCTTTAGGCAGCCTGTAGTCTATCTATCTCTGTGTATCTGCTGCACAAATACACGTGGCCTCATTAATTCCCATCTTACATAACTTTGATTGACAACAGAAACACAAAAGTTGTAAGACGACTGGCCTGTTCCAAACTTTTCAAGGAAAACAAGAATCAGCAACTTTCTAAGTAATTGAGTCACAATGTCAACTCCCATCTTCTTCATGCAAACTACGCCCTCTGAATTAAACTGCCTTTCATTCTTAACGCTTATTTTATTACCAGTCCATAATCATTGCATCATTAAGGCACCAATGTGTTGCACTTGTTTACGATATGCTGCACAAATCACTGTCTTCCAAGATGCACTGATGTCTCTGTTTACAGGTGCCACCATGTGAGTTCAATTTCCCTTTTAGACTTTTACAAAGTTACTTATAATCTGATCAACTGTTATTTATTCTCTACAGAAAGCTAGACCGGCACTTCACTCTCATTCTTCGATCAGAATCTGGGTTGACTTTTGGACTTTCTTAGATTTGTACTAGAACATTTTTTGGCATTACTATTTTTAAACTTTTTCATAATGTCAAAAATCTTGTTAGTTTAGAAATTTCTCTCCGACCCCGACAGTGCCTGCAAAATTATGGTCATATTGTGTTGCGTAACATGAACAAAAGGCACTTCAGAATTAAAAATAGAATGTAACACTAGTGAATAGATTTCTTATGACGCAAATTCATCATTTTGGTTCCAACATAGCGCATTCTCCACCACACATATTTCATGCTTCCTGTCTATTAAGCGGACATGATATGAGTAGTTACATTTATGTACATATGTGGGCTACATGCCATATATTATCTATAAAGGAGCAAACAACAAAGGCAGCTTCAGGCTCCAACTGGCATATTGAGGCAAACTAAAAAAACAGGACAAGCTGGGCTCTGCGTCACTCACAGATCTTCCTATTCACCTACTTTCCACCCCTCGTGTTGCAGCAAGTCACAGCTGTGAGTCACCGTGGCTCAAACCGAATTGCGGTATGAGCGGGGAGTGTTTTCTACGTCACTGTGAGCATGTAGGGTTTGGTAATTTCAAAACTATGAATGAAAGATAGAAACTATAATCAACTTTTCTATCTTTGTAACTTCAGTTTTAGATCCGGTCATGCCCTGACTCCTGACATATAACAGGAGTCACACAATAATTGAATTATACTAGAAAATAGCTCTCTAATGGGTGGCATAACAAGAAAACAATTTTAACAATGTGATGTGTATGTATACTACGTATGCTCTCTGTGTTTGCATATTTCCCAAGAGCAAAGAGTGAGTAAAAGACATTCAGATTCCCCCTACATGTTAGCAAATGCCAATTGTGCAATGTTCTTGTACCAGAGAATGTCCAGTGTCATATAATGTCACAGAGCACAGGGGAAGGAAGTCTTATGTAATCTCTGTGTGGAGATTTGTTCTTTGCAGGAACTGCCCACAATGTGTGTGAGTGTGTGAGCGTGTGCATGTGCTTGTGTGCATGTGTGTTCATTTGACAAGGACAATTACTCACCATTCAGCCATCTGCAGCCACGCCTAGCAATTACTGGGGATGATATCCACTGTTACGCTGTCCTGACTCACCACTGCCATCAAGCGATGAGCCTGATTCATGTGACACGGTGCACATGGAGTCAACACACAGTTCAGGAGCTGTGGTGCCATCATGTGGGTATGATATGAAAGTAGCTAATTGGGGGACAGCGGGGAAGAGAAGTATTGTAGGCAATGCATGTCTTCTGGAAAATATATTAAATTGGTTTACTGTTTAGTTTAGTTTAATAAATCTATTTGTATCAGGGACAATGTACAAAATAACATAGTCTCGAAATGAGAAGAGATGCCTTGTTTAGCTTACTAGCTACTTTCCATCCGTACTGCAATGTAATAGCCTATGCAATGTAATCCATACTGCAATGTAATATAACATGACAGAAGTGTTTTTATTTTTTCCATATCCATATCCTCCTCTGTCTGTGCCTTAGTTAGTGATATTTGCACTTGAACAACACAATGTTAAAGATTTTTGAAATTTTTTGCCTTGTGACCTCTAAAAAGTGGCATGTAGTATAGCCTAGTAATATTTTGGATATTTAGTAACCATAGAAAGTTGGTTTAAAAAAAAGTGGCAACAACTAAAAGAGGGACCAGGAGCAGCAACAACAACAAATCTTATGATGTGCCAATCTCAAGGGCCAAAAAAGTCCAATATTTTGCTGATTACACCTGTAATTTAAGCTACTTCTTTGTGATCATGTGTTCATACAGGCTTTTACAGTTGTGTTTGGTAAATTATAAGTTGCTCCACAACACATTTAATTACTCACCATGTAAAACGTGTTTGAGTTCAAATTGGGGGCAGCAGTTTGCAATACCACTTTTTGACAGCAGGTGGTAGCATTGACCGAGTTTCATTTATAAGCAGCTGTGTTAATTTGTAAAACTTCTATTAGTCACAATAAAGGTGTTGATAAATTCATTTCAGCGCACGTACACTTTGAAAAAAACAAAAACAAAACACGGCTTATACACAGGGTTAAAAATATAAGAAATAAACGGTGGGGGTGAAATTGACATTATGGTTAAAAAGTGGGCAGACAGGGCATAAACACTATGCGGTTGTTAAGGGCCACAGCCGTCAGGTGGGGGGCCACATGATCAGAAAGGTACCGGGGTTAATCAAGTCATTTAAACATTCTGAGGTCTGCATGCACGCTATGAGCTTTATATGTAATGTGAAGTCAATATTCAGCTTCTTTTATCTCACATTTGAGACATTTGGTGAAAACAGAATGGCAGAATGACAACATTTGTGCTCAAAAAGCAATCTTACAAAATTTCATTTTAGACTTGTTTTCTACACTTATATAGGATTACTGTATTCATATCCTATTTCAAGCACCAAAACAGTTCATTCTCATGACTGAAGGTGTGTTTTCACAAGAGATTTGAAATTTTTCACAAAAAGCAGACCTCAAATTTCCAGCATTTGGCCTAAATTATTTCTTTATACAGTGTTCTAGGACAAATTGAAATTGGCCTCAGTGTGCTTACAGCAGAGGTTCTAATATTTAGACATAAAACACTTGAGTATTGATCTGCAAGTAGAAAGATACATTTAAGAAAATATGTAAAAGCCGAGAAAATGGCCTCAAACCTCAGAGGGCATAATAAACACGTCTGTATTCAGTTTTAACCAGTGATTTGGTGTTTGCGCTTAGAGTGCAGGGCCACAAACAAAAATCTTGTTTAGTATAGGGCCACCAAAATCCTAGGGCCGGGCCTGAGAGCAGAGGACAACTTACCGTACACCCCCCGCCCACTTGCTGATGAGTTTCACTCGGCCTGCACTAGTGTTTTGATCCACTGCTCGGCTAAGAAGCAGCAGCAGGGCAGGCAGACATGATGGCGATGGACTGGTGGATATCCGGCTGACGCTGCCAGCCAGCCAGCCAGCCAGGAGCAATCCTGCTGCTGCTGCTAGTGCGAAAAACGACTTCGTTGTTCAAAGTACGACAGGAGGGGAAAACAAATCTCGCCGAAGCTGGCAGCGTTGTACGGGACTCGGTTCCTCTCGGAGGACATTATGGAGGTGACGGCGGAGGGAGAGGCGGAGGAGCGCAGGTGAGTGAGATGACACCCGGGGCTGTGGGCTTTTAGAGCCGGGTGGCCGCCGAGCTAACGCTGACACTGACAGTGGAGACATAAACAAACAAAACTAGAATCTACATCCCGAGAAAAACACTTTAGTAAGCCCACCAGGACTGAAAATAACCGATAATACAAGATGAGTTAACACGAAACATGTCGGTTTGTAAGTTAGCTGGTAACTTAGCAATGCTAGGCTAACATACTCTGACATGTCAAGGTTTGACAGCTTTGAGGTAAAAACATTGGCTATGCGGCTTCCACACATGCCTCATCCAAAGGGTCAAGCTTTTGTTCAACTAGCCTTTTGTGAAAGTTTTTACAGCGTCAAAGCAGCATTGTTGTTATTTTTTAACCGTTAAGGCATTATTAATAACGAGCTAATGGGTAACTGTTAGCTTAGCCACCGCTTAGCTCGGTGGTGCTAACAGCTAAGTGGCTAGCTGTCAAATGAAGTTGACGTTTCTAGCTGTTAATCTGTCACAGGACGATTTTTTACACATTCATTACAGGAGTTATCGGTCTACGACTGAGGTTTATATAATGGAATAATACAACCTCGATGCTTGTTTGGTTTCAGGCAGAAATTAATGGCAAATTTACTTTTTTGTGTGATTGGGAGTGGTGTCTTGAGTAAATGCTGCACATTATCAATAAGCGTGCTGGTAACCAGAGTCTAATGCTGTGTCTTTTCACCCTGAAGAGTCAACATGTAGTGTACGCATTGTTTTCATTTCAATAGTTTGAGTATTTAATGTAAAAATCCCTAATTTGATAGGCAAAAATGAGTACACAAGTCAGAGAGATTGGGGACCACTGATTTTCCTTTGTAATTTGTTTTTTGAAATGACTATCATGCTTTTTTTTTTATATCATTCATGTTAAATCTCAAAAAACAAAAAAGTAGTATATTGTGCTATCTACTTAACTAAAAGAGTACAGTTATTATCTTTAAGGTCAGACTGTGTAAACAAATCAGTTTTGACCCTTGACACACACACACACACACACACACAGACACACACACACCTGTAAACACAAACACTAAGACAAGAGTTGCAGTGCTGTAAGGTTAATCTTTAACCTTAGCAACATCTTTGAGCCTTGTGGAATTTTACCCCTTCACGTGCGACACACACACACACACACACACACACACACACACACACACACAGACCTCTGTTGAGTAGATGCACGCTCTAATATGCGGAGAATGCCCCCTAACATTCACCTCCCTCTCTCGATGTTACATGATTAGTTACCTCGGCAGCTGAACTCGTGATGCTGCTGCTCTTCATAAGAAAAGACTTGTTTTCATTAGTGCAGCACTGTTCATAGGTTTTATGTTTTTCAGCTGCTCATCTTCTGTACATTTCCACTATCTTTGCTTGAGATACAAACTTTTGTATTCCAGGAAAAGAAAATTGAGAAATGTCTTTTACTGTTGTGCTTGTGTTGTGTCCGACTTTGGACCTTCAAATTACAACCTAATGACATATTTTATAGCTGACTTTTACATCTGTGTTTTGCATTCAAGGAAACATCAAATGATAAACAAAAGTGTGAGATGGCCATTTAAATCATGCCCTCTCGTTTTATTGGTCGCCTCTCTAGTTTCCTGCTTTACTGCTAACCTTTGGCAAAAAAAAAGAGGAAATCCTAGAACTGGGACAGCTTTGTGGTTTGTTGGAGAGAGTGATCTGATATCTCTCAGTTTTGTATCTGACACTGAGCAGCAGCTTTCCATAGCTGTATACTAAACAGTCTTGCACATTTGCAAATGCTAAAAAAAGGATATGCTAATACCATTAAACCAAGCGGTAATGTTCATGAGTCACTGAGTTAAGTCAGGTAACGTAACTGCTGAAGATGCAGATTGAGATTTCGGGAAGTGTTTTTCTTCTTGTGAGTAATGATTTTTAGGCCACAGTGCTGCTAACACCAGCACTTCTTTACGCCGTTCCTCATTCCTAAACTTCCTGCCTCACTCCTTCCTGCTGTCATGTCCTCCTTTCAGGAGGGAGCAGTGGAAGCTGCTGTCCAGTCTGAAGACCACAGTGGAGGGTCTTGTGTCCACCAACAACCCCAACGTGTGGTCACGTTACGGCGGCCTGCAGCGGCTCCACAAGGACATGAACAACATCCTCAGCCACGGACTGAAGAATGAGCAGGTCAGCACATCGGACTGATACCACTCTCCCTTTTGTAGACATTTATTTTGTTTACAGACTGCACAAAAAACAGCTCAACTTGGGCAGATTAAGATTAGCGTTTGTTGAACCTGAATCCATACATTTATTGTTCTGCATACACCACACTGTCAGACAACAACACTGACTATCAGACAACAGCAACATTGGTTGGCTCAGTGTTTGGCAATAGCCCATGTAACTGAAATGCAGGGCAATACAAGACAAATATCACTGACATCCCAGTATAAATATAGATTAATCCTTTAGTTAAAAAATAGAATTTACATTACCAGTGAACAGAGGTATTTTGGCACATGCTTTACCTGTGTAGTGTTGACATCATGAGGCAGGTGTTACCTTTCATCATCTTTAGACTGACTCAAATTCAGGGAAAAATACTGAAATACATGATACTCCCTCTGCATGGTGACTCATTGTATTCATTGACGCTCCTCTTCTCTGTATCTGGACCATGCTAACCC
Source organism: Trachurus japonicus (assembly GCF_045865225.1). NCBI lineage: Eukaryota > Metazoa > Chordata > Actinopteri > Carangiformes > Carangidae > Trachurus > Trachurus japonicus. Next base: position 19,315,122 of record NC_140910.1, read on the forward strand.
CTGGTTTTGTGTTGCAGGTGTACTACAAGCAGAGAGACTACTGGCCATTTGTATGGTGTGTTCGCTACATCAGCCCTCACCTTGCCTCACACGTTGAACAGGTACGGTCACTAGTAGTCACTTCCAGGATGGCATTTAAATATGTATAATTTGCAACAAGCGGGAAGTTTGAATACATGCTCGCCATAAAAGGTACAAAGTTGGTCTTGGCATCTTCTTAAAATAGAAATTTGAATTGTTGCATTAAACAGCGTCAATTTTCCCTGACCTTCAGATCCCAAACTTTGATGGACAGTTTTCATCACATCTCTCTAGAAATGTGTACACTGGTACAATGGCACAAGTATCATATTCTTATCAACTTGAGAAATATTAATCTCTCAGGAGTTGAATTAGTAGTGAGGCTTGTTAGTTAGAAAGTAAAATTAGCAGTGTCGCATCACTAATGTTGTTGTTGAAGGGGAAAATGAGTCACTGACAAACTTGTAACCACAACTGTGATGGGTTTTTCACAGTGGCTTTATTTATCTCCTAAGTATGAGTCATCTTGTTGCTTTGGTTTGTCTCAGGGTTTAAAACAGCACTGGAAAATGTAAGAACTTTTTAGGTTCCACATTTACTGAAGACAAGTGGCTTGTATGTTTCAGTTCTGTAATTTCACAGACAACTGATAAAGTGTGTTGCCAGTGCATTTGTACCCAATCTTATTTCTTAAATCTGTACCAAATCTGTAAGAGGGAGCAAAGTGGTGATTTATCATATGGTTTGGTTGTGGTCTTTGTTGACCCCATCAACCACAACAACTCATCATTTAGCTAATAAATGGTCCTTGGCTTTACTCATTCGACAATGAAAGTAGATATATATTGAATTTGAGAACCTGTCTGTCTGCAGGACAAAAAAAACCCAAACAGTTCCTCCTTGTGTCACACTGTAGCGTTGACCTCGACAGAGTCACTACACTTCCTGGATTCCCGGTATTAAGTTTTTGTTTTGGAGAACAGTCATCCTTCAACTCCAGTCCCTTCTGTTAAAAACCGCAGACAATATTATGCAACAGCAAACAGACCTGGAGTAGTCAGGATCTAATCTTCTTTTACACTAATTACTGTCCAGCAGGGCTTGCAGCTCATTCAGCTGTGATGCAATCACCATGTGACGATTTGTTGTTGATGTCTCGCCTGCCCTCGAATAGTTCTGTGCTGATCATGTTTCCTTCACTCACTGCATACTCTGTTCACACTGTCAAGATGATTGTGTGCATCGTACCATGTTTAAAGCCTGTTTTACTACTACTGGGCTGCACACAAACAGCAGCATGTTTGGCGTGAATAGAAGATTTAGTTAGTTTGGTAGTAGAGTGCAGCCAAAGAAACGTCCACCCAGGGAAGAAGATCCCATGACACTGGCTGCCACGTGGTTTAATTAACAGGGTGGACAATAAAAACAAAACGAAGTGAAGAAGTATTAAAATATAGTCTTTGTACTGAAATGAAAAGCATGCTTTTATCATTTCCTCACAGATCTGTTTCACATTTCTCTCTCACCCGCTCTCTGTCCCTCTCCGCCTTTCTTGTCCGTCCTCAGTTCAGTCACCTGGAGCCGGTACTGAGCAGCGGGATGCAGAGTGCTGGAGAGAGCTACAAGGCCGAGCGCTGGCTGCTCCACAGCTTACAGGTTCACAAGCTGTCGGCTCAGCTCCGACCTCTGCTCAGGCATCTGGGACATACACGTAAATACTACAATGGTGAGTTGTCTAGTTTAATATGTAAGAATTTGTTGTGGACTTCTCAACTGTATTCGGTAAGACACAGCTAAAATCGGTTTCTCTTCTGCTATTCCCTGTCCATCTTTTCCGGTGCAAACTTCTGTCTTCCACTTTCTCTTTCTTCACGTCTTAACTTTTGCTTTACTGTTAATTGATCCCCCTATCTAATCTCATTATCCCTCTTTGTCTCCTTCTCTGCCTCTCTCTTCTTTTATCTCTCTTATCTTTCAGATGATGCCTTTCTGCTGAGTGAGCCCCATGTGACCGCCATGTTTCAGTGTCTGGAAGCTGTGGAGCAGAACAACCCCAAACTGCTCGCCCAAGTAGACACCGTTGGGGTAGGTCTGATGCAATTATGTCATGATGTGTCATGAGCACTACTGATGATGATTTAAAAATACGTTTTTTATGCCCCCCCCCCCCCTCTCTCTCTCTCCAGCTATCCCCTCTGAAGGGCCCACCATGTCTGGGTCTGTTAAAGAGCCAGAGCCTGTGTGTGTTGCCAGGGGCCGGTGGGGCCTGGAAGAGCCGCGACTCGGCCCCCCGAGGAGAATCTCTAAACCGTAGACTCACCACCTCCAACTGCTCTCTGCGAGAAGCAGTCGCTACCAGCCACAAATCCGGGAACACTATGGGAGATGGATCCCAAATCAGCAACAACAGCACAAGTGAGCAAATGCCGAAGGGTGATAGTGGAGTTTTTTTTTATGAGTTTTGTAGGGTTGGTGGGGCTTCATGGCTTTTTTGTGTATAGGCTGAATACTTACAGATTTTTACTATTCATATGGTCACTTCATAGCCGCAAGTAAAGGTAGGCAGAAAGTCTGGTAATTACTGTTTAAAAGGTTCACATAAAACACACATTTAAATGTCATGGATTTTTATATAATCTGGGGTTTTTCAATGTTTGTGTTTATGTGATATCAATGACATGCTCACGTGGAGCACGCTTCGGCTCATGGGAGATCAAATCTTGAACTTTGTCGTTACAATATTTGACCATGTGGATTTGTGGTCAGTTTTAAGGAATGGGATTTAGTGAGAGAATCCCACTAGATCATTTTCAGTCAACAGTCCCACTGAAGAGGATCAGGCTTGAGAAATGACAGATTTCTAGGTTGTTCAACAAGGAAGCAAACGGAGGGAAAATGGTCACTATCCTGTTATCAGTAGATAGACAGATACAGGGGATGGTGTCAGGGCATTGGCGCTTTTTTCACTAGCACGGCGCGGGACGGCTCTACCCGTTTTTTTCCCTTTTCCACTAGCCCTTAGCACCTGGTACCTAGTAGTTTTTTGGTAACGCCTCAGCCCGGTTTCCAAGCGAGCCAAGGCGATACTAAAACATGACGTCAGCCGACTGCCTTCCACTGACTGGCCAGAGCGTCGTCACTGGAAGAGTTGCAATGCGACCACTGATCTTTACTGAGATTGTTGTTATTCCGTCACCTGAGTTAAATGAACCACGCTGTGGTCCATAATCGAGGTGCAGACGAGTGAGTTTGGAGCTGAAGAGAGGATTAAAAAAAGAGAGTGAGACAACGCAGCCGTAGCTGCTGTGATATGATGACCCCGCCCACACTGAGGAGGAACTATGAAGAACTCAGTTGTAATGGAAAAGCACCTAAACCGAGTAGAGCCGAGCCGAGCCGAGCCGTGACTGTGTAGTGGAAAAGCACCATATGAATGGACTACAGTTTGTCTGTGAATAGTCTGACTGACCTCACAATACAGAGGCCTGATTGTTTCTGAACAAGGCCAGATATTGAAGAATTCGTTGATAAAGCCAATGTCCTGAACTGGCTCACTAAAATGAATGAAACCAGCTTGGACTGGTTCTGAGCACTGAGCACATTTTGACAATAGGATTTCCTTTTGGAAAAGTTGCAAAAGCATACTTCTTAACCCCTCTTTTCTCATCTATACGTTATGTTGTAGACACTACCTCTTCAGCCAGCAGCCCGGGACCGGCCTGGGTGTGTGTGTCCAGACCAGGGGAGAGCGAGTGGGGAGTGACCACCCCTCCTGGCCCTGTCTCCATCCCCTCTATCTCCCTAACAGAGTCTCCCACGCCCAACTCTCCTCAGCAAGAGACCGGAGACTCGGGTGATGGCGACTATGATGATGGTCCAGAATACCTGGCTATCGGTAACCTGGGACAACGCAATCGCCGTGAGTCCCAGAGCTCCACCCACAGTAGTGAGCAGGCCGAGCACCCAGACCAGTCTCTGGAAAGGAGTTCCCAGGCCCTGCCCCCACCCAGACGCTCATCTTTTTCCGAGGGCCAGAGGGGGCCGAGTCGTGGTTCCCGAGGACACACCCGCTCCTTTTCTGACACAGGGATCAATCAGAAACTCAGGAATGGTGAGTAAACATGGAGGTAACTCATTTGACAACAGGGGCTGCCCTCCATCTGTGTATGTTAAGGTCGAATTGAAATCAAAGTGTGGTTTCCAAGCCACTGTTTTTATCATTAAATATTTTCAATAAACTTTAAGACTCAAAGGGATAATAGTTTAAGAAAGTAGGTGATATTAACATCTATTCAGCTGTTCTATTCTGCACAATGCCTGAAGTGTTATACCTGAGTAGTGTGTGTTTATTTGTAGCTGTGCAAGATGTGATAACGCCACATTCTCGCTCTCTTGGGTGCACACTTCCTGTCTGACGCTTATTAACATCTCTACTCTTTGCTCGCTGTTTCCTCTTCTTGGCTTGAGGTAACTTTCTCTCTGTCTGCTCTATTTCTTTCGTGTCTTTTTCTACTGTTTTGTGCGAAGGAGGGGGCCACCGAAAAATCACCATAATAATAGAAGATCCAGTTGCAGGTTGGCAGTGCAGTTTCACTGTGCTCCATCTCTTTCTTGACCCCTCCCACCCCTTTCTTTATTTTTTCTCTGCATGGTGACAAACGCCTTCCATCCCTCTCATTTTCAAGGTTCATAATATGTGCTTTTGGTTGTTGAATTTTTTTTGTGTTGGTTCTTGATGTGATGAAGCCATAAATGATCACAGTCACTGTTGTATTGTTCATGCACACATTTTTCACGACATATCAGAACGACATATTCATTTTCACTCTTTCAAGAATTGAAAGTGTTCCTTTCACTAAAGTTTTGCCATTGTCTGTAATGTAACAATTCATTTTTACATGTAAAAGATGGTAAATAACAGCAGGAGCTTGAAAAAGCTACTTTAAAAATGTAATAACTATACAGTGTAAGTTAAAGGGATACTTTTTAATTATTTTTTTTTACGATAATTCACCAATTTTCTACTCACTGTCATGCCAAGGAAGGGTTTGGAGAACTTTCGGAGTTATCAAAACGCTTTTGTAGTTCCAGGGGGGGTCCGGCTGGCAACAGATTTTCATATAATGGCGGCGGATTGTGCTCACTCGTCCAAAACACACGCTATGAAACATCCAAATACCTCCATACTGTTCGTCCGTACTGACCCAAGTGTCCTGAAGCCACGACATGAAAAAGTTGTTTGGAAAAAAATAATTAGATCTCTGTTTTTAGCCTTGTTATAGTAGAAGCTCCCAGTGGCTCTGTTGATGTTTGTGCGCATGCGTGAGATTTGCTGCGAGATGTTTGTTCGTCGTTGTAAACCATTGGATGTATGATGTAAACACGGAAGTTAGTGTGTGTTTTGGACTATTCAAAAGTGAGCACTATCCACCGCCATTATATGAAAATCCATTGCCAGCCGGACCCTCCAAAAGCGTTTTTGATTCCTTGGCATGACGGTGAGCAGAATTGGTGAATTATTGATTTTGGGTGAAGTATCCCTTTAATATAAGTTAATCTTTCTTTGGTAAAGGAGAGTACTGAATCTGTGCATTCCTAATTAAATTATACACACTGACCCATATTGACAAAGGTCAACACTCAGCATCCATATGTGTTTCTGCATGCAATCAAATGAACCAACCCCATTGATTTCATTGATTGTTTGACACAAATGCTGTGATACAATCAAAGCAGTGTTTAACCAGTTGCTGTCCCTGCTCTGAGTATAAATGACGATGCATGCTCCTGTTGGTTTTTAAGAATTCGTTATTGATTTTATTGACTCTTGCTTGTATGTAATGAGAGGCCGTTAACATGGACTCTTTGTCCCTCAGAGTCGGCAGGCGACGACTGTTGCATGAAGGACTACAGCCCCTTCTCAAATCAGCGTAGTGATTCCAGCACCTCCAGTTCCCTCTACATGGAGTCACGTGAGTCCTCTGATATTCTTTTTTGCTGTACTTAAAGGGATAGTTCAACATTTTGGCAAATTGGCCCATTGCCATAATCGCTATAGTCATAGCAGTAGGTTCATTACCTTTAATTGTAGGTGTAAGCTATTTTCAGTACGGCGGAGCGCAGCAGCAGGCTGCTCAGAGCTACGCTATGAAGGCTAAGGGAATTTCTTGGTTTCCCTCATTAAACTCATCAAATTCAACATCCCAAAACTCCACAGCGCTTTTGTAGACAAGTTGTGGCCTGCACAACCACCACGCTATGAGATAATGACGGAACGATACGAAACGGAGCCGTTTTCGAGGTAAATACAGGGTAAATACGGAGACTGCTTGCTGAAAAACTGTCCCTGAACGCAACGCGCATCAGCGGTTTTGTATGAATTTACCTCGAAAACGGCTCCGTTTCATATCGTTCCGTCATTATCTCATAGCGTGGTGGTTGTGCAGCTCACAACTTGTCTACAAAAGCGCTGTGGAGTTTTGGGATTTTGTATTTGATGAGTTTAATGAGGGAAACCAAGAAATTCCGTTAGCCTCCATAGCGTAGCTCTGAGCAGCCAGCTGCTGCGCTCCGCCGTACTGAAAATAGCTTACACCTACAATTAAAGGTAACGAACTTACTGCTATGACTATAGCGATTATGGCAATGGGCCAATTTGCCAAAATGTTGAACTATCCCTTTAATAATGTTCTGCAGTTAGCATTTAACGTTTCAGCACTTTTTAATGCATTTCAAACTCATCCATGTTTCATCATCAACATAAAATAATTAATTATAATCATAAACATAACTGATAAAATAACAGATGAAATGTCTTTTGTAGTAATCTACTGACTGTTTTAAATTTAAATGAGAACTTAAATGCATGAAGAAGTGGGACAGGATAGCTGACATGACTGGTTTGAAAAAATACATTTCAGTTCCTTCATGTGAAAGTAGGAAATGTGTCAACTGGTCCATGAACATGACGCCATGGACCCTGAGCAGGAAGGTCAGAGAAAGGTCGTTAGGCGTGTTCATGTGTGTGAAATCTTTAAGGCCACAGTATTTATAGTAAAGTTTATCTCAGCAGACATGGCGCATTGTTTAAATGTTTTTAAATTTGATCGAATGGTAATAATCCCACCATTGTATCGCTGGAGTGCTTAATGTAATGATGCTCTGTTGTGTTTGTTTTGGGTTCTTCAGATGGGTCCCAGCACAGCAGCGTGTCAGACGGGATGTTCAGGAAGCCATCAGAGGGCCAGAGCCTCATCAGCTACTTGTCAGAGCAGGACTTTGGCAGCTGTGCTGACCTCGAAAAGGTCAGGGCTCAGTCTGTTTAAACCCATGATTATTGGTGCTGGTGCTAATTGATCAGTCACTTTATCAATTATCAATTTAGTCTGACTCCATTTGTATACCCTTTTAATGCGAGCTTTACAAATGATGGTGTGATTAGAAGAACTCAATAGTAAAAGTACATTGAAGTGAGGTGTCTCCGTTTGCTAATTTCTAATTTTATTTTTGTATAGGAGAATGCTCATTTTAGCATTTCAGAGTCCCTTATTGCAGCCATAGAGCTGATGAAGTACAACCTGCGGCGTCAGGAGGAGGAGGCCGAAGAGGAGGGAGACAGCGATTGTGAGATTCAGCAGCTCAAACAGAAGATCCGCCTGCGCAGGCAACAGATCCGTCGCAGCCGCCTGCCGCCCTGCACGACCCAGCACAGTAAGTCGACAGCATCAGAAGCAGAGGCGGTTAGATTGAGATAAGAAAAAAAACATGTGTATTAGTGCACAATGTTTCCCTCATATGAATCTTGGTCGACAGATATTTTATATTACTGTTATTTTATTCTCTTTTGAAGGTGACAGAGCTTCATTAGATTTCTTTCACAATGACATATCTGTTGTAACACACTAACTTTCACAAATATACAAAGAGATCCTGACATATGCATTAATCTACAGAGAAACACAAGATAATCTAATGAATGGACACTTGAGGCTAGAGTCCCTGATACTAATGGACATGAATGTGCTACAGTATATCACATGTTCTAAAATATTATGGTTTCTTGATAAAACATATTAGAAATGATTAGGGTTCATGTTCGTATATAATCTATAATAAACATCATTGATGGTTTTGCAAAAAGGAAATACAATTTGCACAAGTTGACAGTTTGCTTTTAGTTATTTTGAGACTCTCACTCAGGTTAGACGTCAACTTATGTCAGTTGTCATTTACTTGTGTTGATTTCTGTCTGTTCATTTTGTCTCATTCTCTATTTTGTATCTTTCTCTTTTGTCTCTTCTGCAGTTTTTCACTCCACTGACAGTGGAGGCTCCAGGAGGAGCTCTCAGGACTCCTACCAGGGCCTGTCTGACTCCGGCTCAGCTGAGGAGGTGGAGGAGTGTGAACTGAGAGGTATAGAGAGGGAATGAGGGAGGGAGCATAAGGGAAGCCTATACAGTAGGCGGAAAGAACACATAAATGAATTTGAGCTTGGAACATTTATGGAAAAATAGCATTCACTATACAAATGAAAACTGCATAAGAATCCATTATCCATCTGTGTGAATGTGTTCCAGTCATAATTCATAACCTCATTACCACACTGTCTATTACTCACCAAGCATGTCATGTTTTACCACAGCCCATAAACATGGACCTGTACAATGTCTGCAGTCTTTTCGACAGTAAATTGATTTTCTTGAGCCGTTTATGTTTCTATTTATACAGAGGTTACAGTCATGGAGTTGACATATCTAGGATTATTAGGGTCACTATATTCAAAAGGTGTGGCTGGTGTTGGAAAGCTTCCTCTGTTTTCCAGGCAGTTGATTTAAAAAAACAAAACAAAATCCCTCTGAGTTTAGGAAGCAGATGCCTGTTGTTGTTTTGTATGACCAATAGTAACCACAAGAAACTAATCAATAACATTTGGTGGTATCTGAACATGTAATGCTTTGATTCTATTAACATGGGTTGTGGAATTTTGTGTGCACGTACCTTGTGTTTCACTGTGTATAACTGCACGTCCCAGTACTGCAGCGTGCATATCGACAAGTGTGTTGTATCTTGGAGCTGTTATAACTTAACCCGCATGATTTCTACATGTACGGTATCGGTGCAGTATACTGTACAGTGTATTTTTTCCTGTGACACCGAGGCACAGCTCTGTGGAGTGTTGAAATGTCTGTGTGTGTGAGGTGATGGTTGTGTCTGAGTGTTAGTTTCTGTCTCTCAGATGGCTGTGAGGGTCAGTCCCTGCTGGCGGTGTCTCAGAACGGCCTCTCCCTGTCACTCGCCTCCCTCTTCTCAGGTATCTGCAGGCTGGACGAGTGGGCGAAGCTCCACAGATACATACAGACTGTTTACTGAAGCCGTGCTCCTCTGACAGGAAGCTGGTGGCTTCTCTCCAAACTGAGAATCTCCTTTTTTAATAGGAATTTTAAAGAATTGGGCAGAAACGATTAGTAGGATGGAAAAAAAACCCACAAGGGATTTGCAAATTGAGCTGATCTGGACTAGATAATCACAATGATTCATAACTGCATCCAATTCCTTTGGATAATCAAACCTCTCACAGTTGGAAATAAAAACAATCCCGCCTCCAGATACGTAAAATCCAAATTATTACAGCTTACAATTATTGCAGCTAATGATCTGTCAATAATGAGTTATTTTCCTTAAAATTAAATGATGAACTAATATGTTTAGCATTTGAAACAGTCACAGTAGTTGTGACTCAAGTCACTTAAGTGGCTGTGTTACTCATACGGTTCTCCAGTATCCTCCAAAAAATCTTGGCAGTAGTGGTGGGGAATCCTGTAAGTTTTCAGTTTGGAGTGGAGCCAGCTGCCTCCTCGCATCTGCTGAATTGTGCACTTGGCTGTTTGTGTTGGTGCTTGTTGCTTCAGGGTTTTGGTGGTGCAGGAGGACAAATGTGCCTGTGCAAGTCAGGGATTGTGGAGGTTCATGGGAGGAGATGAATGAAATAACAAGTGGCATTTTGTGACTGTAACTACAGGGTTTATAAACTAATTTATCCATCCATCTATCCATCCACCCACCCCATTATTCATTATCTTCAAAGCTGTCCCAGTGAGAATGAGGTGTGAGTGCTGTCACATAAATCTTTCCACCGTGTTCCTTTCAAAGTTAAATGTCAAACCAGAAGCTGTTGTCTCTCTTTTTTGAAAAAAACAAACAAACAAAAAAACTGTGGCTTTTATTCTGATAGATCGTGAAGTACAGACTGTGTTGTCTGAACCCAATTATGAACCGGACTGCATCATTTTAGATCTGGAAAAATGCATTTCACAATTTAATGTCTTTTTAGCTGTCTGCCTGGTATCCCCAAATGATTTTTACAGACTGAATCCTCTAACCAATATAACCTAAATCTAGTAACCTAATCACAATGAAAACAGTGTGTTAAAACTGAAAGAACAAATACACAGAAAAATAGGCTGTCACTATTTTTTGTGTATGCAATGATAAGAAATAGAATTGTAGGTAATAATTTCTCACAAAAACAGATCACATAATTTACCTGTTGCCTATTAAATGAATATTTTTTGGGAACACTTTTAATCATCCTTAAAATAATGTCATGTTATTGATATGAAGATATTTGATTTAAGAAATTTGTAATTGATTTAGTTGGGTTTTGAGTTTTGATGATGTCATAGTTTATACAGTATACCAGTGGTGGTTTTGATTGATGCACCACATACTGTAGGTAAAGGAAGGTAAATGGATCAATGATATCTTCTCACCTAATGCCAAATAATATTTCACAGTGACACTAATCCCCCCCCACTCTCAAATTGTGCTGCAATTGCACCTCACCTCTCTGGACACAGAATTACTGACAGTCAGTCTTTTTGTACCACTGATGAAACTCTGTGCAGTGGTATCACTTTGTAGTTCACACTATTCCCAAACCATCTGTACAAATGAGGTCAGAAAATGATTATGTGGTCAGATGACTTGCACTCACTGTTTAGGCCAATCACCTGATTTTCTTTGTTTAATCAATCCAGAAGGAAATACTGTATGCCTGTAGATGACCAACAAAAAAAAAGCCATTTGTTAATTCCTGTTGATGCCAAGCTTGCTTATCCCACTCTCTGCTGCTGCGCTGCTGAGACAGCTCTTCATCTAACCAGTATTTTATGTGAGCAAACAGAAGCTGCTGTAGTTCTAACAATCCACATAGGCGGTCGGTCTCCTGTTCTGCCAAAGCTCTCCTGCTTCATGTCTTTGCTTACTTCACATATTGTTTGTGGAGGGCTATCTACTGTACTCCACCACTGAATGTCTTTGGCTTCTCTGCAAGCTACGAGCTAGAATAGATTTAGAATATGCCTGAACTTAATCAGATGTGATTTCACTATGTCAAGGACTTTCATCCCAGTAGGGACAGGAAACTAGACTTCCTGGATTTGTCTTACATTTGTATCCCTGATCACATCTCAACACCGCTTAGCTGTATGCAAATGATGACACTTTACCTGTGCTGAAAATTAAACACCACCCACCAGCTGGTACAATTGTATCTCTTCTTCACTTTGAACATCGCAAAATTTGGATTTATTTGCACAGCTAATGACGATCACCTAGTCTGTGTGGGTGGTGGGGTGGGTAAAAGTGTTTCCTCTCTTTGTGTCTGTCTCTGCTCCTCTGTGTTCAAGTCTCTGTTATTTTACTGTTGTTGTGTCCTATAGATGCAGACATAAAGCGCAGTGTGAGCTCCAGCACCAGGTCTTTTCTCAGCTCAGATTCCATGTAAGTAACACACATGACATTTTTCATAGCACATATCATTATCACTAGATCTACTCAGACAAAAAAAACAATGGATAAAAAACAAAGAAAGACTTCAGCAGGGACTTTCATGAAAAATTCTTTTGAGGCTGTATTAACCACATGGGGGATTTTATGTCTGCACTTGTAAAATCTATTCTCTCCTCTGTGTGCTTTCAGCTCTCCATCCTTCCTTCAGTCCAACTCTGCTGAGTCAGTAGCCATGGGTTTGCTCAGGCAGTTTGAGGGCATGCAGCTTCCTGCAGCCTCGGAGCTTGACTGGCTGGTCCCAGAACACGACGCTCCACAGAAGGTACAAAATGTTGTTGTTGTACATCCTGTATGGTGCTTGGAGGAATATCAAAATCCACTCATGTCACTCAAAAGTGAACACAAGGGCAAAACTAAGCTCTGGCCTCACATGACTCCTCTTTGCTGTATCTAAGTTGCTGCCCATTCCCGACTCGCTGCCAATTTCACCTGACGACGGCGAACACGCAGACATCTACAAGTTAAGAATTCGTGTCCGAGGCAACCTCGAGTGGGCACCGCCTCGGCCGCAGATCATCTTCAACATTCACCCTGCCCCAAAGTGAGTCCGCATCGTGTTTTTCCGTCACTCACTATTGTTCACTTGGTTCTGTTTTAATCAGCCATTCACTTGTTCTTTATTTGTTGTCTAAATGAAGTCTAGTATGAAGTATTTGCTAATAAACTACAGAGTACAGCAAAATTTGACAGGTCAGGAATTTACATGAATTTTCTGGTTTGGCATTGATAATAGGGATGAGCATTTCAAGCAAAAGTACTATTCGATAATCGCGGGGTAATCGATTATTAATCGACTAGAGTTTCACACAGAACTTTCTGGTGGAGTCTTTCCATGTTTCTCCTTCTGCGACAGTAAAAAGGGAACATTTACATTTTTTCAGACAAGACGATTGTCTCATAAACTATTCAATTTTTTTTTAACTGAACGACTATTCGACTATTCGAATCAATCCCTAATTGATAATGAGGCTGTCACTTTTGCAGTTAATGAGAGAGTATCAACTGAGTGGAGACACGGTGACTGTAATCTGATTTGTCATGAGCTCTGAAGTGTCTTATGTTTTCCAAGGAAGCTGCTTCCAGCAGTCTTCACGTTGTTTGTTGTAAAACAGTTTCATCTAATTGACCTTTAAATCTGTTGACCATTTCTAAATTTGTTGGGTACATTCATTCTTATTACCCTGAAAAAAGGTCAGACCACTTTCCTCACTCTGTGAGAAATGATTGTTACCACAATTTTTTTCTGTTTTTCAGGAGGAAGATAGTTGTGGCGAAACAGAACTACCGGTGTGCTGGATGTGGCACTCGCATCGACCCAGGTGTGACCAACAGTCCCAGAAAAACCATATTAAGATACTTATTTGAATATGTTTAGATTCAAATGGTATTAGTGAACATACATTTCTGTTTACATTTACAGTTTCTGTTCGTGTTTTTGTTATAATTTCACAACAGAAAGTGCAACTGTAAGACTCCACTCTGACCATCTGGTCTGAAATGTGTCATCGCAGTGCTGTTATGTATAAAAAGACAGTGTGGAGAATTTTTTACTTACTCAAACTCTTACCTCTGCCCTGCTTTTGTTTCTGCTGCCTTTCCCAACCTCAGACTATATTAAGCGACTGCGTTACTGTGAATACCTCGGCCGTTACTTCTGCCAGTGCTGCCATGAGAACTCCCAGGCCGTGGTTCCGGGACGAGTGCTGAGGAAGTGGGACTTCAGCAAATACTATGTCAGCAACTTTGCTCGGGACCTGCTGAGCAAGATCGCTGGAGACCCGCTGTTCAACCCCAATGACATCAACAGTGGCCTGTACAAGAAGAACAAAGCTCTGGAGGCTGTCAGGGTGAGTACATGGAAAGCACTGACCAAGTGGTTCAAAATATTAACTGTGTAATTTTTCTTTTCTCTATTAACTGTAGTGGGAATCCCAGCACCAATAACAAGTTTCAATTCTGTTTCGAGAAGTCTCCTAATTGTAAAATAGCAAACTTGTGACAGATTTTGCTGCTTAAAATACCCACATTATCTTGGTGTTTAATCAGAATGAATGGAGCCATTCATGTCATTAGTGAACTGCCCTCGGTGGTTAAGATGAGGCTAAAAAAAGCTCAGAGTTGCTACACGGTGCTTAGCAGTAGCACAAATGTCCAAACATTTAAACGATACAGTATGTTCGGCATTACTTTTAGTGTTTGAAGTGTTTTACAAATGTAAGCAGACGGAAAACCTTTGAAAGAAGTGCTATGAGATGTACTTTCTTTTCACTGTCACACTGGCTGTGTGATCTACTTCCATGTAGTCTAATTCTGTAAAAGAGTTCAAATTTAATTAGGTGAGCGCTAGTGTGCACAGTTCATTTAGATTCAGAACACCTGATTGAGTGATATGGTAGCCACTAGATCTGTGCTAAAAAAGCAAGAATATGCATTTAAACCCTATTATTGATACATGTACAAATGCATATGGTTGTTTTCAGTCGATACAGCTCTTACCTGCTTGTAAATGAAAAGAGGGGAAGTTTAATATTTCCTCTGTCAACTATAAAATACCGTAAGTGAAGCTGTTTGTAATTGTCTTTTGAATTAACCAAGGGGTTTTCTTTCCTTTTTATCGTTTAGGTTTTGAGGGTGAAGCTGTTTCACATGAAAAATCTCTTCAAGACCTGTCGTTTTGCTAAAGAGTAAGAGATGTGTTTGATTCTCAAGTTTCACAACACATTTGACATCATACTAAATTAAGCTCCATCACCATTGTGTCTGTTTGTCTTGTGTTCCTCAGGGTGCTGGACCAGTTTGACTCCCTGCCAGGTCACCTGACCGAGGACCTTCACCTCTTCTCCCTCAATGACCTCACGGCCGTGCGCAACGGGGAACTGGCTCCCCGAATGAAAGAGCTGCTTAAACTTGGTACCGTGCACGTAACAAGCTGCGTGGTAAGATAACCATCTCCTTCTCTGCGCTTTTATGCACAGGGTATCCGCGGGGTCTTGAAAAGTATTAAAAGGTGATAAATCAATTTTGGGAAAATTAAGACCCTTAAAAAGTATTAAAAAGTCTTTTTGGGACTTTATAAAGTCTTACATTTTCAAGGTATTTTTTCTGAATTAGCTGTCCAAGAGTTTGAGTCCTAAAAAAAGTGTGTGAATTTATTTATTTTATTAAAAACCAAAGATGAACCGATACATAAAAAAGAAAAGAAGATTGTTGTTTTTATTTTTTGAGAGTGGAGCAATGTTTTTTTGTTTTGTTTTTTGATGAACTTTGCATTTGATTTATTATCCTAGCCTATTTTGAATTATGTTGTATCATAGTGGTCTAGAGTCATTATCACAAACTAAAACTGTTAAGTTAAAAGTGCCACTGATGTAAATGGTTACAGCTTGAAGTGGCGGTGAGGCATTGAAAAATATTGAGAAGGTCTTGAAAAAGTCTTAAAAAGGTTTTAAAATTAACTTCAAGATTCCTGTATATACCCTGATGCAACATGAAGAGATCTGTGACAGTGATTAAAAACACTTTTCAGAGAAGTGTCACACCAGTCAAGTCGGTAATTAACCATGTATTTCTAAAACTTGTTCTTGTTTTTGTCACCTTTGCTTTGATCTTCCCCAGCTGTGCCAGGCGAAAGGCTTCGTGTGCGAGTTCTGTGGCAACGACAAAGACATCATCTTCCCCTTCCAGCTGAACAAATGCCAGCGCTGCGAAGGTGAGCCCTCTCTGCTGGTGGCAGGCCTGGGTGGCCCCAGAGCCCCCTCCCCCCGCCCCCTCATTCCACTTTCCTGGAGAGACTGGAAACCTCGTAGGCTGGCAAGGGCCCTCTCCCGAGACAGGAGAGAGGGGGAGGGAGGGGAGGAGAATTTAGATAAATCGGTGGATCAAAGCAGTAAGCAAGAGGAGAGGAAAGAGATGTTAGAAGAGCCAAAGGATACAGGAGAGGAGAGACAGGAAAGAAGAGGAATATTCCAGGCTTTGGCTCGGGGAAAGCTGGCTAAAGTTTTCTCCAAGAGTAGAGACGATGAAGGGGAGCACGAGGGAGAAGAGGAGGCAGACACAGAGTCAGAGAGGGAGGAGGAGGAGAGGGAGCAGGGAGAAGATGATAGCGGGGAGGTGTGTGGTGAAGAGAGCGCAAAGAAAAAGGATACACATACAAAAAGGGAAAGAGCTAACCTGCTGAAAGTTCTTCAGATAGACAGACTGAAGAAGAGCTTTTCAAAAGAGGACAGAAGTGACACAGACAGTGAAACGTGCAGCAGTAGGGAGAGTTTAGATGAAGTGGGACAAGGGAAGAAAGGACGGTGGAGGATGTCAGGGTTTCTGAATCTACCAAAGGGTTTCTCAAAAAGAGAGGTGGAAAGTGAAGAGAGAACAGATGAGGAAGTGGAAGAATCAGAAATTCAGAGTTTGGAGAAGCCAACGGGAAACAATGAGAAGGGAAAAGCCTTGTGTGAGGTTGAGGAGAGTAGCGATAGCCAAGAGAAAGGCAAAATGGAGGCAGCGGAGGTGGTAAAATCCAAATCTGGTGCAGAAAAAGGGGACAAATCTTCAGCTATCAAACTGTTTAAACCCCCCCGTCAGCTGGCTGGGATTTTCACCAGAGGGAAAAGCAAGGGAGAGGAGGATAAGAGCGGGGAAAGTGATGGAAAAAGAGAGGTAGAAACTGAGGAGGAAGGCCAAACAGAGTCAGTCACCGTGACTCGGACTAACTGGAGAAGTCGTAAAACTCGCACAGCCAGGAGAGTAACCAGAGGCAAGAAGGGACAAAGGGAAGGGACAGACAAGGAGAGCAATACGGAGGGGGGAGAGAGTGCAGAGATGAATGACACAGACGAGCGCACTGACAAAGGTGGAGGAGCAGAATAATCCTGTCTCCTGGATTGTTATAGTTCAAAGTAGCTAAAGTTAAAATTGGCTGAATGTGTCCAGACACTTGATGACTGACTATTGGTAATGGGGTGGATCACAGCTTCCTTTTTGTTTTCTTTTGGTCACTGTTCCCTCTTGTTTACATGTTTCAAGTACTGTCTTTGACTACTGACTTTGTTGCTGCGAGTTACATGAGGAGATTGATACCAATTTTATATTGGCTGGCTCGCTTAATTTAGATTAGCATAGCATAGTGACTAAAATCAAGGGGTCGTAGCATCGTGTTTAGCAAATGTATAATAGTGATATCGATTTCTCATCCAGTTGTTTTAATTGTGTACATCTACATCCTGTATTTCTCACTCTCTCTTTGACCTTTCACCTCCTTTGGCTCCTGGTGGCTTGAGTCTCACACTTTTCTACTGCTGCTCAGTTCCTGGCGCTGTGGTTGTGTCTGTGTGTGTGTTTCTTGGCTTCTGGAGGGGGGAGATGTTGGCAGCTATCTGGTGATGGGTGTCTCTTGGCTTTAGGTTTCTGGAGGTGTCGATCTGTTACCACTGGTGTAGTTTTCCCGTCTTTGGCTCTGATCTCTGCACTGTATTTGTTTGTTTTGGCTTCTGCCTTTTGCCAAGAGATGCAATGCAGCTCGGTCAAGGCAGTTTCGTTTGCTATGGGATGGCAGATGATGCCAAAGTGGTGTTTTTTCACTTGCTTACGTTTACATCTCCGCTTACATTGGTCAAAGATTTCAGTTTGGATTTTTGTAGTAGTCTGTTACGCACATTGCCTTTGAGAGTCTACTTTTGATAAGTCCTTTATTAGTCCTGCTATGGGAACATTTGCACATTTAGTTGAGCTGAATTCTCTGTTTTCTCTATGCACAAAGTGGAAGCGGTGTTTTATTTAGATGTGGAGCCTCCCTCCACCTCAGGGGAAACATTATGTCTGTTGTTGCGCTGCCTCATCTGTGATTACTTTTTTAAGCCACTTCATTTTTATTTAAATTTTTGTTGTTGAAGGAAGATTTGTCATTGTACGAGGTCACAACACGTGCCAGAATGAATGAATGAATGTTTAACTTCTGCCTTTTAGTTGTTTTTTTAAAATCTGCCTGCTATTATTTAAGTTCCATCTTTATGTGAGCATGAAATAAACAATATTTTTGAATTTGAGTGGCTTCTCATTTCATCGATTTTTTTTTTTCATCACATCTTTATTTTTGTCGAAAAAGAAAACAAATGAGACAAAACAAGAATTTGTAAAAGCAGATGAGTTGAGAGACTGACCGTTTGTTCAGCATTCCTGGAAGAAAAGACTGTGTCTGAACAGGTTTAGGGTGTGTGTGTGTGTTTCCCAGAATATCGGCTTTCTCTCATACCTGCCTCCTCCTGCCTTCTGCCTCTCTCTGTAACGCCTGTGCCTTTTATACTCCCTTCCTCACACTTCCTGCCCGAGATCTGACGGTGATTGGCTGTCGTGTTGGGCCAACATCTCAGTGTCAGCAAACTGGTTTAACAAGTCTAGATGTGAACACTGCAGCATTGTTTGGTTTCGTTGGGAGGTGCCTTCCCTTATCTACCTCTGGTAAGGTGACACACGCTTTGAACTGCTCCGTCACTGAACTTCCTTTTTGTCTTGTTTCTCCTATTTGCAGAGTGTCATGCGTGTTACCATCGCAACTGCTTCCGGACAGGTAAAGACTGCCCTCGATGTCAGAGGCTGGCAGAGCGGAGGGAGAGGATGGCACGCAAAAACATGGAGGAGCAAGAAGACGAGGGAGGCGGGACCTAGTGCTGGTAACAGAGGAGAGACAAGATAAAGAAGAAGAGAGAAGAGCACAATGCGACCATGATTGTAGTGACTGACCACCTCTCTTTCCGTTCCAGTCCTCTCAGGCCTGGGTGACAAAGCTCGCTGCAAACAGCTGTTTTGATCTCAATAGACTTCCAGATGTGCAGTTTGTTTCTGATTGTTTACCATAAGTTGTACCAGTGTCATATGAGGAATATTCTTCTTCAAGTTCTTTTCACACATGCTGTGAATGAATCCTGTTCGAAACAAGTGAACAAGTGTAAATTTTAAGGTGAAAATCAACTGATCTCCCTCCACGGCTCAGTGGTTTTCTTGAGAGAGCTTTAAAAACTTTTCTTCTACGACTTGGCATTGGCCCATGCAAAGAATGTCGTTCCTAAAATGTTGATTTCACTGAATTTTCTTGTACATAAATAGAAATAATTAAAGGTCCTGTATGTAGGATTTGAAAATATTTATTTAGGCGACACCCAGTGATAATACCAGGAGAAAAAAATGTCAGTACAGCATACAATTCAGTATTTTGGCTTATGAGGGAGGTGAGAACACACTTTTTTCTCCCCATTGTGTGCTACACTTAAATACAAAAAGAAAAGAAAACATCTAATACAAAGTTTTCTTTTTGTTCAGTGTTGGAAATGACAAAATGTGTGACGCCTGCCCTGTTGTAGCTCCATGTGTGAAAAGGGCCTGAGATTTACTGAACTTCATGGCACTTTGTTCCTCTGTGGTAAAATTTATATATTTGACATTCAAGTGTATCAGGAAAAAAAACAAGTGTTTGCTCAGAATATTGCACCCAGGATTGATATTTCTCCTTCCTAAAACTGCAGCTTCTGGCAACTGCTTTGACTCAGATTTTACTGGCTACTGGCTTAGCTGACCTTTGTTTTTGCGACCTAAAATGACTTGGTCTGTTTTAGAAAGAAAAGAAAAAAGAATCAAATAGCAAGTAAAAGTTTAGATCTATTTTATGATTTGACTGATTTTCAGTGCAGATACTGTATTGAGGTTATCCTGCCCTTTATATAGATTTTTCTTTTGTTTTATTTTAAAACTGAAGATATTTAATGATTCCTTTCTCATCTCTGATCCTTACTGTCTTGTTTTAAGCTGTTTTAGCCACACTTATGTGCCTCTGGGACTAATGAACTTATAGGCTGGCAGTGCTGGTGGAGTTGCATTGGACTTTATTGGACTGTACTTCAGGAAGAGGTTTCAGAGTCAGTGTTGCAGGTATTTTTAATGAAACTACAAATGCTCCATTTTTGTGCTGCTTTGTGTGTGTGTGTGTGGCTGCTAGAAAATGCTGTGTCAATATGAATGAGTGTGTATGCGTGCGTGTGTGAGTGACTGTGTGCGTCTACCTGCTGTATACATGCAGCCATGCACAAACAGTTTGCACCAGCCTAATCAGCACTTGCCTGTTTTCTAACATTGTTGGTTTTGGAATAATGGAGAGAGTATAGTTAATTGCACTGATGCTGTCTGTTTGTGTTGGAGGGGTGAGTCCGGTCGGTCACTATTTTAGGGGGATTTTTCTTTTCAGATGCTCGTTGTACGAACATGAACCTTCACCGTGAAATTGTCCTTTTTGTTTCTTTAATGAAGCTCCTGTCACTTGGGTTGCACTACATTGTGAAGGGTTTTGGTCCAAACCTAAGAGGTCCTCGGTTAAATTGTGGCACTTGTAACATGTAGCAAAAGCATTAATCATCTCCAGAAGTCTTTTATATTTAAATGGCTTTTTGCGCTAGCATTGTGGTTAATTCTTAATGCTTTGTTTCCTCTCTTGCCATTTAAATTATTCAATTCTTCCTAGTACCACTTTGATACTTCAGTTGGGAGCCACTGATCTAGTAACAATCTTGTTGACACTTCTTAAAACATGGACTCTAACTCGCAAAGTAAAAAAAAAAAAAAGAAATCTTGTGACTGACTTTGCTTGTAGGGCTTCATCTTGTGTACAAGTGGCGTTTCTAGAGTTGTTTTGCGGAAAAGTGAATTCATATTCATATCATAGTTTATATGATGGGAAGAAAGATGTGGGAAAACAAGTTTGCACTCTACTGGTTGAACCAAAACATTTCAGAAATTAGATTTTTTATTTTTTATTTTCCCCTGGATTTTTGTCCCAAATGCAATTTTATGTATAAACCTTTTAACAGATTAGGCTCCAGGGTACATACCGTTCTCAACAGGCTTTGCTTTATGTGTACAAGCCCTGATGAGGTGAACACACTCATGAGATGCCACTTAAAGCAATAAATGTGATATTCATGCTCTTTTAGCCTTCACAGATGAGCATTGAAGAACTGCACCCATGTATCTTTTCATTCAAAGCTTCATGGCTCCTGAACCAAGTGACCAAACGACTCCACTGAAAAAAAACAAAAAACCCTTCCTCGGCTCAGCAGATTGTTTTTCCTTGGACTGCCTTTAACATGGAGGAATGTGGAGGTTTAAAGTGCACTACAGATTTAAATGTCTATCATTAAAATTGTTAATTATTGTTATTATGATTATTATTTGTGTTAATTTGCCTTTGTTCTGTACTTATGTTGACAATAAAAGACTGGCTAGACTGTTTATAAGGGTCTTTGTTTTTGTGTGTTGATTGTTTTCATCAGGCAGTTTGTTTTAATGTTGACATAAAGAATTAATTCATTATCAAAAAACTTGCCGATAAACTGACTAAAAATCGACTGATTACTTAGGCTCTAAACTAAAGATGAGTGAAAAAGACTTTTTACCCTACAGATAAAACCTTGATTGAAAACCCCCTCACTTATAATAACTTCATAATCACTTTCAATGTGTGCTACTACATGGAAGCAATGAGGCAGCACTGACATTTGTTGTCAAAACACACTGACCTTGTAGGAAAAAGAACATTTGGCTCCTCTTTGTGTTTTGTACATAAAACTTGATCAATGACACACAGGGTGAGATGAACTTTGATCTACAGTGAAGTTAAGGTTTCAGTGACAGTAAAGAAACAACCTGTTAAAACTTATAAGGATTTATCGTTTCATTATGTGGCCTGCTTCATATTTTTGGGGGCTTTTTGTGCCTTTATTATTATTATTATTGTATTAGTACAGTTGAGAGAGACAGGAAATGGGGAGGCAGAGAGAGGGGGAATGACATGCAGGAAAGGACCCCAGCCTGCTCTATTTCAACACAATATATCGTATAGCTTATGAAATTACAATGAGTGATGCATGTGTAAACAGACATCATCTCAATGTGGACACTGTTGGTGTGTTCTCTCTGAAATCCAATGAACTATTTACTGTAACAGCCCACACACAGTTCACTTTATACTGTGTATACAAAAACCCCAATGGCGCCATCTTGTGGATACAATCTGACACAGGCCCCCCAAGACAAGACAAATCTCCTACTGATGTTTTCTCATAAGAATGGATTTGGGATTTGGTGTAAACAGAGGACAAGAAACAGTGACCTGCAGTGCATACAGTTTGGAAAACAGCGAATGTGTTTTATAAACCATGTAAGCCATATTCTTAGACACGTAAATGTAACATTTTATAAGATTTATTGCAATATTAAATGAAATTTTCCCCTAAAGTAGGTGATGGATGTGGACACAAACTGATGTCAGATGTGTCTGGCTGGTGAGTCAGCTGCCAAATGAGGAAGGAGTATTGCTGTTTTACAGAGACTTTTTGTCACGACATAATCTCCAAGTCACTCCTGAAGAATTTTCAGTTGTCACTAATTCCATCAGGCACTTTAATGCTTTTTAAAAACAGTTGTACATCCTCATCCAGACTTGTTTCTGTCCCATATTCAACTGACTCTCCAGAAGGAAAAATATGTTTCTCACTGACCCAAAAGAATAATAATAAAAAAGTGCATGCCTTATTCCAAAAAGATATTGTTGCTACCCCTAATATTACTGTTTATTGGAATCGTTTCACAGATCAAATTGATTGGAAAAAAACTTGGATGCTTCCTAACAAGTTTTTAATCACAAATAAGGTTAAGGAGGTCTCTTACAAAATCATACATAAATATTATCCAGCTAATCATTATATGCAAAAATTTAAAAAGGACATTAATATTAACTGCTCTTTCTGTAATCTGCATCCAGAAACAGTTGTTCATTTGTTCTGGCTTTGCTCTCACACGAAAAAACTATGGGCAGACCTTAGCAAATTTATTATTGACTCTTTTACAATAGATTTTATTTTACTTTGGGAAAATGTTGTTTTTGGTTTCCATAAGTATCCCAAGAAAGAAGGAAAATGTTACTTTTTAGTAAATCTGTTTTTATTTTTTGCAAAATTTCATATTCATAAAAGTAAATTTTCTAAGAACACCCTTTGCTTTTATGTCAGATGTGGATTTACTTCCTCCATTAAAACCATTAAATTTGTTGGTCTAAATGTTATACCTATTTACACTCAGGATGTAAAAAAAAAACAATTTGGCCTTGCAGTTTTTGTTTTTGTTTGTTTTCTTCCCCTGAGCATGTTGACTACCGTTTTAAAAACAGATATATGTATTTACAGCAGCCACACAGTTGTTAGCATCCAAGGACTCGTCTCCTGCAGCGATTTTAAATGTAAATATGACATTAAAAACAAATCAGTGGGGTTGACCATAAATGCTACCTAATGATAAATATTCCTCTTCATTAGCAGGACTCATTTGGCTTGTTATCCTTTATTAAATATCAACAACTAGTGTCATGACATTTTGAACAAACGTTCATGGTCCCCGGTGGATAGATCCTATCGACTTTGATGGTCTCCTAAATTTTCCTCTTACACCATGGGCTTGACATTTGTGATTTTGAGTGACATGTCTTGGCATTTATTTGATAGATTGACAGGAAATTTGGCAGACTTATCATTAACGGCCATAAACCTGCTGCTCTGGTGACTGTCCCGTGTCCGCCTTCAGCCCTGCAATTGTGGTATTTATGAATGCTCAAGTGTGTCAGAGCTCACTGGGAAGCATATTAATGAGGACATCCTGTAGCTCTTGCAAATATAAATATATTTTGTGATCAAGCACCAGACAAAGGACAAATTTGTAGGATTAACCATACATATTCTCTATCAGTATCAGTTTCACATGTCTGGGAGTTCTGTCATAACAGCCAAACTAAACCGGTGTATATAACAAATGGACTGGAGTGATGCAGGTGAATTATGTAATAATGTTTTACTTTGCGGTGGTATAGGAAGGCTGTGCCTGGGTACAGTGCTCCATGTTGGCATATTTGGGTGTGAATCTGGCAATAAATTTAGTAACATTGGTAGTTGAAGTGACAATAATCCTAAAACAGTACTCTATAAATCATATTACTGTAGTTTCTTTTTATTAGTATTAGTATTAGTAGTACAAACGTCACTGTTTCACATAAACTGAAATAGAAAAAGAAACATTGACAAATATGAGTCGATCAAACTAGTTAACCAGCAAGGTATCACTGTCATCATCCTCCCAGTACTTTGATCTGTATCAATGTGTGTATCATGTTCATACAGTCACTGCTCTGCGTGATTCCAGTCAGGATTTTGACCCAGTTCATGGTTCATCATTCATCATGCAGCATATGAGCTGTTCCAGACCCAGATACCTGTAATGGTGATGAAGCTGATGGAGATGAAAACAATGTACAAGTAGAACAGCAGACGGTCAATAATTATCCCGACCATTTGCCATTCCTGTGAGGCGTCGCTCCCCTGGAAGTGTTTGTCCACCTGGAGACGGATGGCCACAAGGTCTCTGCTCAGCTTCCTCAGTTCTTCCAGGATGGGATCTGGAGGGGCTGAGAGGGCCAGGCTGGGTTTGACTGGAGGTGTATGATGATCAGAGATGCTATCAGGTTCAATTACTGAGATGTTGCCGTTGTTGGTGTTGATTGCGGAATCTGTCACAAACAAAAAAACAGTGTGTTTGAGAGTTGTACTTTCTATTCAACATTTTGTCCCAAATATTCTTGTAGGGGAGAGTGGGGTAAAGTGAGACACTTTTTACATTTGCTCCCCTCTAAGCGAGCTAAAATGATTTATCAGTAAAATTTACACATTTCCCATTAATTCAGGATGTTGCCTAGCAATGGAAATTATCAGAATGTTAGGACGAAGGGCAGTGAAAATATGATTGTTTTAAAAAAAGTGGTCTTGTGTCTCACTTTACCCCAGGTCAGGGGTAAACTGAGACAAACTAGAAAAATCAATGGGGTAAACTGATCCACTTACTTTTTCCACTCTGAAACTACCATAACTACACATGTTGTAACAGTTAGAATCCTGACAGCTAGCTTGACAACCACACTTCCCAAAACTAATGTCGGACTAGTAACAGAATCATGGGGATTGGTCAATTAAGCACTTTTTTTTTCTCAACACAAAGTGACTCAAGACCAAAATCAAATAGGCCTACAACACAAAATGTTTTAATTAACATTCAAATGACAGATAGAACCAGTTAGATAGTCTGGGGGTCAGGTTGTAGGCCCCGACAATCGTGACCATTTCGATCAAAAGTCCTCTTGTGTGTGGAGGGAGCCAACAAAGTGGAATGTGACTAAAATTTAGTTAATTAACCAATAAATAAGCGAGCTGACTGAGAGCACATAGCATAACAAAGCAGTGTGGCTACAGATCATTGATCACGCAAGATTTCTGGCTTGGGGGACGAAATTCTAGTGTAAATCTTTGTGTGTGGTGCTCACAGTGTTTCACTCATGGATTTATTATAATGCATCCATGGTCTCACTTAACCCCAACACCCCTATTTTAGAAAAAACGACCTCTCTTAGAAATTCAGGCTAATTTTTAGCCAGCATCATCACATGGTTTTATATGTTGGTAGTTCATCATCATGTATCATATACGTTTTTCTACCTGAATCAATTTGCTTTGGCACAACAGTTAATTAAATTGACACCAAGAAAATTTACTTTTACATGCAAAAATTATATTTTTGTGAAAAAAAACATGCTTTCCACAGCATCATGAGGTCCTCTTCTTCATGACCATGGGGAAATGGTAGGGGCTTGAAAACATAATGGTCACATGACCAAAAATGTGTTACCCCAATCTCCCCTATCAATGTCTGGTTAAAGGTCTAATGTCTACTACTACTGCTGATATACAGTAGCCTACCTCTAGTTGATGGGTTGAGGAAGACTGTGACTCTGTTTTTCTTTTTCGGTTGGACACAAACAAACACAGCGAGATATTCTAACACCAGGACGCTGAGCCAGTTGGGCACTGCACTGTACTGGCTGGAGCTGAACTGGATGTTAGTGATGCACACCGTCTCCAACAGGCTGCACACCATCAGAGCGAGACTGATGCAGAAGAACACGTCTGCAGGAAGCAAAAACAACAACAGGGAGGATTCAGTACACATTTTATTATGCATGTTTTATGAGTGTATGTTTATGTTTTGGTATCCTGGGTTTCAGTCTCTGTTATAATCATGTGCAGAAACCGGTGTTTGCATTCAAACTTGTTATTCACCTCCTTAAATACACCATTAGAGCAGTTTCCATGCAGAACATCTGTCTGAAGGTGTGCCTCTAATTGTGAAACCTAAGACACCAAAGTCAATACACTCATTGAGCTCTCTTATCCAGGGTGGAAGTGCCAGTTTTAGGCTGTGGATCTGTTTGGGGGAAGATGCACTGCACTGATGTCTGACCTATGTGTCTGACAGAAAGAGACTATAATCTTCTCTCTGTCTTCTAGTGCATCACCATCACCCACAGCCCCACACGCTGAACTTTTTCACTGGTTTAAAATAAAGTAAGTCTGCATATCAGAATCAGAATCAGGTTTTTTTGCCAGGTATGTGTGAGCATACAAGGAATGTTTCTCCGGTTCTTAGCTACTCTCTACTACACAGGGCCGGCCGCTGGCATAAACACTCTATGCAGTTGTTTAGGGCCACAGCCGTCAGGTGGGGGGCCACATGATCAGAAAGGTACCGGGGACCATCAAGTCATTTAAACATCCTGAGGTCTGCACGTGCACGCTATGAGCTTTATATGTAATGTGAAGTCAATATTCAGCTTCTTTTATCTCACATTTGAGACATTTGGTGAAAATAGAACAGCAGAATGACAACATTTGTGCTCAAAAAGCAATCTTACAAAATTTCATTTTAGACTTGTTTTCTACACTTATATAGGATTACTGTATTCATATCCTATTTCAAGCACCAAAACAGTTCATTCTCATGACTGAAGGTGTGTTTTCACAAGGGATTTGAAATTTTTCAAAAAGCAGACCTCAAATGTCCAGCATTTGGCCTAAATTATTTCTTTATACAGAGCTCTAGGACAAATTGAAATTGGCCTCAGTGTGCTTACAGCGGAGGTTCTAATATCTAAAACACTTGAGTATTGTTACATCTGCAAGTATCTTAAAAAGATACATTTAAGAAAATATGTAAAAGTCGAGAAAATGGCCTCAAACCTCAGAGGGCATAAACATGTCTGTATTCAGTTTTAACCAGTGATTTGGTGTTTGCGCTTAGAGTGCAGGGCCACAAACAAAAATCTTGTTTAGGGGCCACCAAAATCCTAGGGCCGGGCCTGCTACTACAGTACAAATAAATAAATAAAGTTAAATTTAAATAAAGTTAAAAAGTTATTAATGGGCCTTACTGTCATGTAGGCCTAACATTTTGCTTATAACACATTTTACTAACATTTTTGTTGTTAGTTTTACTTTGATTTGATCATAATTTCGGGAACTTTACAGGAAGTAGCCTATAACCTTACCCGGAAGTCACCTGGGGCATCATGCATCTCGTGATCTGAGAGGGACCTGTGTGCAGGGACATGGGCGCCGCCATTAGCCCAGCTGATCCATACCGGAAGTCACGACCGGAAGTTGCTCATCTTCGTGTATATTATTTCTATGTTATTCTAAGAACCCCCCTCTCTCTCTGGCCTGTCTAGCCTCTACCTGCTCTTTTTACTAATCTTAACCAACTCCTTTCTTCATTGCCTAACCCTAACCAAAGCACCCACCAACGACATTTCATTTATTTTTTTTCTCTCTCTCCTGGTCTGCTGTCAGCAGGAGCGGCGCTAGCCGTTAGCCGTTAGCCGCTAGCCGTTCGGCGCTAGCCGTTAGCCGTTCGGCGCTAGCCGTTAGCCGTTAGCAGCGTTTTTTAAATAACTCAATAACTTAATAAACGATCCATGCAAAAAAACATTTTATAGCTCAATCATGTTGTAACTAAGATATCCGCTGGAAAACAATATTTTATTATGGACCATTTGAGTTACTGAGTTATTTTTTTTATCTACATAGAAATAATATACACGAAGAAGAGCAACTTCCGGTCGTGACTTCCGGTATGGATCTGGGCTAATGGCGGCGCCCATGTCCCTGCACACAGGTACTCTTGCGTGATCTCGTGCTTAGTTTCTGTCTGTTCGCGGCTCGCGCCATTTAGTAAAGTAGCTAATCTGAAATATGCACACGGCCTAGTTGTTCCCATTTGCAGTGCAGACAACATGGGGAAGTAAATTCAACCAGGCTACCAGCTGTTTTCATTTGATACCAAGGAAAAGACCAAATTGGACGAGAAGGAGTGTCTTTTTCTACGTTTTCTAAACGGATTCTTTGCACATTTATTTGCTTTGGACATCGAAGAAAGCGACTCGTCGGAAACGTAAGTTGTAGAATAGCCTATTTAAGCTAGCCAGGCATGTCCAAACCGTTCAACGAAGGTCCGATGTGGCCGCAGGTTTTTGTCCCGAAGCAGCAGCAGCACACCAGATTTGACTCATTTAATTAATTGATCTCAGTCTTCAGGAAGTTGATTGGTGAAACTGTGTGCTCTGGTTGGTTGGAACAAAAACCAGCGGCCCTTTGAGGAATGTTTGGACATGCCTCTGTTATGTGGCATGACTGTACCAGGATATGCATCACAAACACAGACAGACTGTACACAGACAGGCTCTACTTAAGCCATGTGGCGTGATTAATCTGCCTATTTTTTTTTTTTTTTTTTAGCCTAATGCATTATTGTTTACTGATACTGACTGACACATGAACTTTGACAGCCCTACTTCCCACCCTTGTTGACATTTCTGCCTCCAGGTGAAGGAGTGAGTCACTATGCAGCTTTGTGTTTTTAATGCACATGTGCATGTAGGCCTGCTATTAAAGCCTATGAAGAATCATATTCTGAAATAAATGTAGAAATATCACTGCTGTCACTGACTTATGAGAGGTGTTGTCTCCCCAGTGATGGGCAGCAGGTCGTTCATGATGAGCAGGAAGACGGTGTATCCCAGGATGAGGGTCATCTTGAAGGCGGCTCGGTCCACACTCTGAGGAGGCAGCATGAAGCTGAAGAGGTCCAATGTGACGAGGAAACAGCTGGGGACCAGCAGGTTCACCACATAGAGGAGTGGACGACGTCTTAGAACGATCTTGGGAAGAGAAACGGGTACTTACACAAACATTGGTACACAATATTCTTTCATTAAAGCAGCTATACTGTGTAATTTGCCATACAATTCAAATAAGTGATCATAGGATTATTAAAATTAAAGTGCTCACAGAGAATTGGATTTCAGAATAGTCCCCCACATCTAATGACAGAGAAACATTAGCTATCTGGATGTCCGACAGCTCCCACTCTCCATTGGTATTTAGCACTTCTCTGGACTCCTGCAGGATATCTTCAGCTGTGCTGCCCTGTTCCATCCTGATATCCGTAGCTTGAATAACATTTCAGAGCACATTTGTTTTGAGTCATTAGATGCCCCGAATTAAACCTTGAGAAGCATTAAAAAGTCATCTTTCATTAAAATGAATATGGTTTTAGTTCAGTACTTATTATTTACCATCATATTCATATTTCTTTACCAACACATTTTGTATACCTAAAGTTGTATTAACTTCCAGTCAACATTTGTTTGATACAAATCTGCAGTTTATTCTTTTTTGAATGGTTGTGCAGTACACCATTGGACTATTTCTATTCTATTTCTATTTATTGTCTATTTAGGTAGACTTACCAAAGTGTAGGTATGGTCCAAAGGTCAGAGAACAGCTCTGGATATCAAATGGGAAAGTGTAGATCACTAATTGGCAGGAACTGACCACTCTGATTGGTCTATCATCAAAAACATGACCTGTGTTGTACAGGTAGACATAGGGAGCTGCAGGAGAATTGTCCGCAGCTACGCTGGAAAAGGATACAAAAGAATAACAAAACTGGACTGAGTATTTAAAAAAAAAAGTTATAAAAGAGTTTTACTTATAATTGTCATTGTTCGTCACAGTCTACTGAAACATCCTTTTAACTCACAATTCAGCGATGTACATGTCTGGGACCCAAAGCTTTCCCCGTGGGACCGAGACTCTGTCAGTTCCACATTTCTTCTCATCCCAGCTCAGTCCCTCTATATCCCATTCCTACATTAAACACAGCAATATCAATATGATATTGTAATTTAATCATTGTAATCAGGTGTGCATGTTTCATTTTGGAAAACATCTCTGATTGGGTTGCCTAATTTTGCTTTAAATCAAAATGCAAATTGCACTCACATTATTTTGAAAAATGCTTTAAATTGTCCTAAAAGCTCTGAATTCATTCATGTTTGAGTCAGAGTTTGTAAAAACTTACCAGGACTTGCCATATTGCTGTTGTCAGGGTCTGTGCCTTTGAATCCTAAAGATGAAACATATTTTATAATAATAAGAGCTGGTTTTTCCTTTTAATTATGAATTCAAATCACTGACTGTTGAAAAATTGTTTGTTTATTTATTATGCATGCTTATTTGCGAGAGCTGCTGACTCACCACTCCTATTATTCCCACCACAGCGATGGAGATCTTTATTTCAATTGGATTTGAAAAGTTTTTTACAGGACGGATCAGTCGTTTGGGGAATAATTCCGTCTCAAGCTCATTAAACAAGGATTCAGGAGTTGGGCTGCTGCAGTTCATTGCTCCTACAAAACCTGAGAATAAAATGAAGAATACAGGAAGCAAAAAAAAAAAAACATTGTATAGAATAGATAGATATCTTTACAAAAACCCTGAATAGTAAAGTTAAATGTTACATGTTTTATTTCTTATTTTCAGTTGTTTTTTTTTCTATCCGTGAAAATGGGTGGGAAAAAAATGCCCCTGGGTCGAGGAAAGCATCTTTCATTTCCCCATCCACTCTTTCCTGTGCCCCTTTTGGCTGGGAACAAGTTGCGATGTAAGAATGGATCCCCCAAAGCATGTTCACCCAAGAGGCTATGGTTTGAATATTGTTGTATTTATTAATTTAATAAGTATTGTTCAGATATTTCTTTAGGTTTTTATTTATTTAAATTCTTCCATCAGATCTTCTTCCATAGCCTTACGGCCTGATGTTGTTTTCTCCTATTTTCATGGTTGCACAGTTGGAAAAAAACAAACAGACAAAAAAAATGTCTGTCAGAGCTTCCATAGCAAGTTGATGTATTCAGTCAAGAATTTTGTACTGGTATTGGCACAAGTCATCTTTCTATAATAAATTTGATTTCTGAAGAGCATCCAGGGTACGGGGGCAGTGGAAAAACTGACTATGTTTATGGGTCTGGAAATGTTAATCGTCATCTCACCATCTCCTCTTGTCTTCTTATTACCCACCCTAATGAGGTAATTAACATAATCATGACCCAGAGATAATAGGATAAAATGATAGTATCGCAGCTGTAGCTGTTTTTGGCTTCCGAAGTTTGGCTGGAGCAAAACACATGTTGCTGAAAAGTCACATCTGCTTTCATCAGCCAAGGTTGCCCTTATTAATGTAGCATGGATTATCAGTAAATGCCATATTACCTATAATGCAGCCATTAATGAGGTGACCTTTGGCTTAGGGGTTAAGATGGCCACTATGAACTGCAGCATAATCAGTTCAAGTCTGAGCAGTTACCTGTATCTCAGTCCTCGTAAATCTTCGATTTGATATCACCCCACTGTCAGTAATAAAGACCTAAAAATACTTATGAAATACTAAAGAAAGAGGTTTTTTTTTGGAAACAATGAACTAATATCTCATAGAAACAGGGATTTAAAGATGATATGTGCCTGTAGCTGTTTTTAAGCTAACTTATGTGAATTTTGCAGTTTCATTGTAGATAGATTTATCTGTACCCTGTTTGTTTTGCATTCCACATGCACATGCACTTGGTTTTATGAAGTGGGATAAGGCATTTTAGCACTATCTGACAACAGACATAAAGTTACTTAAAATAAAACTTTATAATTGGTATTTATAAGAAGAACCACCAAACCCTACTTTTATCAATACATTTTCTTTGCAAATTTTGTGGATGGGATCATAGTCATAATATTTTCTGTCTTACCGTGCAGCAGCATGAAACAGAAGCAGATGAGCTCGGCAGCCTTTACCACTGTCATTTTCAGCCTCAAATAATCCTCTATAGCGTCCAAAGGCGTGTGATCATGAAGCATTAAAGTCAAGTCCTTTCACGAAATTAAAACCATCCCTGTTGCTACATGAATTTATCCATAACTAGACGAAATATGTCGCCTCCTCTGAAGGCCAATATTGACTCTGGAGTATGCTGATGATAACATGACATGCTCCCAGCTGCTTGTAGAGATCCACTCATCTGATAACTTTATTTGCACAGTCAGGACTTGAATTGCACAGTGAGGACTTGAATTGTACAACAGGTTTCTGAATCATCATCAGGTGGATTTGCATTCATGTCAGCAACACCATAAGTCATGGCAGCTAAGGCCCAGGCTAACGCAGCATCCTGCACTGGGTTGGTTGCCGGGTTCATTTGCTTCCCACAGTCCTGTATGGAAATTTACTGGAAGCCTCGCTACTTTCAGTTGTTTATTATATTGTGCCGCTGAAAGACAACATAGAGTCAACTGTACAGCTACACTGGCTGCTTTGTGAGATTGCAAATTTATATATCACCATGCATTAAAGCGTTGAATCATAGACATCCAAGGTTCTGACTTCTGCTTTGACGAAGCCCTTGCAGGTGGAACAGATTCTGCACAAGTTCATCGATACCTGGATGCAAATCTTACATGAACCAATATTAGAATGTGTTATTTGATATATTTATTGGTACTGCTCAGTTCTGCGATGTTGTGCTTGAAAGCTAAATTGAAAATTTGTCCAAAAGGTCATTTATATTGAGGAAGTTAAATTTAAAAAGCTTCCTCAGTTTTTCCCCCAAATGAAAGTTCAGGTTGGAGTTCCCCCGATGGTTTTCTTACTAATAGCGCTAAATATTGACATAGTAGCTGGATTATTTCTGTGTGGTGGGAACAGTGGTCGTGTGCCGTAGTTTAACAAGGAGGAATTTTTGGTCACTTTTATTTTTAGATTTTCATTGTTCGGTAAAGAAAAGTACAAAGTGCTTACATTCACAGAAAGGAGATAAGGCTAACATTTCTAGGTATAAGTTGGCTGATGATGATTCATGTTTCAACACCATTGCACTGCATTTACTTAACTTCAAGAGCCAGCATGTACATTGTATTTGCTTGCAAAATCAAACCCCCAAAATAAACCAAATAAAACTGTTTTATGTATGTTTTGCTTGTTGATATTGAATTCCTCTGCTTTGACCCCTGCTCTCGTCCAGTTAGGACTGGCTGATCCAGACGCACCACATTGAGATGATGACCAGGGCGTAGCAGGAGATGAGCAGCAGATAGATGCGGAACAGCAGGAAGTCCAGGACGTAGCCGACGTGGCACCACTGTTCCTGCAGCTCGCTCTCCTTCTGCAGAGAGGTGAGGTGGGCGCGGAGGTCACCCAGGTACTGACAGATCTGTTGCAGTTCAGATGGAGCCGCTACACCTGGCAGGAGAACCAAAATGGGAGAGAGATGACGGTGTGATCTTAGTGAAAACAAATATGTTTACCTTGTGGAGGTTTACGCATCACCAAACGAAAAGGACAAATTGATATAAAAAGTTACACCCAGTCATTTCCGCTCTATTTAAAAAGAACTTCCAGTGAAGAAGTAAAGAGATATGATTACACTTCATCTGATTAAAATACTGTTTGATAATGAAAAATGAAAAATAAACATTTCATTATTACATCAAATTATAGAACTGAAGACCACTACTCACTACTGTAATACATAGTTAATTGTGCTTTCATAGGACAAGCTACACATGTTAGCTTGCAAAGACATTCATTCAGTCATTTTAAACTAGCTAGCAATTAGCTACAGTGGATTAACAAAAAGCTGGAATAAGATGCTATAAGGCAGAGGTTGCTTTGAAGGGGAGCGTGCCTATGTTCCCACAGCCCTATGTTCCCTCAGCCCTATGTTCCCACTGGACTCTCTCTACTTATCTGGACTCTAATCTATCTGGCCTGTCTAGCCTCTACCGGGTCTTTTTACTAAACTTAACCAACTCCTTTCTTCATTGCCTAAACCCAACCAATGGTGGGACCAAAGGGCTGTGGGAACATAGGGCCTAATTTTCAGTGACAACAAAAGTTAGAAATGTGGGAACATAGGGCTGAGGGAACATAGGAATGACCTCCTTTGAAGTGCACATTCTCATGTATGTTATATCTGACACAGACTTTGTTTACCTCTGTACCTGTAATATTTGAAATCCAGGGCACTGATCAGCCCTGGCGTGTGATGGCACAGTTGTGTTACTGGGTCTGTTAAGTACTGTACCTCCGTTGTTGGTTGGGTGCTGGTCCGATGTCTGGTCGTCGGCTGCTTGGACCGAGCTGCTATTCGGGCTTTCGGGTGGTTTGTCCCTCTGCTGTACAGACGGTGGTTGGACGTCCTCCGGCCAGCGGTAGCATATGAGGTTGGCTATGTATTTGAGGACAACCAGCCTCACCCAGTTTGGAACCTCTTGATATTTCATGGAGCTGTGGTGGAGAACGTTGGTAATGATGACCGTCTCCAGCAGACTGATGACCATGAGGGCCAGACACACTGAGAAATAGATACCTACATGGAGGGACAGGTTGAAACACTGGAGGATACACATCAAAGAGGAAGTTTTCCAGACTTTTTCGACGTGTGTCTTTAACAACTTTAACAAAAAAGCAACAAAGCACTAATGTTGTATTGCTGTGTTTCTGTTTTCAAAGAATTATCCACTTTTCTGCGACAGGCTGTGGTGCAGCATTATTATTGCACAACCAGTTTTTAGTTGTTCATAAAAAATATGAACAGCAGCCCTCTGAATATGTGGGTGTTGATGGATCTCTACAGATTCTAATGAAGAAAAACTAAACTAAAGCTAAAAGGCCCGTGAATTGAAATATAGGTAGTATGTGTTGTATCTGAGTTCCTCTTTACTACAGAATACAAAAAATATGAACAATCACGTTTTAACTTAAGAAAACATTGAAAATGTAAGTCCAATTGTTTTGTTTTTTGTAATTATCAGCTAGCTGTTTGTGCTAAAGCAATGGGTGAAAATTTGAGGTTCCATTGTGTAATATTATTCTGACCACTAGAGGGCAGCGACAGTAAGGGGTGTTAAAACCAATAACCCAGGCTTTGAGCCTTCCGAATATGTCACTTCTGCATGTCATGACAACCTCTGACCTATGATGGGCGTGCCGTTTGCTGTGCTGGGCAGCAGGTCGTTCATGATGAGCAGGAAGACGGTGTAGCCCAGGATGAGGGTCATCTTAAAGGAGGCGCGGTCAACGCTGTGGGGGGGCAGGTAGAAAGACAGGATGTCGATGAGCATAAGGAAGGAGCTGGGAATGAGCAGGTTTACCACATAGAGGACTGGACGCCGCTTGATGACCACCTAGTGAACGAGAAAGGTACAGTATGTTTTGTTTAATAGATCTGTAGATCTAGATGTTTAGATGTTTTTATTTGACAGCTAGGAACTTAATTTATCGGTACTGGGTTATATTGCCATATTTTTTAAAGCTGATCAAGCAAACTTGAAAATGTGGACATCATTGAAATATCTGTCTCTTTAAGCTGCTAAAAGCTGCACTATGTTCAAAACCAACTCGTGAACTATGTTTGTCTGCCATCTAGTGCTGTACAGGTAGCACACAATAGTTAGAGCTTTATCTCTGCTTCCTGTGTTCAAAGAGCATGAAAGATAAGAGAGTAAAATAATCCTGTGATATACTGTACAGAAAGACAGCTGTAGAATGAGCTGAAACTTGCTTTAAAGCTCCAGAAAGGAGCAGCAGTTTCATGATAGTTATGTCATGTTGTCACATTGTTTTATTCATCATTTTATACATTCTTCATTATAAAAAATATTGACTACTGACATTTTTAATTTGACATTTTGGAAAATTCAGTCAATCATTTTTTGGCTTGTCATACAACACTCATGTCTGCACGATACAAAAGTGTCCCACTGAAAACAATTTCCCTCACCCAGAAGGTGATGATATCCCACTCGTCGATCCCAAACCGGAGGATGGATGTCTCTCCCAGTATGTCCACCAGTTCCCACTCCCCACTGGCTTCCAGGTAACGCTTTGAATTTCCAGACATCTCTTCAAAGGTCAGAGCTGGACTGACCCTCACATCCCTGACTGTGAAACAGAAAAAAAGAGAAGGAACACAAGCATAATTACCTGTTGTATTGTGTGTGTATGAATGTAGCCTATGATTTTAATGAGTTTCTGTGTGTGAGCCTTCTCTTACTGGTGTGCATGTAGGAGCCAAATGTAAATGTGCAATTCTGCACATCAAAAGGAAAACTGAAAATCTCCAGGTTGCAGGCTGAGACGAGCCGCAGCATCCTGTCCCAGCGGATGTGACCCGTGTGGTTGACATAGACATAAGGACAAGCTTGAGAGACGTCATCATCCACACTGGGAGGGTTGGAGGAGGAGGAGGAGGAGGAAGAGTCAGAGGAGTCAGTATGAAAGACAGAAAGTGACAGAAAAACCTTGATGTATTCAAATGAGAATGCGTGTTAAGTATAAGTACCTCTATCTGGGCCATAAACACTGCGTGAAGAAGGACTGAAAAAGCTTAATTGCACTTACAACTCATACACGATAATGTCTGGAGACCAGAGCCACTTCACGGGGAGAGAAATCCTGGTGACGCCGTCACACTCATCGGGCTCCCAGACCAGGAACTCATGATGCCAGTACTGCAGTGCAATAAACCAAAACAACACACCATTAAATGTCCAACGTAAGGGTAAAAATGTCAGTTCAATACTTGTTCCTACTGTAGCAAGTAGCAACACAAACAAAAAAATAAACAGCACATGAGCAGAATACATAACACTGTTTTTTTTCTATGGTGCTCACCAGTCTCAGCCATAGGAAGGTAGTGAGGATCTGGGTCTTCTCATTCTGAAATCACAGTAAACAACAGGTAGACCTGAAGTGATGAAGGTAAGAGACAAATCCAAATTGCAATGGTATTGAAAGCACTTTATTTTTCATGTATATATTCTCTATTTTTCCTCTAGAGCATTTATTTGACAAACTCACCACCCCCAGGACAGCGTACAGGGTGAAGGAGATGTTGGCTATGGTGGGATTGCTGAGATTCACTGCAGGCCTGAAGGGCTGCAGGTCAAACACAGCCTGCATGGACTCATGAGTTGGACCACTGTGGCCTTCTTTACAAGTCAGTTTACTGTAACATAGGGACGCTGATGAGAGATAAAGGGCAGAGGATGTGTAAAAAAATACAGACAGCTTCTTTAATTACACATGAACAGCACTTTTAAAATCTCCCATTATTACTTTTTTACAGCCACTGTGACACAGGGCAGGAATGAGCTTTGAATTAAACTGGAAGTCAAAGAACCTGATAACACAGAGTAATGTTATGATACAGATAATATATGATATAAGGACATTCCTATTGGAAAGTAGATCACACAGGTCACAAATTAAATCTTTGAGCACTTGTTCCTTTATACAATGTTGCATGATTTGCTACCAGGCCAGCATTATTAAGTTAAATACTATCTACCTGTCCAAAAACAGACAAAACAACATCATTAAAGTGTAAAGATCACTTAAACCCTGAAACAAGATAAACCACCACACTCATTGTTATTAAAATGGTAGCAGTGCTGATCCCTATTTGTACAACGAGAAAGATCAGTTGTGTAGTTGCAGAGGTAAACATGCTCCCGTTTAATAAGTAACACACACATGACTCCAAACAACACAGAAGTAAACAAAAGTAGGCCTTTACCTGACAGTAAGAGTAATCCTGAGATGATGCTGATACTCTGATGCTGAGCTGGACTCATGCTGGAACTTTCTCATGGACCAAATGTCCCCAACCTACTAAAGCAACAACTGCTGCCTGACTTCTGGCAGGCTACATTCACACACACTTGTTTTTGTAACATGAGGGGAGATTTAATGATTACCATTAATCCTCAGGAGACCCCATAACCATAACCCATAACCAAACACAACCACCACATGCCTAACACTGACCCATAATAACCTAGATTGCGCCAAACCCAAAATTCAAACTGTGACAAAACCTAGAGCAAAAACAAAAAGAAGAACCTGGTTTTTCAACCCAAATGTTAGATTAGTCAACGTAAGCTAACTGTGTAAACAAACCTAGTAAAGCAAGTGCTCACAACACAAATGAACACTCACAACACAGGTATCAAAAATTAGAATATGTCAATTTAATATCCCAATTGTTTTTAGAAATTATGAATATACTGTTTCCTTTCACTACAGAGTTCATGTAGAAAAATAGGCTTTGATACTTTAAAACTTTTTCATCCTTGTAGATTACAGGAAGACTTGTGAGCGTTTCTTCAATACTAATAGGGATCCAGATAGGAAATAAAATATATTTTGCCAATAAATTACTCTCTTTTTTTAGGACCTTAAGTGTAATGAAGAGATAAAAATAAATGGAGATGCACAACACATAATTATGTGCACGCATCGTTAACAGACACAGGATGGCATCGAACCTGTTTTTCCACACCTTTGGTAACCACTCATCCATTTTATTTTTGAACACCTTCACCTCTGGGACTTATGATCTGTTCCATTCTCGGTAGCTGTGTTCTCTGCTGTTTATGGCTTTTGGTATTTCTTGCAAGTGTATTTTAAATAAAAGAAAAGGTAAATGAAAGGTAAAGGTAAATTAAAACACATCTTTGAGCCATAACCCCATTCCTAATGACTGTACAAGCAGAGTTCATTATTGGCTCTGTGGAAAAAAAAAGAGTCAAGAATAGTGTGGTCAGATAGTAATCCCAAAACGTAGAGAAAATCTGAAGGAAAATAATCACAATTAAAAAAAAAAAAAAAAAAAAAAAAAAAATGTTCCTACATGTTATTCAGATGTGTGGTGAACAACATGATGACGGTAACATGCACCACCTTTAGTAGAAGAAGGGATATTGGGATCGTGATTATACCTGTAGCAGATGGGGGAATGGAGACTTTGATGCTGGTCTTTTTGGTGTGAAGCAAACAAGAACAGCAAGATATTCTAACACCAGGACGCTGAGCCTTTGAGGCACTGAACCGTACTGGCTGGAGCTGAAGTGGATATTAGTTATATACACCGTCTCCAACAGGCTGCACACCATAAGAGCGAGACCGATTAAGAACAGGTCATCTGCAGTAAACAAACAAAGAAAAAGGATGTATTTCATTCAGGCTTTGTGTCATTATTGATTTGCCAATCATGACATTTGGTCAAGAGGAAACACCAGTCTAAATACAAAAGAAATAGTCGGTAAAGTCTGCCTATGATATCTCTCTGATCTTAACTGCACTACCAGTTTGCATCCATCATGTAATTTAGTGCCTAACTGTGGCGGTAGCTGGTTATTGGCTCTTTAGGCTATTTAGAGGGCCAGTCATTGTATCTCATGTTTCTGTCAGTTTTCTTGGTTGACCGTACCCATTTGATGAAGGCTGAAATTCATCAGTGCAGCATTTTGAAGTTAAGGTACATCTTATCTTATTATTTGGCTGTTCATTCACATGCATTGTAGAAAATACAGGGAAGTGTAGAGCTCAGCTTTCACCGAAGTGCTTGCAAAGCTGTCCTTCATTTATCTTATAATACTGCAACTGCACACAATATACTGTATGCCTGCTCCAACGTGCTATGCATCAGAAAAGTAGTTACAGTCTTTGCCCTTGAAGTGTTCTGAGGAAGCTGTTGGAAGTGAATGAGACAAATACACTGTGACATCACAGGCACTGCCTTATATCATGGGTATCACTAATGATAGGCGTTCCATCCCCAGTGAGTGGCAGCAGGTCATTCATATTGAGCAGGAAGACTGTGTACCCCAGGATGAGGTATGATCCAATGGTCAGAGAGCAGTTATGAACATCAAAGGGGAAAGTGTAGATCTCTAATTGGCAGGAACTGACAACTCTGATCAAGAACATGACCTGTGCTGTGTAAGTAGAGTAGACATGGGGACCTTTTGCATTATGTTCCAAGTCGATGCTGGACAAGAAAAAAAAAAAGACACAGATGATGTTCCACTGATATGACACCAAATATTTCTAATTGGATACAGTTCGCTGCTGACAGCATTTCTAATGGTTTGCAATTGTAAAAAAGTATAGGTTCACAGACTATTGAGCCTCATGTTTAACTCAACAACTCTGAGATCTGGATATCTGGGACGCAAAGCATTTTCCGAGGGACAGAGACTCTTTTAGTTCCACATTCCTTCTCATCCCAGCTCAGTAAGTGATTGAAGGCTCCAGTGGTAATTTATAAAATTCTCAGCAGCATATGTCCATACAGTATAATTAGCAGTTTTTCAGTTTCCATATTAACTATTACTTGAAATTGTGTGTTTCCATGTATGCAAATCAGTTTTAATCAAATTATCTCGATAATTTAAAAAAATCTTCTATTTGCGTTATTGTTAGTATTTGGCAATACTGCTTTTGAAATGTTACTGCAAATCGTCCATTGGTTGTTTAAGGAGTGGGAGCTGCAAATTAGGGACATTGCTGTTGAGTAGAGTTTGTCAGCCCTCTGGGCAGCCTAACAGCCCAAAGCAGTCACCTGCCTGACCTGTTTGTGCTGCCCCATATCTTGTGCTCCTCACGCTACCCTGAATTCATTAGCATGACATGATCTGTAAGCTGTGCTGACGATGACTGTTTAACCACAACTTAAATCTGAATTTTTTGAGAGGTTCTTCCAATTGTGTATGTTAAGACATCAAATGAATGTACTCTTGTATCTTTAGAGCCTCTTTCACAGTTCTTCAGTAAGTGGACTTATGGTTTTCATCTTTTTTTTTAATACTAAATTTCAAATATGTTCCCAGAACGGCAGTTGAACTAATACTAATATGACTATTTAATATAACTGTTTATGACTTCTGAGTCCGTGTCCCTTATTTTTTATTACATAAAATACAGTATTGGACTCAATTTTCTTATCCACTTAGGAAAAACAGAACAATGTGAATTACAGAATATTTCAGAATATTTTCAGATAATGGGCATTATTGTAGTACCAATGGTTTGTTGGAACATAAATATTTGTTGCTTAGACAGCCGAGGAGCCGGAGTTTCCTGGTACAAAAGGTGGAAGCAGCTATCTGGCTGCAGGGTATTGGTATCCTAAATTTACAAGAACTTTGTGCCACATTTCCCGTGTGTGTGGAGATGAAAGTGCAAAATGCATAAAGTCATCATTTTAAAGGAAAATAAAAAACACGTTGATAAAAACTTTGTGATATAAATCAACCACTTTGGATTGTTTGGGACAGGGAGGATAGGAAAATGCAGAAATATGAAACAAAAAAAACAAGAAAAACAAATTAAGAGCATAGATGTCGGAACTAGGGGTGCGGCCACACCCCCTCCCATCCTCCCATTAAAAAAATAAGATAAATAATAATAATAATCTGAATTTAAACTCAATTTGTCTGATTTACACTTATCTCATATAATGCACATGCTTTTGATGTGATATGCAGCCTGCCTGGCTCCATACAGCAGCCTGGCATCTGGCGTCCCAGTGACGTAGGCTACGACCGACGGCCTTCATTTCTAAATCCCTCAGTTTATTATATTTTTACACATTAGCGACCAAGCTCATCGTTCATTAGTTCATCTTCATCTTCCTCACGTACTGCTGTCCTCGCTGCACTGTCGGACCTGGGTCTCTGTCACCGTTGCGCTGTAGCGCAACAGGCCTGTGTGGAGCGTGTGTGGCGCTGTAGCGCTGTCACACATAGACACCAACAACAGAGAAGAAGACGGAACGCTTCCCCGCAGTATTCAAACTCCAGACATTAAAAGTGGATTAAATGTTGACTGGGAGTCGTGTCCGTGCAAATATGACGATCGATAATGCCTTTATGCCTTTTAATGGATAGGACAGTTCAGAGAGTGACAGGAAATGGGAGGCAGAGAGGGGGGGGAATGACACGCAGGATAGGGCCGCTCGACGCAGGATTCGAACCGGGGCCGCCTGCAGTGAGGACTGTTGCCTCAACACATGCGGCGGGTGCTCTACCAACTGAGCTGAACACCGCCCCGATCGATAATGATTTAACAGGCGAGATTCAGCTGCAATGTCCGAGGGACCGAGTTAGACGCTGTTGTTAAGTTACGTCCATAGACTGTAGGCTACACAGCGGTGTGTCTCCTCCATACAGGTAGAGCGGTCGGGATATGACATCATCGGTTCAGAAAAGATCCGTTTTGGGTGTTTCGGACCACAAATGTGCAATGCTTCATAAAAGAAATGTCCAGGTGCTTCAGCTGGCCTTTGAGAGACACTGGACCCGAAAATGTCCGACCCAGTGGAAAGACGCTGTTCTTTGAACTTAGGTTTAGTGGCCACACCGCTGCATACAACTCTTCTAAAGGTAACGCTAAGCCTCTTTTAATGCATTTTGCCCGCCGTGGCATTGTTTATAACACTTAAAGCTGAGTGGGGTTTTGTCCTGTCTGAATGTATGCTGCATCTGGCTGTGTGGTCTAGTAGCTTCAGTTGTTTCAGTGATGCGCAATGGTTGCCTGCGTGCGTGCGTAAAAGAGAGATGGCACACTGTGTGTGTGTGTGTGTGTGAGAGAGCGAGGGGGAGGAGGGAGGGGCGGTTGTAATTTTCACACAACGCCCGACTCTCCCAACAAAAATCCCGCCCCCCCTCTCAGAAAATAGTTCCGACGTCCATGATTAAGAGGCACATTCGTATGACAGCAGGAACATCCTGCATGATGGTACCTGTGTACAGTGCCATTTTACAGCGCATGGTGCAGTGGTTAGCACTTTTGCCTCTATGCATGCAAGAAAGTTTTGATATTCCTGGGCAAGGCACTTTTCTGTTTGGAACAAATTGCTCATTGGTGTGAATGTAAGTGTGTGAGGTTGTTCATCTCTGCATGTCACCCCAGAAATAGGCGACTTA
This sequence comes from Trachurus japonicus, assembly GCF_045865225.1. Classification (NCBI taxonomy): domain Eukaryota; kingdom Metazoa; phylum Chordata; class Actinopteri; order Carangiformes; family Carangidae; genus Trachurus; species Trachurus japonicus. The sequence continues at coordinate 19,358,057 of NC_140910.1, forward strand.
TTATACCCTGCCCTTGCTCTGTGTCAGCTGGGATTGGCTCCAGCCTCTCTGCTACCCTGGATATAAACATGGATGGATGGATGGAAAAAAGAATGGCACAAAAATAGCAGCATAGCACATTTTATTTTCTACACAGTTTAATTAGGTTGATATTGGTCTATGTTCATTATCAAAGACTTGTTGCAAGTTGTTTCCTACAAGCATGACAGCAACATTTGTTTTATGTCACGTTCAGATATGAGATGAGTACAGTCAAGTCTAGGTTAAGATAAAAACATGGGGCTTAACTCTATCACTAAAACCACTGCAAAATAGAGTGGATAAGGCCATTTGACCTGAGAGTGTTGGCAATAATAGATGTTGATTAAATAATAGGTTGACAATAATCAGGTCTCTTGTGGTAATTATTTCTCCTGTTCTATCTGCTAAAAAAACACTTCATTGTGTGGTTCTATTGTAAGTGATAGCTGACAATATCCAGAGAGGCACTCACAAAGTTACAGTCAAACCACTGTGATCCTTAATGTGAATAATGCATCATGAGAAGCCAGACAAAGTGTTGTCTGAAATCTCTGAAAGTACTAAATAATACTAACATTTAAAAATATGTTTTAAACAAGAAAAACAAACAAAAGTCACATCCTGTCCAACATTTACAAATTCTCCAGGTTATTGTTCCAGATCCAAATAGATACGATGGTGATGAAGCTGACAGAGATGAAGATAAGGTACAAGCCGAACAGCAGGCGGTCAATGACCATCCCGATCATTTGCCATTCCTGTGAGGTTTTCGTCCCCTGGCAGTGTTCGTCAATCCGGTGGCGGATAGCCATGAGATCTCTGCTCAGTTTCCTGAGTTCCTCCAAGACCAGCTCTGGAGGAGCTTTGTCCTGAGGTGTGTCAACAGAAATCGTCTGCAGTTCCCTTGAGGTGATGTTGCCTCCATTCACTGTGTTTTCTGTCAGAAATAAAGAGACAGTTTTAAAATATATGATTAAGTATAAGTTGAATGAAGCACATTGTCAAACAAACAACAACCATTAAGAACACCACAATAGACTGTTGCTTAAGGTGCATTCCTGGGGTGCGTTGGCTTTATTCCGATTCAGGGGCTAAAATGATACAACTGCTGCTTTTTTATTTTAGGTAGCAGCCCAAAGCTGTAAACAAATGCCATGTGTGAACCAAGTGTTCTCTCATAGGTCAGAAATCGTATCCGGAAGGGGAGGGGTTTACCTGGAAAAATCGAATACCATGGAATACAGTTCTCAACGGGCCTGAAAATTAAAACCCGACCTGGCCTGAAACCGCGGTTGAAACCCATAACCGACACAATCCCAGTCATTTGAACCATGGGATGTCAGCAGTGTGTCGTGTGTTTTATCGGATGCTTAGTAGATTACAGTCTCATTGTCAGCCTCCCGCTTCAGGACTTGAATGAAGTTAGCCAAGACCACCCCCCTCTTGGCAATCTCGGCCCCCTTGTTTCATCCCGCATCTGAGCACGATTGCTGTGTACACATATAATAATAATAATAATAATAATAATTCATTAATTTTGTATAGCGCTTTTTCAGTGACCCAAAGATGCTTTTCAGATGCAGTAAAATACAACACAAAAAATATAAATAAAAAAACTTATGGGAAGGGGAGGTTAAATGCTTGGGTGAAAAGGAAAGTCTTCAGTCGGGATTTGAAGAGGGGAAGTGATGGAGAGTCTCTGATGGGCTGGGGAAGGGAGTTCCAGAGGCGGGGTGCAGTCCGGGAGAAGGCACGATCGCCGTATGTTTTTAGCTTGGATTGTGGTATGGTGAGGGAAGAGGTAGTGGAGGAACGGAGGGTTCGGGTGGGGCGGTGGCAGGTGAGGAGGTCAGCTAGATATGGGGGGGCCAGGGAGTTGAGGGCTTTGTAGGTGAGGAGGAGGATTTTAAAGGTGATGCGATCTTTGACAGGGAGCCAGTGGAGGGAGTGAAGGACAGGAGTAATGTGATCACGGGACCGAGTGTGTGTGAGTAGGCGGGCAGCAGAGTTCTGAACCATCTGGAGTCTATGGAGGGAGTGAGCGGTGATGCCAGTGAGGAGAGAGTTGCAATAGTCAAGACGGGAGGAGATGAAGGCATGAATGAGGGATTCAGCAGCTGGGGGGGAAAGACAGTTTTTGATTTTGGCGATGTTGCGGAGGTGCAGGTATGAGGTTTTAATGACTGAGTTGACGTGAGGATCGAATGACAGGGTGGGGTCCAGGATGAAACCAAGGTTACGTGCGAGAGGGGAGGGGGTGATGGTTGCATTATCAATGGTGAGTGAGATGGGACCAGATGTACGGAGGGTGGATTTGGTGCCAATGAGGAGGAGTTCAGTCTTGTCAGCATTGAGTTTGAGAAAGTTGTGGGTTAACCATGATTTTATTGCAGAGATGCAGGTTTCAATGTGGGCGAGAGGTGGGTTCTGGGTAGGATTTGTGGTATTGGTGCAGAGGTAGATTTGAATGTCGTCGGCATAGAAATGGAAGTCCAGTTTGAAGTTGCGGATGATGTGGCCAAGAGGGAGCAGATAACAGATGAAGAGGAGGGGGCCAAGGACAGAGCCTTGGGGGACGCCCTGTGTGACAGGGGAGAGGGGTGAGGTGTGTCCGGAGAGGGAGATGAAATGTTGTCTGTCAGTGAGATATGAGGTGAGCCAGTCCAGTGCGGTGCCCTCAACACCCAGCTGGCGCAGCCTTTGGATCAGAATGGAGTGGTTGACCGTGTCAAAGGCTGCACTGAGGTCCAGGAGCAGCAGGATGTTGAGGGCACCGGAGTCTGCGGAGATGAGTAGGTCGTTGATGACTTTAACCAGGACAGTTTCAGTGCTGTGGAGGGGACGGAAACCAGATTGGAAGGGATCATAGAGATTGTTGAACTGAAGATGAGAGTGGAGTTGAGCGGAGACAACACGCTCAAGGGTTTTGGATAGAAATGGAAGGTTGGAGATGGGGCGGTAGTTGGATAGGATTGCTGGGTCAAGGGAAGGCAATATATATATTACATATAACCAAACAAACTGATCTTTGGGGTTAAACGCGCCCTGTTTTGGAACAACTGCTCCAAACGAGCCAGGTCGGAATACACCCTAAGTAAATACAAGCTCAATGATAAAATATACCTGTAGAAAGTGGGTGAAGGCAGACTGTGACTCGGTTGCTCTTGTTTTGTGGGGGGAGAAAAACAACAATGGCTACGTAGCGTAATACGAGAACGCTGAGCCAGTGAGGAACTGCATTGTACTGGCTGGAGCTGAACTGGATGTTAGTGATGAACACAGTCTCCAACAGGCTGCCCACCATCAGAGCGAGACTGACTGAGAATAGGGCATCTGCAGGAAACAACAAATGGGATGGTTAAGAAATGAGGAGGTATTTTTAATTCAGCCTTTTTTTCATCTTAAATTTACTTGAATAATAGGGGTCACTCACTCATGAGAGGTGTTTGGTCCCCAGTGACTGGCAGCAGGTCGTTCATGATGAGCAGGAACACGGTGTAGCCCAGAATGAGGGTCATCTTGAAGGCGGATCGGTCCACATTTGCAGGTGGCAGCATGAAGCTGAAGAGGTCCAATGTCATGAGGAAGCAGCTGGGGATCAGCAGGTTCACCACATAGAGGATTGGTCGGCGTCTCAAAATGATCTAAGGATGAAACACAAGCAGAGAGCTTGAAGGTTTAAGCCAGATGAATATTACCATTAATGACTGAAATCTTTGTTGTGTTGAGATCCAGTCTGTCTCTTTTTTATTACCATTTACATGCTTCCACTGACAGATAAAGCCTTTATTCTGTTTACTAAACAACCACAGCTGAACTTAGAACTTTTTTTCTCATTGTGTTGTTTGTTAGTGATATTTTTATTTGGCTGTCAATGTTTTCCAGTGTTAAAAAACTTTGAGACGGTACTAGCTGCTTCATTGAGACTGTCTAATTCTTCTACAAACAAAAACTTCAGAAGAATGATATCAACGATTAGTGGCACAAACAAAACTAAGTTTTACACAGATTCTTTGCGATATAACAGATTTAAAGGAGACATATTATGCCCCTTTTCCACAAATCAAAATAGTTCCCAGTTGTCTTAAAGACATGTCTGTGACAAGCTTCGGTCAAAATACCCCAAGGATCAAACATCACAGCTCTCTTTTCATCCATTTAAAATATAACTGTTCAGAATGGCTGGTTTCAGTGTCTGTCCCCTTAACGCAAATGAACCACTGGTTGCCCCGCCGCGCCCCTTCTACTAGTACTCAAAGGTAGGGGTGGCATTATGCAAATCTTAAAAATAATGACATCATTGTCAGACAACCTGGGGAACAGCTCGTAAAACCACATGGATTTCAACCTAGGGAGCCTGCAAATTACAGATTTTTTTTTCAATTGTTAAGCCATACACTCAAATATATGTCAAAGAGGAGTGCTAATATGATTCAGTTTACTGTAAAAGTGTTAAAAATAAAATTGCTCACATAGAATACGATCTCAGAGTAGGATCCATCAGGTATCTCCACAGTAGATGGCGCTACTTTTATATCTGCAAGCTCCCACTCCCCTTTTGTCTCCAGAACTGCTTTGGACTCCATCAGGGTTCCCTCAGCAGTGTCACCTTGAAACATCATTATGTCTCTAGCTAAAAAAAATAAAATCAGTTAATAAAAATCAACATTCACCAATGACTGACCGTACAACTTTTCATATTCAACATTCATACTGTTTACCAAGGTAAACAAAATAACCACTCCCCAATTAAACCAATAAATGTGAAAAAAAATACATCTAGTGTTGTTTCATGGGCAGACTTACCCAGGTGTAGGTGTGGTCCAAAGCTGAGAGAGCAGTTCTGTATATCAAAGGGGAAAGTGTAGATTTCTAATCGACAGGAACTGACCACTCTGAGTGGTTTATCATCAAAAACACGACCTGTGTTGTATAGGTAGACTTCGGGACTTTTGGGAGACTTGTCCTCATCCATGCTGTAAAAAAATACAATAATAAACATTTAAAGTGCGCATAGATCATTTCCGAGGATACTGAAGATATTCCACTCGTATGGCTCTAGGGTTTTGTTTTTGTGTGCTGTGTTTGCATCTTTTTCACTCACAATTCAGCAATGTGGATATCAGGGACCCAAAGCTTCTCCCGAGGGATAGAGACTCTTTTAGTTCCACATTCCTTCTCATCCCAGCTCAATCCCACTATATCCCACTCCTACATTGAAGATAAATATTCAGTTTAAGCTACATGGACAAATATGAACCCTTATAAAGAAGATGGTAACACAGCCAGGTTGAAAGCAGGGCAAGTTGAAAGGCCATGGGTAGATGGATTTTGGCCTCATTTGAATTGACTTTAGGAGGATTTGTCTGCCATCCATTTGCCCATTTGCCATTATGGCCTCGTTACTATTAACATGGATCTTAAGTGATTCGATCACAAGCGGTCACCTAGAAGTAGCTACGTCTGTTGACACCTGCTTTAAAATTCATCTCCACATGTGTCTTGATTGACCACTTGTGATCGGATTTGAGTTCCTCACCACACATGCAAATTAACAGGTATGTGATGTTCTTAGGCAAACAATAAACAAGTCTGTTCTCAATGTGCTTGTGTGTGAATGAGAGATAGAGAGCGAGAACGACTTGGAGAGTGAGTGTAGGAGTCGAATTTAAGCACTATTTATGTATTATATATACGTATAAGAAAAAGTCAGTATCGTTGGTTTATTATGAAACTGTTGGATGGCACAGTGGTGCACAAGTTAGCACCTTTGGCTCCCAGCAAGAAGGTTTTAGGTTTGATGGATGGATGAAACTGTGGTGGGACAAATTAAAATGCGGCAAAAGACATCAGTTGAGTAGGCGGGCCTTCAATGTGGCCAGGATGTATTTGTGTAACCCTAAGCCTAACCCTGCAAAAGGAACATGGACAAATGGTCGTCTCCAAATGTTATAATGTGGTCCAGCTAAATTGGATCTGAAATAAGTCCTAAATGCAAGTGCATTCACACCTGATCCTTTATAGAATGTGAAACAAAGTTTCCTATTCAGCTACATTTCTTAATCTTTTCTTTTTTTTTTTCATTTTCAGGAAGAAACTCTATAGAATTATAACCATAAGAATGTTCTAAAAACACTGAAAGTACTCTGAAACTTACCAAGATTTGCCATAGGAATGTAGTCAAGGACTGGGCCTTTTCATTCTATGGATGAAACATATTTATGATTATTAATTATGACTACAATTTGTTACAGTGTACAGTGTAGATGTTTGTGTGGCTCATGGACTCACCACTCCTAAAATTCCCGCCACAGTAATATCGACTGTGACGTTCAGTGTATCTGAAAACCTTTTTACAGGTCGCAGTAGTTTTCTAGGAAATAATTCCCTCTCAAGGGCAGCAAACAGGGCTTCAGGAGTCGGACTGGTGCAGTTCAATGCCACAACAAAACCTGAATTCAAAATGAGAAGAGGACAGACCAAAATTATTATAAGTATTAAAGGTCCCATATTATGAAAAACATGTTTTTTCTGGTCTCTCTCTATATATAAACTGGTCCTCCCTGAGCCTACCAACTCCTACAATGAGGAAAGCAGATGATTCCTGCATCGACTCTGCAGCCCACCCACTGGTAAAACTGAGCTAAAACAGGCTGTTCAGACTCAGCTCCTGTGGTGACGTAACGACGGGAGTCAGGCCGGCCCCTCTGCGCGAGAACACTTCCACCACGTCTGTTCCTAACCACGTCTGCTCTGTCCCTAGTATGGCTGCAGTGCACAGCAGGAAACTCCTGAGCTAAGTTGATGAAATACCGACCAATTTTAATACAATAAATAAACGTTTAAATCTAAAAAATCCCTACCAAACCAACGGTACATGCTACATTTCCATTTCCATATTTTGCACATTCTGTGACATAAACTGTAAACTGTCTTGTCTGTAACAACATCTATTGCACGTCTGTCCGTCCTGGGTGAGGGATCCCTCCTCTGTTGCTCACCCTGAGGTTTCTCCGATTTTTCCCTGTTAAAAGGGTTTTCCATGGAGTTTTTCCTCAGTCGATGTGAGGGTCTAAGGACAGAGGATGTTGTTACGATGCCATGTAAAGCCCTTTGAGACAAACTGTTTGTAAAAACGGGCTATACAAATAAAATTGCCTTGCCTTGCCTTGCCTACAGTTTTGAAACTTCATCACAATATAGCCCCAATACTGCTAAAACTTTTGTCCACTTAAACTCATTACAAATTATGAACTCAATCACTCTGTTTTTTTCAATAACTGTAAAACTTTTAAAATGTATCTCCTCCCGCAATTTTTGCTCAATTGTCACCAAACTTGCTAGAGAGCATCTTCAGACTGTCCTCAACAAAACTTGTTTCTCTGATTTTTGATTTATCAAAAATTGAGCCTACAGTGCATGGAAACGTTTGACTGTAAACAGTACTGTAAACATATACCATCTAATTCTTGCTAAATACATTTTCAATCTTCCTGAAAAAAATTGAGAATATTTTGGAGTCATGGTTGATGAAGTCTGGCAAATATCAGAATTTTATCTCAAAAACTGAATTTTCTAGAACATTTTGAATTCTGCTCTCTTGGGAACAACTGCAGTCAATCTAAGAGTGGCATTTTTAAACATCAGATTTTCTCTTGTGAAGCAAAACACTTATCATTAAAATCAAATCACCAACATTCCCATGCTGTCAAGATAGAATATATGTATTATCAAATTTTTGTTTTTGTTTTGTTACTCAATTTGTGAAGCTACTGTGGAACTGCCACTTGCCAATTAGCTCAGTGCGATAGACAATGGTCTTTGGTTCTAGAAGTTGTGGGTTCAATCCTCAATTGTTGAAAATTGAACATTATATGATCAACTGTCCTGTCTTCCTATTCTCCTGTTTGTTGCTCAGAATTTGCCTAAATTTGCCAAAAGATAGCCCGGACCCGACCCATCGCTGCGCAGCAACTATGATATTATCGTTGTTGATTTTTGTTTGTTTTTAATTTGTCACTCCTTTTTGCTCTGTATTGGCAGATCATTCTTTATATGCTGTTTAGCAGGTTATCTCTAACTGAAGTGATGCTGATAAAATCACCACCAATTTGCTTTGTTCACTTTGTTTTAGGTGTGACACAAAAGCATGTCATTATGTCAGCTTGGTGAGTTAGATTTATATTATTTTTCTTCTGACTGTAGCTGTTAAAGGCTTGAGCATTTTGAGCCTAGGGTGAGAAATTGCCATGAAATTAGGTACACACATTTGTCTCCCCCTCAGGGTGAATTGTAACAGGTTCAGTGATCTTTTAACATTTCATCTAACACATTCATATTGGGTCAAAATCTTAATCGGTGCATAACCCAAAACCTGCAAACTAATCACAATTACAGCATATTGGCATGCTTGTGTTAATATTTAACTCATGGCACTTTATACTACGTCATAAAATGTTGCTATGCTAATGTAGCTGCACACCTTTGTCTTAACATATGTTGTACTTCTTATTTGCTACTAATATATTAACTGTAGTTGTTTAGGTTTGAGATTTTACTTATCAAAATTTTCCACTCTCTACTACTGTCTTTTTTCACAGTTAATAAACTTCTCATTACAGTGTTCATTAATGTCACACAAAACCCTATTCAAAATATTCTGTCATACATGTAAATTAAAATCAACTTTCATCCATCATCACAATAAAACACAAAAACCTCACTGTACACCAGTTTTATGTTTCCTTCTATCTAGTTTGCATTTTCCTTCAAATCATCAGAGTATAGTTTTAAAAACATTAACATCAATCTGCTTCAGTCTACTGGCTGATTTCTAGCTTTCAACACATCATCTTGCTTTCTATTTATCAACTTAATGAATTATCAAAATGACTTAGTCCTTACCGTGAAGCAGTAAAAAACAAATGAAGGTAAGCCCAGCACTCTTTAACTGTGTCATCTTTTCTTCGTGAATGCAAGCACTTCAGTGAGTTAAAGGAAAGCATCAACAGTCTAAACAAGTGGTGCATCTTGTTTCTGATTGGCTGAATTCAGGCTCACCTCACTCCTTTTGCACCTGAATCATTATTTGTTTACATGTCAAGTTTGTCAAAACATCAGTCTTTTAACAAGAGATAATTAAAATGAAACAGTGGTGTGTTAAAAATATTAATTCAGGCCTGGAAAACTGCCAAAATAAACTAACTTGTGTAAAATAGAAATATAGTTTAATGATGTAAAGAAAACAGCAGACACAGCTCAACATACAGTTAGTCTTAATCAGTACTCAAATTTAAATCAACATCAACACATTAAAAGGCTCAAGTGAAACTCATAGAAATTGTCTTTGAGAACCTAAATGTATGAAGGTTCATCTCAGCATTGTGTACCTGTATAGTGCAATACGCAGTCACGAAAATATTCATTGTGAAGTATTACCTCCTCTGCACTCACATTCACTAACTTACTAATTTATCTAAATAGATATAAATATGTAGGGGCACAAACAAGGGACAATTTTCATGAAGTCGACAGCAGGAAATTGATACTTTCCTACAGTGACAGACATACTTTAACTGTTGCACATATTAATATGAAAATGAATTATGATGGAGACAGTTATGGTATTTCACATCACAGAACTACAGCCCTGCACTTAATGGACTTTTAGCTTTAGGGGAAAAAGAAAGACTAAGGACACATGGACTGCATTGTGCTACAAACCTCCAGGGAGGACAGATAATTGTGGGTGTAGGTGTTTGGAAATGTAAATATTTGTTGCTTAACTGATGGTGCAAATGTCAAGCTGGCACCTTCAGGGTCTAAAGGATCATCCACATCAGGATGGCACAGTGGTGCACAAGTTAGCACCTTTGGCTCTCAGCAAGAAGGTTTTGGGTTTGATGGATGGATGAAACTGTGGTGGGATAAATTAGATTGCGGCAAAAGGCATCAGTAGAGTATAGGCGGGCCTTCATTGTGGCCAGGATGTTTATGTAGGGGCACAAACAAGGGACAATTTTCATGAAGTTGACAGCAGGAAATTGATACTATCCTACGGTGACAGACATACTTTAACTGTTGCACATATTAATATGAAAATGAATTGTGATGGAGACAGTTATGGTATTTCACATCACAGAACTATAGTCCTGCGCTTACTGGACTTTTAGATCACACACCACACAAAGGTTTGAGACCAAGTCATTGAAATTGTTTTGAAGCGCATTTACCATTGAATGCAATGCATTTTTGGACTTATGGTTTTCACAAAGGCACATCTTTTTTTTAATACTAAATTTGAAATATGTTCCCAGAACGGCAGTTCAACTTTATTAAATATTAATGTGACTATTTAATACAACCCAGGAACTTTTTATGACTTCTGAGTCCTTGTCCCTTATTTTTTATTACATAAAATACAGTACTGGACTCAATTTTCTTATCCATTTAGGAAAAATAGAACATTGTGTATTACAGACAGTGTTAGTGTAGTTTCAGAATATTTCCAGATAATAGAGATTATTGTAGTACCAATGGTTTGTTGGAACGTACGTATAAATATTTGTTGTTTAGACAGCCAAGGAGCAGGAGTTTCCTGGTACAAAAGGTGGAAGCAGCTATCTGGCTGCAGGGTATTGGTATCCTAAATTTACAAGAACTTTGTGCCACATTTCCCGTGTCTGTGGAGATGAAATAGAAAGCAATAAATGCATAAAGTCATCATTTTAAAGGAAAATAAGAAACACGTTGATAAAAAAAAAAGACAGGGTATTTAAAGCAGAAGTAAGCGGAATGTTTGTGTTAATATAAGTCTTAAATAGTTATATCTTCCTACAGCAATCACTTACATAGAGTGTTTGGTCCGAAACACGGGTCTGTCAGTCACTCTGCTCTGCTGTAAGCCGAGGAGAAAACTTCTTGTATACTTCCTTGTATCCTACAACCTTTATCCAATGAGGAGAGAGAACGGCATGAAGGGCTGTGTGTGCAGCCAAGGGATGCGCGTGAATGTGGTGACGTAGGGACGAGGACCAATAGATCCCTGACGAAGGCGGGGACTGCTAACTCCATCGTCTGACAAGAAGGGGTCCATGGCACTGGTCCGACCTCCCATTAGACCGACCTCCCATTAGTTCGACCTCCCATTGGTTCGAACTCCCATTGGTCCAACAATCGGAGTAATGAGAGTTCGAACTAATGAGAGGTCCTCATTAGTTCGAACTGAACTAGTTAGCATTAGTCCAACTCTCCATTTTTACCGTTCACTATGCATTTATATAATTATTCATATAGGCTCGCTCCACCTGTCAATAAGACAAACGTGGAAGAAGAGGTGCAGTTTATTGTGTTTCACCAACGAGGAGCTGTCATTACGCACGACTTTTACGCACTGCTGCGCGCTCATTAGTGTCCATAATTAAACCTTGACATTCATATCAAATCAAACTTACATTACAGACAGGTATACAGACAGGTGGATTGGGTTCTCTCTCTCTCTCTCCCACTGCGAACAGACAGACGGACGCAATCAGAAAGGAAACGGAGGCTGCGCAATGCGCATTGATCCTTTTTTCCTTTCTGGGATCAAACGGATCATGTGCATAATTAACTGCAAAACAAGCACTTCATATTAATAACATATAACGCTCATTATGCTTCCAGCCTAGCCTCTACCTGGTGTTTTTACTAAACTTAACCAACTCCTTTCTTCATTGCCTGAACCTAACCAAAGCGAAATTTACTTTTTTTTTTCTCTCAGTCTGCTGTCAGCAGGAGCGGCTGCTGCAGCAGGCTCGCGCCCGTGAAGTGAGCTCAAGCCGCCAGGTTCAGCCACACTCGAGCGGAGGGGGGGAGAAAAAAAGTGTATTTCTTTTACTCTGTACTCTGGGAGGGGAGGCTTTGATTATCAGTTTACACATCTTCAGCATTTATGATGGTTGTGCGCGATCTGACATGATCTGGCTCCTGGAGAGAGAGAGAGAAAGCTGCATGCTCCTATCAATGGAAAAGCTTGTCAGAAAGTAGCGATGACATTTCAAACTAACGGGACCACCCATTGGTTCGACCTCCTATTGGTCCGACTTGTGGTTGATTTTGTCGGAGTAACGGGAGGTCGAACCAATGGGAGGTCGGACCAATGGGCAGTTCCCGACAAGAAGTTAGCCAAAACGACCGGATCACTTCTGCTTTAACTTTGTTATATAAATCAACCACTTTGGATTTTTTGGGACAAGGAGGATAGGAAAATGCAGAAATATGTGTCGCAACCTGCGCCACCCTGGTCAGTGAGGTTTTATAGAACAGGCTCTAAGAAGTCTAGGCCTCAGGGCCGACACAGGTGCACATATTTCTATTACTGAAACCCTGGAGTCTGGTGGGATTCGCTGCCATATGGTACAATGTTTGACTCACCGGTTGCTTCCGCTCCCCACCTGTAGCTTGGTCGGCGAGCTTTCCGGGCAGGCCGGCGTCCTTCAGTGGCACCGCACCGGCCACCAGCTCCAGTGTCCTGCGTGTATCGACCTCCGTCCGTTGTCACGCAGTCGTGGCTTTGTCAGTTCATTTGTGTTTAGACAAGACAATAACTAAAACGATAAATCAATCTTGCGGTGGAGGGTTGATTCTTCGTCACCTTCTCTTCACTTCTCTGCGGGGTGCCTCGTCAGAGCACGCCACTCTCTCTTTGGCTTTTTCCCAGCATTCCTTGCTCCTTCCGCTCACATCAGACTTAAGCGGTCAGGTAACCAGGCAACCAATCAAAACATTACACAATATGGCAGCCCACCTTCTCAAACCTACGGAAGTGACCTCAACATATGAAACAAATAAAACCCCAAGAAAAAAAACATTAAGAGGCACATTCGTATGACAGCAGGAACATCCTGCATGATGGTACCTGTGTGCAGTGCCATTTTACAGCACTTGGTGCAGTGGTTAGCACTTTTGCCTCTATGCATGCAAGAAAGTTTTGATATTCCTGGACAAGGCACTTTTCTGTCTGGAACAAATTGCTCATTGGTGTGAATCTAAGTGTGTGAGGTTGTTCATCTCTGCATGTCACCCCAGAAATAGGCGACTTATTATACCCTGCCCTTGCTCTGTGTCAGCTGGGATTGGCTCCAGCCTCCCTGCTACCCTGCATATAAACATGGATGGATGGATGGAAAAAAGAATGGCACAAAAATAGCAGCATACTGTAGCACAATTTATTTTCTACACAGTTTAATTAGGTTGATAGTGGTCTATGTTCATTATCAAAGACTTGTTGCAAGTTGTTTCCTACAAGCATGACAGCAACATTTGTTTTATGTTACCGATTATAATAATTTCTACATTACTCATTGTCACTAAAACCAATATTTATTCTTTGATATCCACACTGGGACGGTTGAAGTTTTTGGTGTCACGGTGACAAAAAAAAGAAACAAATCAGAACTACATTTTAATAGAAAAGAACTGAGATGGCTTTGTTAATGAATGCCATGACGGAAAAAAAACAGGTATAACCACTTTCAGAAATGATACATATGATATGTTCCTTTACCTGCCAAGAAAATGTGGCATAAACAATAATTGTGTCATCAAACTTAAGAATAAATAGACATAGACATGTTGTCAATATCTTCATGTTGATAAGATGTAGCTCAGGGCAAATATGATTCTATGATTAACACACATGGATATGTTTAATTTTAACAAGTTCAGATATGAGATGAGTATAGTCAAGTCTAGGTTAGGATAAAAACATGGGGCTTAACTCTATCACTAAAACCACTGCAAAATAGATTGGATAAGGCCATTTGACCTGAGAGTGTTTACAATAATAGATGTTGATTAAATAATAGGTTGACAATAATCAGGTCTCTTGTGGTAATTATTTCTCCTGTTCTATCTGCTAAAAAAAACACTTAATTGTTTGGTTCCATTGTAAGTCAAACCACTGTGATCCTTAATGTGGATAATGCATCATGAGAAGCCAGACAAAGTGTTGTCTGAAATCTCTGAAAGTACTAAATAATACTAACATTTAAAAACATGTTTTAAACAAGAAAAACAAACAAAAGTCACATCCTGTCAAACATTTACTAATCCTCTTCCAGGTTATTGTTCCAGATCCAAATAGATACGATGGTGATGAAGCTGACAGAGATGAAGATAAGGTACAAGCCGAACAGCAGGCGGTCAATGACCACCCCGATCATTTGCCATTCCTGTGAGGTTTTCGTCCCCTGGCAGTGTTCGTCAATCCGGTGGCGGATAGCCATGAGATCTCTGCTCAGTTTCCTGAGTTCCTCCAAGGCCAGCTCTGGAGGAGCTTTGTCCTGAGGTGTGTCAACAGAAATCGTCTGCAGTTCCCTTGAGGATATGTTGCCTCCATTCATTGCGTTTTCTGTCAGAAATCAAGAGACAGTTTTAAAATTAAGTAGTTGAATGAAGCAAATTGTCAAACAAACAACAACCATTAAGAACAACACAATAGACTGTTGCTTAAGGTGCATTCCTGGGGTGCGTTGGCTTTATTCTGATTCAGGGGCTAAAATTGTTGCATTTTTATTTTGGGTAACAGCTCAAAGCGGTAAACAAATGCCATGTGTGAACCACGTGTGTTCTCATAGGTCAGAAATCGTATCCGGAAGGGGAGGGGTTTACCTGGAAAAATCGAATGCCATGGAATACAGTTCTCAATGGGCCTGAAAATTAAAACCCGACCTGGCCTGAAACCGCGGTTAAAACCCATAACCGACACCAATCCCAGTCATTTGAACCATGGGACGTCAGCACAGCAGTTTGTCGTGTGTTTTGCCGGTTGCTTAGTAGATTACAGTCTCATTGCCAGCCCCCCGCTTCAGGGCTTGAATGAAGTTAGCCAAGACCACCCCCCTCGTGGCAATCTCGGCCCCCTTGTTTCATCCCGCATCTGAGCACGATTGCTGTGTACACATATAACCAAACAAACTGATCTTTGGGGTTTAACGCTCCCTGTTTTGGAACAACTGCTCCAAACGAGCCAGGTCGGAATACACCCTAAGTAAATACAAGCTCAATGATAAAAATATACCTGTAGAAAGTGGGCGAAGGCAGACTGTCACTCGGTTGCTCTTGTTTTGTGGGGGGAGAAAAACAACAATGGCTAGGTATCGTAATACCAGAACGCTGAGCCAGTGAGGAACTGCATTGTACTGGTTGGAGCTGAACTGGATGTTAGTGATGAACACAGTCTCCAACAGGCTGCCCACCATCAGAGCGAGACTGACTGAGAATAGGACATCTGCAGGAAACAACAAATGGGATGGTTAAGAAATGAGGAGGTATTTTTAATTCAGCCTTTTTTTCATCTTAAATTTACTTGAATAATAGGGGTCACTCACTCATGAGAGGTGTTTGGTCCCCAGTGACTGGCAGCAGGTCGTTCATGATGAGCAGGAACACGGTGTAGCCCAGAATGAGGGTCATCTTGAAGGCGGATCGGTCCACACTTGCAGGTGGCAGCATGAAGCTGAAGAGGTCCAATGTCATGAGGAAGCAGCTGGGGATCAGCAGGTTCACCACATAGAGGATTGGTCGGCGTCTCAAAATGATCTAAGGATGAAACACAAGCAGAGAGCTTGAGATCCAGTCTCTGTCTCTTTTTTATTACCATTTACATGCTTCCACTTACAGATAAAACCTTTATTCTGTTTTCTAAACAACCACAGCTGAACTTAGAACTTATTAATTTAATTTTAAATGTTTTTTTTCTCATTGTGTTGTTTGTTAGTGATATGTATATTTGGCTGTCTCTGTTTTCCAGTGTTAAAAAAACTTTGAGACGGTACTAGCTGCTTCATTGAGACTGTCTAATTCTTCTACAAACAAAAACTTCAGAAGAATGATATCAAATATTAGTGGCACAAATAAAATTAAGTTTTACACAGATTATTTGCGATATAACAGATTTAAAGGAGACATATTACGCCCCTTTTCTTCCACAAATCAAAATAGTTCCCAGTTGTCTTAAAGACATGTCTGTGACATGCTTCGGTCAAAATACCCCAAGGATCAAACATCACAGCTCTCTTTTCATCCACTTAAAATATAACTGTTCAGAATGGCTGGTTTCAGTGTCTGTCCCCTTAACGCAAATGAACCACTGCTTGCCCCGCCCCGCCCCGCCCCTTCTACCGGTACTCACAGGTAGGGGTGGTATTATGCAAATTCGAAAAATAAAGACATCATTGTCAGACAACCTAGGGAACAGCTCGTAAAACCACATGGATTTCAACCTAGGCAGCCTGCAAATTACAGATTTTTTTTACTGTAAAACTGTTAAAAATAAAATTGCTCACATAGAATACGATCTCAGAGTAGGATCCATCAATTATCTCCACAGTAGATGGCGCTGCTTTAATATCTGCAAGCTCCCACTCCCCTTTTGTGCGCAGAACTGCTTTGGACTCGATCAGGATTTCCTCAGCAGTGCCACGTTGGAACATCATTATGTCTCTAGCTATAAAAATAAAATCAGTTAATAAAAATCAGCAATCACCAATGACTGACCGTACAACTTTTCGTATTCAACATTCATACTGTTTACCAAGGTAAACAAAATAACCACTCCCCAAATAAACCAAGAAATGTGAAAAAAATACATGTAGTGTTGTTTCCTGGGCAGACTTACCCAGGTGTAGGTGTGGTCCAAAGCTGAGAGAGCAGTTCTGTATATCAAAGGGGAAAGTGTAGATTTCTAATCGACAGGAACTGACCACTCTGATTGATTTATCATCAAAAACACGACCTGTGTTGTATAAGTAGACCTCGGGAGTTTTGGGAGACTTGTCCTCATCCATGCTGTAAAAAAATACAATAATAAACATTTAAAGTGCGCATAGATCATTTCCGAGGATACTGAAGATATTCCACTCGTATGGCTCTTGGGTTTAGTTTTTGTGTGTGCTGTGTTTGCATCTTTTTAACTCACAACTCAGCAATGTGGATATCAGGGACCCAAAGCTTCTCCCGAGGGATAGAGACTCTTTTAGTTCCACATTCCTTCTCATCCCAGCTCAATCCCGCTATATCCCACTCCTACATTGAAGATAGATATTCAGTTTAAGCTACATGGACAAATATAAACCCTTATAAAGATGGTTACACAGCCAGGTTGAAAGCAGGGCAAGTTGAAAGGCCATGGGTAGATGGATTTTGGTTGCTGAGAACACAGAAGTGGAGTAGAGCACGCACATCCAAACACACTACAGGTGCCGGACCAACAAACAATGGACGATCAACGTTTCTGTTTAGAAACGTTGATTGTTCCACAATAAACAATAGAGGAGCTTGATACAGAGTGCGGACTTCACTTCTTTTTTTCTTAGATGGATTTTGGCCTCATTTGAATTGATTTTAGGAGGATTTGTCTGCCATCCATTTGCCCTCTCTATGGCCTTGTTACTATTAACATGGATCTTAAGTGATTCGATCACAAGCGGTCACCTAGAAGTAGCTACGTCTGTTGACACCTGCTTTAAAATTAATCTCCACATGTGTCTTGATTGACCACTTGTGATCGGATCTGAGTTCCTCACCTCACATGCAAATTAACAGGTATGTGATGTTCTTAGGCAAACAATAAACAAGTCTGTTCTCATTGTGCTTGTGTGTGAGTGAGAGATAGAGAGCGAGAACGACTTGGAGAGTGAGTGTAGGAGTCGAATTTAAGCACTATTTATGTATTATATATATATGAAATAGTCAGTATCTTTGGTTTATTATGAAACTGTCGGATTGCACAGTGGTGCACAAGTTAGCACCTTTGGCTCTCACCAAGAAGGTTTTGGGTTTGATGGATGGATGAAACTGTGGTGGGACAAATTAGATTGCGGCAAAAGACATCAGTAGAGTAGGCGGGCCTTCAATGTGGCCAGGATGTATTAGTGTAACCCTAAGCCTAACCCTGCAAAAGGAACATGGACAAATGGTCGTCTCCAAATGTTATAATGTGGTCCAGCGAAACTGGATCTGAAATTAGTCTTGATCCTTTATAGAATGGGAAACAAAGTTTCCAATTCAGCTACATTTCTTCATCTTTTCTTTTTTTTCATTTTCAGGAAGAAACTCTATAGAATTATAACCATAAGAATGTTCTAAAAACACTGAAAGTACTCTGAAACTTACCAAGATTTGCCATAGGAATGTAGTCAAGGACTGGGCTTTTTCATTCTATGGATGAAACATATGATTATTAATTATGACTACAATTTGTTACAGTGTACAGTGTAGATGTTTGTGTGGCTCATGGACTCACCACTCCTAAAATTCCCGCCACAGTAATATCGACTGTGACGTTCAGTGTATCTGAAAACCTTTTTACAGGTCGCAGTAGTTTTCTAGGAAATAATTCCCTCTCAAGGGCAGCAAACAGGGCTTCAGGAGTCGGACTGGTGCAGTTCAATGCCACAACAAAACCTGAATTCAAAATGAGAAGAGAACAGACCAAAATTATTAGTATTATTAGTATAATACTACTACTAATATTAATATTATTGTTGTTTTTTTTGTTTGTTTTTAATTTATCACACCTATTTGCTCTGTATTGGCAGATCTTTCTTTGTATGCTGTTTAGCCGGTTATCTCTAACTGAAGTGATGCTGATAAAATCACCACCACCATTTGCTTTGTTCACTTTGTTTTAGGTGTGACACAAAAGCATGTCATTATGTCAGCTTGGCGAGTTAGATTTATATTATTTTTCTTCTGAGTGTAGCTGTTAAAGGCTTGAGCATTTTTAGGGTGACAAATTGCCATGAAATTAGGTACACACATTTTTCTCCCTCTCAGGGTGAATTGTAATAGGTTCATTTCATCTAACACATTCATATCGGGTCAAAATTTTAACCGGTGCATGGCCCAAAACCTGCAAACTAATCACATACTGTAATTACAGCATATTAGTGTTAATATTTAACTCATGGCACTTTATACTACCTCATAGAATGTTGCTATGCTAATTTTGATTAATAATTGCTAATATATTAAATTAAGCGTAGCGTTAGTTCTGGCAGGCCATGACGTCAAGCTCTTAATTGGCACAGCATAGCTGTCGTCACAGGTGCAGATCAACTGATGACTCAGCTGACTCTCCGTGGCTGCTTCCTATTGGGGAACTGCATTCAGAGCGCGCTATTTAAACTGCTCTAGCCCGACGTCACGTCCCTTGCTGCTACTGCTTCCTCTGCCGGCTTTTTGCAACCCACCTCCACCCCAGCTCCTCCTGTCATTGTATTCATGTTGGTTGCTCTGCTCTGTCTGGGTTTTCTTTGCTGCTGCGCTCCCTGCTTATGCCGTTCATGATGGCTCGTGAAGGGCAGGGAGGTGCTCTTCCTGCCTCAGGCTTTCCACGCAAGCGCGTGGAAGAGCAGGGGGTGCCAGAACAGCACGATACCGCCAAATAAAACTTGTGCAAGTAATTAAATATTATTTTGACATAGTGGTCCTGACAGAACTGTAGTTGTTTAGGTTTGAGATTTTACTTCTCAAAATTTTCCGCTCTCTACTACTGTCTTTTTTCACAGTTAATAAACTTCTCATTACAGTGTTCATTAATGTCACACAAAACCCTATTAAAAATATTCTGTCATACATGTAAATTAAAATCAACTTTCATCCATCATCACAATAAAACACAAAAACCTCACTGTACACCAGTTTTTTGTTTCCTTCTAGTTTGCATTTTCCTTCAAATCATCAGAGTAAAGTTTCAGAAACATTAACATCAATCTGCTTCAGTCTACTGGCTGATTTCTAGCTTTCAACACATCATCTTGCTTTCTATTTATCAACTTAATGAATTATCAAAATTACTTAGTCCTTACCGTGAAGCAGTAAAAAACAAATGAAGGTAAGCCCAGCACTCTTTAACTGTGTCATCTTTTCTTTGTGAATGCAAGCACTTCAGTGAGTTAAAGGAAAGCGTCAACAGTCTAAACAAGTGGTGCATCTTGTTTCTGATTGGCTGAATACAGGCTCACCTCACTCTGTTTGCACCTTTTACATAAGTTAGTTTATTTTGGCAGTTTTCCAGGCCTGAATTAATATTTTAAACACACAGCTCAACATACAGTTAGTTCAGTTATACAGTTAGTCTTAATCAGCACTCAAATTTAAATCAACATCAACACATTAAAAGGCTCAAGTGAAACTCATAGAAATTGTCTTTGAGAACCTAAATGTATGAAGGTTCATCTCAGCATTGTGTACCTGTATAGTACAATACGCAGTCACAAAAATATTCATTGTGAAGTATTACCTCCTCTGCAGTCACATTCACTAATTTACTAATTTATCTAAATAGATATAAATATGTAGGGGCACAAACAAGGGACAATTTTCATGAAGTCGACAGCAGGAAATTGATACTTTCCTACAGTGACAGACATACTTTAACTGTTGCACATATTAATGTGAAAATGAATTATGATGGAGACAGTTATGGTATTTCACATCACAGAACTACAGCCCTGCACTTAATGGACTTTTAGCTTTAGGGGAAAAAGAAAGACTAAGGACACATGGACTGCATTGTGCTACAAACCTCCAGGGAGGACAGATAATTGTGGGTGTAGGTGTTTGGAAATGTAAATATTTGTTGCTTAACTGATGGTGCAAATGTCAAGCTGGCACCTTCAGGGTCTAAAGGATCATCCACATCAGGATGGCACAGTGGTGCACAAGTTAGCACCTTTGGCTCTCAGCAAGAAGGTTTTGGGTTTGATGGATGGATGAAACTGTGGTGGGATAAATTAGATTGCGGCAAAAGGCATCAGTAGAGTATAGGCGGGCCTTCAATGTGGCCAGGATGTTTAGGGGCACAAACAAGGGACAATTTTCATGAAGTTGACAGCAGGAAATTGATACTATCCTACGGTGACAGACATACTTTAACTGTTGCACATATTAATATGAAAATGAATTGTGATGGAGACAGTTATGGTATTTCACATCACAGAACTATAGTCCTGCGCTTACTGGACTTTTAGATCACACACCACACAAAGGTTTGAGACCAAGTCATTGAAATTGTTTTGAAGCGCATTTACCATTGAATGCAATGCATTTGTGGACTTATGGTTTTCACAAAGGCACATCTTTTTTTTAATACTAAATTTGAAATATGTTCCCAGAACGGCAGATCAACTTTATTAAATATTAATGTGACTATTTAATACAACCCAGGAACTTTTTATGACTTCTGAGTCCGTGTCCCTTATTTTTTATTACATAAAATACAGTACTGGACTCAATTTTCTTATCCACTTATGAAAAACAGAACATTGTGTATTACAGACAGTGTTAGTGTAGTTTCAGAATATTTCCAGATAATAGAGATTATTGTAGTACCAATGGTTTGTTGGAACGTATAAATATTTGTTGTTTAGACAGCCAAGGAGCAGGAGTTTCCTGGTACAAAAGGTGGAAGCAGCTATCTGGCTGCAGGGTATTGGTATCCTAAATTTACAAGAACTTTGTGCCACATTTCCCGTGTCTGTGGAGATGAAATAGAAAGCAATAAATGCATAAAGTCATCATTTTAAAGGAAAATAAGAATCACGTTGATAAAAAAAAAAAGACAGGCTATTTAAAGCAGAAGTAAGCGGAATGTTTGTGTTAATATAAGTCTTAAATAGTTATATCTTCCTACAGCAATCACTTACATAGAGTGTTTGGTCCGAAACACGGGTCTGTCAGTCACTCTGCTCTGCTGTAAGCCGAGGAGAAAACTTCTTGTATACTTCCTTGTATCCTACAACCTTTATCCAATGAGGAGAGAGAACGGCATGAAGGGCTGTGTGTGCAGCCAAGGGATGCGCGTGAATGTGGTGACGTAGGGACGAGGACCAATAGATCCATGACGAAGGCGGGGACTGCTAACTCCATCGTCTGACAAGAAGTTAGCCAAAACGACCGGATCACTTACTTCTGCTTTAACTTTGTTATATAAATCAACCACTTTGGATTTTTTGGGACAAGGAGGATAGGAAAATGCAGAAATATGAAACAAAAAAACCCCAAGAAAAAAAAATTAAGAGGCACATTCGTATGACAGCAGGAACATCCTGCATGATGGTACCTGTGTGCAGTGCCATTTTACAGTGCATGGTGCAGTGGTTAGCACTTTTGCCTCTATGCATGCAAGAAAGTTTTGATATTCCTGGACAAGGCACTTTTCTGTTTGGAACGAATTGCTCATTGGTGTGAATCTAAGTGTGTGAGGTTGTTCATCTCTGCATGTCACCCCAGAAATAGGCGACTTATTATACCCTGCCCTTGCTCTGTGTCAGCTGGGATTGGCTCCAGCCTCCCTGCTACCCTGCATATAAACATGGATGGATGGATGGAAAAAAGAATGGCACAAAAATAGCAGCATACTGTAGCACAATTTATTTTCTACACAGTTTAATTAGGTTGATAGTGGTCTATGTTCATTATCAAAGACTTGTTGCAAGTTGTTTCCTACAAGCATGACAGCAACATTTGTTTTATGTCAGCGATTATAATAATTTCTACATTACTCATTGTCACTAAAACCAATATTTATTCTTTGATATCCACCCTGGGACGGTTGACGTTTTTGGTGTCAGGGTGACAAAAAAAAGAAACAAATCAGAACTACATTTTAATAGAAAAGAACTGAGATGGCTTTGTTAATGAATGCCATGACGGAAAAAAAACAGGTATAACCACTTTCAGAAATGATATGTTCCTTTACCTGCCAAGAAAATGTGGCATAAACAATAATTGTGTCATCAAACTTAAGAATAAATAGACATAGACATGTTGTCAATATCTTCATGTTGATAAGATGTAGCTCAGGGCAAATATGATTCTATGATTAACACACATGGATATGTTTAATTTTAACAAGTTCAGATATGAGCAGTGACGGCTGGTATCAATGGGCTAGTGGGGCTAAGCCCTCCCTGCATTACACAACAAAAGATGAGGAAAAAATATTATATAGCCTACATTATATTCTCTAAATAACATACAAAAGATTGTTCTAAGTCTTAGTAAAATCGGAACTGGCAACAATATTAAATAGTTTCAAGAAAAACACAGGATATCTCTAAATGGGCTAATTTTAATCAGCCCGAGCTCACCGAGTCTGCCCTCATTCATTTTCCGACTGTGGATGATTGACAGGTGCCATGTCCCGCCCTCGCCATTGACCGACTGTTGGGGCTAATTTCATTCAGCCCACAGGCCGAGCGGTTCTGACCAATCAGCAGCGGGCTGACGCAGGGTCAGTGATTGACAGGCGTCATGTCCCGCCCCATGGTTCACTTGGTCATTGGGGCTAATTTCATTTAGCCCAACACCGCTGTTTTCAGACCAATGACAGGAACCGGAGGAAAAGTTGTGTTGTTGTGGGAGGGAGAAGACAGAAACAGCGGCGCTAGGCGCTAGCATCACAGGTAGCATTACTTTGCTGCTCTAAACTGTCTTTGCTAACATGAATGAAGTGGAGAATCTAGTTTCTAAACTCACCGGGAGCACCAGACTTAAATGACATGGCGATAACAGACCAGAAAGGCCGTAGATATGAGCTGCATATATCGTCTTCTTTATTTATTTATTTATTTTTTAATTGAGCAATATCGTCGGGTGTGTGTGCGTGCGTGCGTGCGTGCGTGCGTGTGTGTGTGTGTGTGCGTGCGTACGTGTGTGTGTGTGTGTGTGTGCGCGCGCGTGCGTGCGTGTGTGTGTGTGTGTGCGCGTGCGTGCGTGAGAGAGGGAGAGAGAGAGAGAGAGAGACTGTGTGTGTATGTGTGAGATAACCAGGTGAAGTTTTTTGTTTGTTTGTTTGTTTTGGACTAGACCCTTACTTAATGCAGTGTGTAGGCCTAGTTAGTTGCTATACTTTTGTGAGATGGGATAACCCTAACTTTTAGCTGTGTTAACCATTTAATGGGTATAATTTATTTATTAGCCCACCCAACTAATTTGACCACCAGCCGCCACTGGATATGAGATGAGTATAGTCAAGTCTAGGTTAGGATAAAAACATGGGGCTTAACTCTATCACTAAAACCACTGCAAAATAGAGTGGATAAGGCCATTTGACCTGAGAGTGTTTACAATAATAGATGTTGATTAAATAATAGGTTGACAATAATCAGGTCTCTTGTGGTAATTATTTCCCCTGTTCTATCTGCTAAAAAAAAACACTTCATTGTTTGGTTCCATTGTAAGTCAAACCACTGTGGTCCTTAATGTGGATAATGCATCATGAGAAGCCAGACAAAGTGTTGTCTGAAATCTCTGAAAGTACTAAATAATACTAACATTTAAAAACATGTTTTAAACAAGAAAAACAAACAAAAGTCACATCCTGTCAAACATTTGCTAATCCTCTTCCAGGTTATTGTTCCAGATCCAAATAGATACGATGGTGATGAAGCTGACAGAGATGAAGATAAGGTACAAGCCGAACAGCAGGCGGTCAATGACCATCCCGACCATTTGCCATTCCTGTGAGCTTTTCGTCCCCTGGCAGTGTTCGTCAATCCGGTGGCGGATAGCCATGAGATCTCTGCTCAGTTTCCTGAGTTCCTCCAAGGCCAGCTCTGGAGGAGCTTTGTCCTGAGGTGTGTCAACAGAAATCGTCTGCAGTTCCCTTGAGGAGATGATGCCTCCATTCATTGCATTTTCTGTTTCTGATTAAGTATAAGTTGAATGAAGCACATTGTCAAACAAACAACAACCATTAAGAACAACACAATAGACTGTTGCTTAAGGTGCATTCCGATTCAGGGGCTAAAATGATACAATTGTTGCATTTTTATTTTAGGTAGCAGCTCAAAGCTGTAAACAAATGAGACCGCGGTTGAAACCCGTAACCGACACAATCCCAGTCATTTGAACCATGGGACGTCAGCAGTGTGTCGTGTTTTATCGGATGCTTAGTAGATTACAGTCTCATTGCCAGCCCCCCGCTTCAGGGCTTGAATGAAGTTAGCCGAGACCACCCCCCTCTTGGCAATCTCGGCCCCCTTGTTTCATCCCGCATCGGAGCATGATTGCTGTGTACACATATAAACAAACAAACTGATCTTTGGGGTTTAACGCTCCCTGTTTTGGAACAACTGCTCCAAACGAGCCAGGTCGGAATACACCCTAAGTAAATACAAGCTCAATGATAAAAATATACCTGTAGAAAGTGGGCGAAGGCAGACTGTGACTCGGTTGCTCTTGTTTTGTGGGGGGAGAAAAACAACAATGGCTAGGTATCGTAATACCAGAACGCTGAGCCAGTGAGGAACTGCATTGTACTGGTTGGAGCTGAACTGGATGTTAGTGATGAACACAGTCTCCAACAGGCTGCCCACCATCAGAGCGAGACTGACTGAGAATAGGACATCTGCAGGAAACAACAAATGGGATGGTTAAGAAATGAGGAGGTATTTTTAATTCAGCCTTTTTTTCATCTTAAATTTACTTGAATAATAGGGGTCACTCACTCATGAGAGGTGTTTGGTCCCCAGTGACTGGCAGCAGGTCGTTCATGATGAGCAGGAACACGGTGTAGCCCAGAATGAGGGTCATCTTGAAGGCGGATCGGTCCACACTTGCAGGTGGCAGCATGAAGCTGAAGAGGTCCAATGTCATGAGGAAGCAGCTGGGGATCAGCAGGTTCACCACATAGAGGATTGGTCGGCGTCTCAAAATGATCTAAGGATGAAACACAAGCAGAGAGCTTGAAGGTTTAAGCCAGATGAATATTACCATTAATGACTGAAATCTTTGTTGTGTTGAGATCCAGTCTGTCTCTTTTTTATTACCATTAACATGCTTCCACTTACAGATAAAACCTTTATTCTGTTTACTAAACAACCACAACTGAACTTAGAACTTATGAATTCAACTTTAAATGTTTTTTTCTCATTGTGTTGTTTGTTAGTGATATTTTTATTTGGCTGTCTTTGTTTTGCAGTGTTAAAAAACTTTGAGACGGTACTAGCTGCTTCATTGAGACTGTCTAATTCTTCTACATACAAAAACTTCAGAAGAATGATATCAAAGATTAGTGGCACAAATAAAACTAAGTTTTACACAGATTAATTGCGATATAACAGATTTAAAGGAGACATATTATGCCCCTTTTCCACAAATCGAAATAGTTCCCAGCTGTCTTAAAGACATGTCTGTGACATGCTTCGGTCAAAATACCCCAAGGATCAAACATCACAGCTCTCTTTTCATCTGCTTAAAACAGCCCTGTTCATAACGGCTGGTTTCAGTGTCTGTTTTAAATTATAGATTTTTTCTTTTCAATTGTTAACTCATTGAGTGTCCTTGACATACGTCAATCAAAATACAACGCTTGGGTGCCATTGATGTACTATATATACGCCAAACGCAGTTTTCTGCGGCTGGTAAAGGGGGGCACTGTCGCGATCACTGTGAGTAATTTTGGGGCTTCTGGGATACGTAGAACGAAGACTGTAGATCAGAGCAAGAAGTGAAGAAGAAGACGGGCGCGATCGGTAAGGAGATAAAAAAGTTGGAAAAAGTTTCTGTTTCTAGAGAAAAACGACGGGCAGAGCCTGGAACAAGTGATCAGAGGAGGCAGGAAAGGTAAACTGAGATCAGCACCAAAATGCCCAAGCAAAAGCGGATGGCGGAGTCGAGGGGTCAGTTTTGCCAGCGCACACTGGAAGAAATGTTAAACTTCTGTGAACCGGTTGGTGTCTGAAACCGACCCCGAATATACGTAGTGACGACAAACCGAGAGATCAGCGCGGTGAGATCGCCTGCCGCGTCCAGCAAAGAGGCTGAAGAACACCATGACGTCTCCCTCCCTACTTCAGAGACGGACTTTTCAGACCCAGACTCAGGGGATGCAGCAGGAGGAGAAGTAGGAGAGGGTGAAGGGGGAGGGGGCAGCAACTGCAGGAGAAGTAGGAGAGCAGGCATCACTCTGCAGTGTAGGACTCCTACTTGTTGTATTTTAGTTGTTGTTGTTTTTTTATTGTACAATGAAAAAACATGTGAAATGAAATGTTCAGATGTCTTACATGTTTTTGAAGCCAAAATTAAAACGGATAAATCACTGTTTTTCTTGAGAGACTCTCTTTCACAAAAATGCATTTTTCTCAGTTTTCTAGAAAAAAAGTGGTCCTTTTGGTGCAACCAGGCTCTATTCAACTTAAGATAAATCAAGAATGGAACAAGGTACAAACAATCCCCCCCCCCCATAATTAAATAGAGAGTCTCCTCTTTCCTTTGAGCTACTTGGTGTTTTCAGAGTCATAGTACAAAATATTCTATGGGTCTTTAAATATTACTCAAATGGCCTGAAACGCTGGCACAGGGCACTGACCATTTTATAAAAGGGCTGGCACTCAAGTGTTAAGCCAAACACCCAAATATATGTCAAAGAGGAGTGCTAAATAGTTCAGTTTACTGTAAAACTGTTAAAAATAAAATTGCTCACATAGAATACGATCTCAGAGTAGGATCCATCAATTATCTCCAGAGTAGATGGTGCTGCTTTAATATCTGCAAGCTCCCACTCCCCTTTTGTCTCCAGAACTGCTCTGGACTCCATCAGGATTCCCTCAGCAGTGTCACCTTGAAACATCATTATGTCTCTAGCTATAAAAATAAAATCAGTTAATAAAAATCAGCATTCACCAATGACTGACCGTTCAACTTTTCGTATTCAACATTCATACTGTTTACCAAGGTAAACAAAATAACCACTCCCCAAATAAACCAAGAAATGTGAAAAAAAATACATGTAGTGTTGTTTTCTGGGCAGACTTACCCAGGTGTAGGTGTGGTCCAAAGCTGAGA
Source organism: Trachurus japonicus (assembly GCF_045865225.1). Classification (NCBI taxonomy): domain Eukaryota; kingdom Metazoa; phylum Chordata; class Actinopteri; order Carangiformes; family Carangidae; genus Trachurus; species Trachurus japonicus. The sequence goes on from NC_140910.1 coordinate 19,385,915, forward strand.
GAGCAGTTCTGTATATCAAAGGGGAAAGTGTAGATTTCTAATCGACAGGAACTGACCACTCTGAGTGGTTTATCATCAAAAACACGACCTGTGTTGTATAGGTAGACATAGGGAGTTTTGGGAGACTTGTCCTCATCCATGCTGTAAAGAAATACAATAATAAACATTTAAAATGCACATAGATCATTTCAGAGGATACTGAAGATATTCCACTCGTATGGCTCTAGGGTTTTGTTTTTGTGTGCTGTGTTTGCATCTTTTTCACTCACAACTCAGCAATGTGGACATCAGGGACCCAAAGCTTCTCCCGAGGGATAGAGACTCTTTTAGTTCCACATTCCTTCTCATCCCAGCTCAATCCCGCTATATCCCACTCCTACATTGAAGATAGATATTCAGTTTAAGCTACATGGGCAATTAGGATGTATTTGTGTAACCCTAAGCCTAACCCTGCAAAAGGAACATGGACAAATGGTCGTCTCCAAATGTTATAAAGCGAAATTGGATCTGAAATAAGTCCTAAATGCAAGTGCATTCACACCTGATCCTTTATAGAATGTGAAACAAAGTTTTTTTTTCTCCCTCATTTTCAGGAAGAAACTCTATAGAATTATAACTATAAGAATGTTCTAAAAACACTGAAAGTACTCTGAAACTTACCAAGATTTGCCATAGGAATGTAGTCAAGGACTGGGCTTTTTCATTCTATGGATGAGACATATTTATGATTATTAATTATGACTACAATTTGTTACAGTGTACAGTGTACAATGTAGATGTTTGTGTGACTCATGGACTCACCACTCCTAAAATTCCCACCACAGTAATATCCACTGTGACATTCAGTGTGTCTGAAAACCTTTTTACAGGTCGCAGTAGTTTTCTAGGAAATAATTCCCTCTCAAGGGCAGCAAACAGGGCTTCAGGAGTCGGACTGGTGCAGTTCAATGCCACAACAAAACCTGAATTCAAAATGAGAAGAGGACAGACCAAAATTATTATATATGAATATTATTTTGTTTGTTTGTTTTTAATTTATCACTCCTATTTGTTCTGTAGTTCTTTGGCAGATCATTCTTTATATGCTGTTTAGCAGGTTATCTCTAACTGAAGTGATGCTGATAAAATCACCATCAATTTGCTTTGTTCACTTTGTTTTAGGTGTGACACAAAAGCATGTCATTATGTCAGCTTGGCGAGTTAGATTTATATTATTTTTCTTCTGACTGTAGCTGTTAAAGGCTTGAGCATTTTGAGCCTAGGGTGACAAATTACCATGAAATTAGGTACACACATTTTTCTCCCCCTCAGGGTGAATTGTAACAGGTTCAGTGATCTTTAAATATTTCTTCTAACACATTCATATCGGGTCAAAATTTTAATCAGTGCATGACCCAAAACCTGCAAACTAATCACATAATTACAGTGTATGGGCATGCCTGTGTTAATATTTAACTCATGGCACTTTATACTACGTCATAGAATGTTGCTATGCTAATGTAGCTGCACACCTTGGTCTTAACATATGTTGTACTTCTCCTTATTTGCTACTCACTATATTTGCTGTAGTTTTTTAGATTTGAAATTTTACTTCTCAAAATGTTCCACTCCCTTCTATTACTACTGTCTTTTTTCACATAGTTAATAAACTTCTCATTACAGTGTTCATTAATGTCACACAAAACCCTATTCAAAATATTCTGTCATATGTAAATTAAACTTTCATGCATCATCCAAATAAAACACAAAAACCTCACTGTACACCAGTTTTATGTTTCCTTCTATCTAGTTTGCATTTTCCTTCAAATCATCAGAGTATAGTTTTAAAAACATTAACATCAATCTGCTTCAGTCTACTGGCTGATTTCTAGCTTTCAACACATCATCTACCGTATCTATGTATTTATCAACTTAATGAATTATCAAAATGACTTAGTCCTTACCGTGAAGCAGTAAAAAACAAATGAAGGTAAGCCCAGCACTCTTTAACTGTGTCATCTTTTCTTTGTGAATGCAAACACTTCCATGAGTTAAAGGAAAGCGTCAACAGTCTAAACAAGTGGTGCATCTTGTTTCTGATTGGCTGAATTCAGGCTCACCTCACTCCTTTTGCACCTGAATCATTATTTGCTTACATGTCAAGTTTGTCAAAACATCAGTCCTTTAACGAGGAAAAGTTAAAATGAAACAATGGTGTCTGCTGTTTTCTTTACATCATTAAATCATATTACTGTTTTACATAAGTTAGTTTATTTTGGCAGTTTTCTAGGCCTGAATAAATATTTTAAACACACAGCTCAACATACAGTTCAAGTATACTAAATAGATATAAATATGTAGGGGCACAAACAAAGGACAATTGTCATGAAGTCCACAGCAGGAAATTGATACTTTCCTACAATGACAGACATTCTTAAAGCAGAAGTAAGCGATCCGGTCGTTTTGGCTGACTTCAACTTATGTGAATGAAACTTGCTTGTCTGGTACAAGAGCTGGAAAAATACCTCAAGCTTCGACGCTGTGTGTACACAACATCGTCATCACAGTGTGATGTCACAAAAATAAAACTCACATAGGCACTTAAAAAGCTCCATAATCATACAGAGAATAATAACAGAAATTATATGCATTCAATAGTTTTACAGCACCTGTTTATGACATCTGATTTCAGAAAAACTAACAAACAACCGGTGTTATTTACATATCATTAAAGTGCTCATGATGGTCTTTCTTTATTTAAACCCTATCTCAGGAGTTGGTTTCAATTGTGAAGTCTGTTTATTTAGGCAAATATTGTTAGCAAATACATGAACATGCAATGAGCTTCATCGGCCCTCAGATCACACACCACACAAAGGTTTGAGACCAAGTCATTGAAATTGTTTTGAAGCGCATTTGTAATTGAATGCAATGCATTTTTTAATGTCTGCTGTCCACTCATATTCCCAGATTTATCTGACTTAAATCAGATATAATCATGAAAAGAGTCAAGAAACAACTTTCATGAGGAAATAGCTTATTTTATTACTCACACTTCAACTATATAACATATTAATTAATAATAAATGCAAAGGAGGAATTATAGGTTTGCAACACTGTAAACAACATACATGTCAGCATTATAAATAATAGAAACGGAACATAGAACCTATTTATAGAGAGAGAAAATTAGACAATATCAACATAATAGGTTTTAATTGAAACAGGCGGAAAATGCTGGCTTATTAGTCATACAAATCAAAAATGGATTTAATGATTTTTCTTTACGTTAACAGAGTTGTGGGAAACAAGACCCTGGCCTTAATTTGCTTATGCAAGCAAAGAAACAGAAGAACTTTTAGTAGTAGTTGTAACCTCAGGTGTTTACGCAGTAGCTGTTGAGTAACAGTGAGGGTAAGAGGAAATAAGCAGGAACTTCAAGCTCTGTCAGATCTTGGTGCCAGTGCTAGGCTGCTTGTCAAACTAACTGTGAAAAAGGTGAAATTAATCAAATATTAAACCATTAAAATTAAATATATAAAACGAGGATTGTTCATTTGTGAGGTGTGCTATAATATTTTCAAATAGGAATTTTTAACCAACCTTCAAGTTTTCCTCTGTGCAAAGAAATATTTAACAAAGAACATGCATATTAACAAATAAGAATTCATAAAAGCATACAAAAGATGAAAAACAAACAAACAGAATAAAGAGCATAATCAAGCTGTGTTTTGCGAATTCACCCAGATAATTATCATGGTAATGAAGCTGACTGATATGAAGAGGATGTAGAGGATGAACAGCAGGCGGTCTATGATCAAACCCACTTGGATCCACTCCTCTGAGCTCTGGTTTCCACTCTGCTGCTGATGTAAATGAAGGCTCAGAGCCTGCAGCTCCTTGCCCAGACTCCTCAGCTCTTCCAGGGCCTTGTCCTCATTCAGAGGTCTTTTCTGCTCTGGAGCATCTGTGACCTCTTCCACCACAGAGTTGGCTTTCATTTCCATTACTGAGGAGACACAGAGGTGATGTAGCAGCGTTAACTGTTTATATGCACTCACAGTGTAAAATTGCATCCCATTTCTGACATATTACCTTCTACTGCAGGATTTTGGATGACTGTGTCGTCCTGTACATGTCTGGGCTTTGGAGGAAGCCGCACCAGTTGGCCCAGAAGATGAAGAACAAACACTCTGATCCAGTGAGGAACTGGAGAGTAGTTAGCGGAGCCACACAGCAGGTTGGTAATGAGGATGGTTTCCAGAAGACTACCCACCATCAGAGCCAGGCACATAGACAGGAAAACATCTGGGACAATAATAATAAGTGCTGAAATATAATTAACAAGTATTAAGCCATTTCCTGGGCATTTTGGTCAATGGAAACAAAAACATACAGTATGACATTCAGTATTATCACTTTTTAGGTCAATATTGTGAACAAACCAAATAATTCTCTTTTATAAATCAGGCAGATACAGAGTAAGATCAACAGTCTTTTAGAGTTGTGTTTCTGCCTTTCTGATGAATGAATGTCCAATATTTATCCTCCTTTTGTCTCCTTTTTGTATCCTGAGGGGAGAGGTGCTGCTTAGCTATACTGATGATGTTTGTCAGAAGGGAAACATACATAATCTAGCTGAAATAGCTTAATGGTCCTTGAGGAAATACATATTAATGAAGGTATTGTCAACTGACTTATGAGCGGTATTGTGTTTCCAGTGATGGGCAGCAGGTCGTTCATGATGAGCAGGAAGACGGTGTAGCCCAGGATGAGGGTCATCTTGAACAGGGAGCGGTCGACCTGCTTGGGAGGCAGCAGGAAGCTGAAGAGGTCCACTGCGATGAGGAAGCAGCTGGGGATCAACAGGTTCACCACATACAGGGTGGGCCGACGCCTTACTGACACCTTCAGCACAGTCGACAGGTACACAGCAGCAGGTAAACAACACTTCTCTCACAATATCTGCAATACTGGGTATATTATGGCTAACGCTAATAATGGTCATGGTGAATTCATGTTGATAATATGTGCTTTTTAGCTCCTTGTAAACAACAGTAAAGTATTTGAAGGCATGGATTAAGTAAAAAGGCATATATGGCATAAGATGTAATTACAGAATAGTGTAGTATATAATATTTCCTTACATAAAAGCGAAGTTCCTCATACTGTTGGTTAAATCCAGCGGGAAAAACAAATTTCTGCAGTTCGAGTCCAATTAGTTCCCACTCTCCCATAGTGGACATTACTGATTTAGAGTTTTTCAATATGTCCTCTGCAGTATCTAAGGGGCCAATCTCCATGGAAGAAACTGAAAGGAAAATATAATGTGTACTTTACAAATGCATTAATAAAAAAGTAAAACAAACAAACAACAACAAAAAATGGGTTGGTTTCTTCTTACGGCGGTATAAGTAGGAATTGAAGCTGAAGGTGCAGTTCTGGATATCAAATGGAAAGGTGTAGATGTCAAGCCTGCATGAGCTGATCACTTTGATTGGCTGTCCATCATAAACTGTGCCATCATAATCCAGATAGACATATGGAGTATGTGGAGCTGAGTTCTTCTCCATACTACAGAATGACAAAAGACACAGAACCAATAAATGTGATTGATACAATAGCTAATAACCTTTAGGTCAATAACACTAACCCTTAAAGGGACAACGAGGAGTTTTGGAAAAGCGAAGCATTTTCACACCACATTTATGAGCCGCCGCACCATGAAATTCTTTGACCGGCGCAAAACAGACTCATGTTTTCATTCATCAAGAATTAAAGTCAGAGGTTCGAAGACGATCACATACCGTCGTAGTTCCGACCATAAACGGCGATTCGGCTGCGTTATTCTCATGACTTGCCACGAAAACCGAAAGTAAAGAAACTATGGACCAGCATTTCTGCCACCACTAATAATAACAAAATAACGATAGAGACAGAACGATATATTTATCGAAAATGGGCCCATTAACAAGTGTGGGTAGCGGAGATTCATCCACATTAACGTGAGACTTTTTTATAACCAAATAGAAACTCCTTGTTGTCCCTTTAACATAGAGATAAGACCTTTGGTGAGATGCTTATAAATATACAGTATTTTACAAAGAAACCACTACCTGGTTATTAAAACTAACATCTGAATAAAATGATACTAGAATTCCACTGACCTCAATAGAGGAGCACAGACCTCATGTTCGGATAACTGCACCATATAGTTTACTGCACCATATGCAAACCACATTTGTCTGATATTTGCATGAAAAATCCTCCAGATGGCGTGTCATAAGTTATGTTCACTGACTCGTTGGCACACAAGAAAAGGCCCACTGCGAGGCCTTTGCTATAGAGGCTGTACATATGTTTATTTCTGGTATAACATTGGCCATTTTACACAAGAGTCAGTGAGGTATGACCAGCATTTGGAGACAGCCTGATGTGGCCATTCAAGGAACCACAATTCTGTCGGTCGTTGGGCGTTGCTGCTTGGTGGAAATCAATTGAGATCAAGTGATGATTATAAAGTTACCTCACAATTAAGGCTAAACATAGTAGATGGTACTTACAACTCATTGATGACCACATCTGGGACCCAGAGCAGTTTTCTTGGAAGTGAAATCTGTACAGCACCACACTCTTCAGGGTCCCAGCTCACAAATTCATTTCTCCATCTCTGCAAGATTGATTTTACGGATGCAATAAGCACACACATATGACACAACTGAAAGCAGTGTTAATCTCAATTATGACTGACAACATTTTTTTTTGCCATTTACTGTATAACTTAAAGTATCTCACAGTGCGCTTTTGCTCATACACTGCAGAATGTAACCACTTGCTGTTTTTATCATTGGTTGTAAATTGTGTAAACTGGCTGCAAAGTACTTACCAAAGATTGCCAGATAAACGTTTTCAAGATTTGGGCCTTTTCATCCTGAAAAAGAGCAAACATACATGTGAGGAATTTAGACCCAGTGCTGTTCAGCTAAGAAGTATGAAATTGTGTTATATAACAAAAAGTATAAAGTTGACTTTACACTTCAAAGCAGTTTAACAAATTCTGAATTGTTTTTATTTTCCCTTACCACCCCCAAAATGCCATACATGATGAAGGAAATGCCGACATTGGTGATGGTTGATCTATTCACAACAGGTCGAATGGAGTTCAGTTTAAAGACCGGTTGGAGAGCCTCCAGCAGGGAAATTGTGTTGGGTTGAGAGCAATTCTGCATGGTGGAACTGCACCCAGCTACAGAAGAAATAAGATATGAGTCATCATCATTGTTATAAGGAGATCACACATGGGCTGCAGTCTTTAAAAAGCATCTAGATGGGAAAAGGTGAAATGGTTGGGGTTAAGAAAATTGCATTTGGCCAATTTGTTTAAAAAGTTTTAACACATGTAATTGCAACACCACAGATGAACTTCGCAAGTCTCCAGACTTAAAGATGAGTCATATGAAATAGTTAGAGGTACAGCCCTGAAACAGTTGCCATGTATGACAAGCTCTGCAGAACGAATCCTCCTCACTTGAAGCTAGTGTCACTGTGACTGCAGCCTCCCCCTGTTAACAATGCAGGTGTATTTTCATTTAATTTAATAGATTTAATCAATATGTTTTTTTTGTTTGTTTTTTTACTAAATTGCATAGTGGACTCGGTTTTCTTAACCATAAGGATGGTAAACTTAACTTTCACATTTGGATACTGGACAATGTAAGTGACTTTAATGATACTGTACAGTAACTGTCATTATCAGAAGAACATCACTAATAAGCAGGATTTGTGTAAGAATATGTGTGACTTTATAATAGGAACTTTACTTACCACACAACAGCACAGAGATGAGGATGAATAGAAGCTTAGTAGGCTTGACTTTCAGCCGGCAGCGCTGAAAACATTAACATTGGGTCAAAAGTGGTTGTTAGTGTGAGTGCTGTGCCGTTGGTGAGAGCTGCCCTGTAAAGCTGTATTCACAGGTTTAAGTGGCATCAATAAAATATATATAAGATATATGTTTGTTTTTTGATGCCCTACATCTACATGTAGTTCTGTGTCCATTCAGATCTTTTTAATGCCCAAGGATCTAAATTTCACGACACCTAAACCTAAACAAGAAAGTGTGAGTGTTTAAGGTTTTCAACATTGAAAGAAATTCAGTGATTGATTTTTGTTAATGTAAAAGTAAAAATTGTGATCTCTGTGTTTATCCTTTATAAAAACACAATCCTGAAATGTGATCCAATGAAATGGCAGAATGAGATGCTCTCTTCCATCTCACTTACCTAATAGCTAATTCTGCACACTTGATAATAAAATACAGTGTTTTCTGTACAGTTATACCAACTGTTGGTTCTAAATAAAATACAGATAAGTGTAAGATTAGCACTTATTTATGTTATTACAATTGTGTAAACATTGTTAATGGAATTTGGTAACCGAATACTATACAATAATTAATAACAGTAATTATGTCGAGGAGTTAGAAGTCCTTTAGTTCCACTTAAGAAAGTCTAAATGCAATTGCAATACAGTGATATTTTAGACCACAATGCACTTCCAGCTTGGCAGCACAGGGCTCACTACATCCACAGAGCACGAGCAAGGTCATAATATCTCAACATCAGTGCCTGGCCTTAGTCATCTCTCCAGCCAGCTGTCCACATACTTTTGGGCATGTAGTCCGCTCAGTTCCTTATTTCCTTTTGTTCTGAATTCTGTTTAGTTATTATCATATTCTATGTTATCAAATGAAAAACTGCTGTTTATGAATTTTTTAAGGCTAGATTTTATTTTGAGGGTGTCAATATATTTTCTAATCATGTTAGCTTGCAACACTGACCAACACTGTCATATAAAATATAGTAGAATAAAATATAAATAATTTGGGACATCAAAAACTGAAAGAAATTTTTTCAAGTAATTTTATTTTGCACACAATGGTTTCCTCCATTTTGAAATTGTACAGTAGAACACAAAGAGCTAAAACTACATCTTGTTAATGTAGTGGAGCTAATTTAATGACCAAGAGTAATGATATGACCATTTGTTATTATAACATTAATACATTAACTGTATAATGTAATGTAGAGTATGTAATGCATATATATATAATCAAGTAATCTAAAACATTACAAAATCTCAATGTAAATGGATTGAAACATTTTGGTGACTAGCCACATGAATGGAGTAGGCTACTTCAGTACTCATACAATCAGTGGTCTACTGATTGTATGAGTTCGCCCAGATAATGATGATGGTAATGAAGCTGACTGATATGAAGAGGACGTAGAGGCCGAACAGCAGGCGGTCTATGATCAAACCCACCTGGATCCACTCCTCCGAGCTTTGGCCTTCACCATCCTGCTTCTCCACGTGGACGCGGAGGGCCTGGAGGTCCTTGCCCAGATTCTTCAGCTCCTGCAGGGCCTTGTCCTGCACCTCCTTTGGAGACTCCTCATCAGGCTTACCCTTTGCCACCACAGCACTTTGCTTCTTGTCTGTTCGGTGTTAATAATATTGATTATATTGTTGTTGTTGCTTTTTTTTTCAATGGAAATTTTAATGCAAAAAGTCGAGTTCATATTTTCTTTAACCTCACATTTCTGCATTTGTGAAGCCTATACTGTAACCCTGTTACCTGTGCCTTTAGTCTTCTGAGGCAGGCAGACAAGACGACCCAGAATTTGCAGAACAAGCACTTGAATCCAGCGTGAAACGGGAGAGAAGTCACCAGAGCCACACAGCAAATAGGTGATGAGGATAGTCTCCAGTAGACTGGCCACCATCAGAGCCAGGCAGATAGAGAAGAACACATCTGACAGCAGGAGAGAGAGAGAGAGAGAGGGAGAGGGAGAGTAAAATGAGGCCTAAACCACTGAAAGTTTACACTATAAAAATGTTACTTATCATTTACTGTATATTCAGCAGCTGCTTGTCAAAAATGTGTTATACACCTTCTGGAAAAGCACATGTAAATTACACATTACTCTAGTCTAAACACACTCTACCCACAACCTCTGTTTGGATGGATGTGGGCATGGAAATCAAGTTGTAACACTTACCTGACTAACTGCCACAAATGACGTGGTGCAGATTTATGCAAATATTCTACAGAAAATCAATTTTGCTTTCAGCTTAGTTCTTTCAATCAGTTATAAGCTAATTTCTGCATGACAGCGCCAAGGGAGAAGGATCAGTGGATTGAAAGGTACCCAGTCTTACAGGTAGGTTACAAATACTTGGGCTGTTGCATGTTTCAATAAAACAGCACAGGGAGTATTAGCTTAACCTGAACAACACTGACTTATGAGGGGTATTGTGTTTCCAGTGATGGGCAGCAGGTCATTCATGATGAGGAGGAACACGGTATAGCCCAGGATGAGGGTCATCTTGAAGGAAGATCGGTCCACACTCTGAGGAGGCAGCATGAAGCTGAACATGTCCACTGTGATGAGGAAACAGCTGGGGATCAGTAGGTTCACCACATACATGGTGGGCCGACGTCTCACTCTAAACTGCAGAGGGAAGATGGACCGATGGAATGAAATAAAAACACCAAACACTTTATCTTCACTCCACACTTCCTGTTCACTTTTTTAACTGACTTCTTTTTAAATTGACTTAAATTGGTAAAATTTTCTGTATAAAAGCCGGTCTTATAGGATGTGGCCTAGAGCAGAGGTCCAGCCAGCAGCCTCAGCACCAGCAGTACTTGAACTTGATTTTCTCAAAACCTCTGCAAATACCCGCAAACAAAATGTGGACAACTTCCCTGGGAGGGTTGTTGCTGGATTGAGTACATGAGCTGCAGGAAGTGACGTCATAGACAACATGCAATCTTTACTTATCTGTGCCTAAAGCCAACCAATGGCTTCACTTACTTTTTGCCCCCTATTTTACACCTGTACATGTCAGTTTTACTAAACCTAACCAGTCGGGAGTTCTCGACGATTTTTGTTGAGGTTCTACGTCACTTCCTGTAGCTCATGTACTCCATCTAGCCAGAACCCCCTGGGAGGTTTCCTTCAGATAACCCGGAAGTGGTCCTACCTAGTTCACAGGTCCCACATTTTTCTTTATGCAACTTGTCTAGCCAAATATTTGTGACAATTTAAAACATCTATGCTGTGAAAATAACACAAGTTTGCTTACTTTGAACCAGATAAATGACAGACTGCGCAATCAACGTACATGAAATGAAAGCTCATCAATATGAACACCATTTTCAGCACTCAATGTGTACTGGTGGGAGGTGATAGTCAGCAGCTCCCACTCCCCCATTGTTGTCATAACCTTCTTTGAGTGCTCTGTGATGTCTTCTGATGATTTGTTCTGGACCATCCTTATGTCTTTCACTGAGGAGAAAAGAACAGACAAATATCTTATCTGTGAAATTCAAGGCTCATCATTGTAATTTTTTGATCAATTTTGAATAACACTGACGGGACAGGTCATCTCACCTACATCTAGTTTACATCAATTTCATTTAGCCTATATATTTAAACATACACCTAGAGACAGAGTCAGGGGTGATCAGCCCTTTGTTTTGTGGTGCATTCATTAATGGATTCCCCTTTTGGATCGTAAGACCCACAAAGTAGTTTCGATGCCCCCCGGAACTTCAGCCACCATCTAAGGTTTATTTGAAGCTGCCAGTCCTGAGGGATGGCAAGATAGATAATCTCTAGAGAAACTAGAGCTTTCCCCAGTTCTGAGGCTGCTGACTTATTGATCTCCATGGCCCAGAAATGCAGGTTGGCTGATGAGAAACTTAATGATTGACCTCTCCAGATCCTGTCCTGGCAATCTCGCAATGTTCTCCTCCCTCCAAAAGCCTTGCTGGACCAAATTGCACCAATTGGAGCTTCTCCCTCACATTTGCTTTGTAGTGGCACTGTTTGGGGAAACTGTCTAGTTCTGTCTGCTACACCCCCAAAGTGCCCACCAAGACATTAAGCCATGACCCCACTTTGTCAGCATGGCTTTTGTCATCAGAGGAATTGTAGACTTTGCTTTGACAGGGTGCAAATGGATAATTGTCCATGCATGACCATAAATTGAAAAATTACAGTCTTACCACCGTGGAGGTATGAGTTGAAAGTCAAGCTGCAGTTCTGTATGTCGAAGGGGAAGGTGTAGATATCCAGGTTACATGAGCTGACAACTTTGGCCGGGTGAGCATCATGCATTGTACCATTGCTATATAAATCCAAATACGGAACAGGCGGGGCTGAGTTTTCATCCATGCTGGAAGAAAAGACCAAGAGACACTGTTTGCATATCAGAGTTTGGATTAAGGGATAAACAAACAATTAAACAAATAAATAGTTTTCTATATAGGACATATAAAACACACTCATATTACTTTCGTGCTCTTTAATCAGGATAGGTTGGTAATGTGTGTTTTCCAATTGTCTAAATCCTCACCTCACCCTCCAAATCCTAAGTACTCACCAGTGCACTTAAAATGTATTATTCTACACCTAAAATTATTGAATGCAGTTTGAGCTATATTAAAGAGAAAAAACCTGTGTCCAGCTGTTTTGGGAAACTGCTGTAACTTTTAAAACAATGACAATACAAATTTGCTTTTCAAGATTAACATCTTGGTGAGCAGCATAGGATCTGAGAGACAAAGTAAAAGTTTTTGTGTTTTCACAGAATTCTTGTTTGACAATCAAGAAAAATATAGAATATCCCAAAAAGATCTCCAATGCAATGTAAAATAAATCTATTTTTGCATTGGAGCTCTTTTTGGTGTTGCAGACTTTTTTTTCACCTTCTCTTAAAACAAAGTATTGTTTGTGTAGCCAATAATTGCTCTGGTGTGAAACAACTCACAATTCATTGATAACAATGTCTGGCAACCAAAATTTAATTCTGGGGAGAGAAAGCTTGTCGGTGCCACACTGGGTTGGATCCCAATTCACGAACTCATTATCCCACCACTAAAACAACAAAACCAATATTAGTGCAAAGAGCAGGTATACTTAGGTAATTTGTAATCTAACATAGTTTACCTGTTGACTGAGTTTGTAAAGCGGATCATTGTAATACTTACATAATGTAGCCACAAGTAAGTCTTCAAGAGTTGAGCCTTTTCATCCTGAAAGACAAAGGGAGTTACTTAAAGACATGGAAACACTGTCTGCTTAGGTTAGGAATTTGCTCTTTAGAACAAATTAGAACAAATTTTGCTAAAGACAGTACTTCTACAACTGTACCACACAGTTTTGCTAAAAGAGATGGTGCCATAACATTAAAAAAAATGGTACAATTGATACACAACTCAATATTCCATTTAATATACAACACCCATTGTGATAATCTACTGAGAGAGAAACATACCACTCCTAATATTCCATACAAGGTGAAGGCCACACGGACATCTGTGGTGGTTGTTATGTTCATGACAGGTCTGACAGCGCTCAGGTTAAAGATTGGATTCAGAGCCTCCAGCAGGGCAGGCTGGTTTGGCTGAGAGCAGGTCACCAGGTTGGCTCTACACAGAACTGATGGATTCAAAGTTAATACATCCACTGTTAACTTAGACTTAGAAATACTTTATCAATCCCAAGGAAAACTCAACTATCCAGTAGCGTAGACGTATAAGGGCATACGCTACCTTGTTGGTGACCTCAAATACTCTTTTTAAACTGTTACCTTACCTGGCATCAGAACAATAAACACAACCAGAGTAGACAATGGAAGGAACCACTAGAATAAACACATATTTAAAGATGTTAGTGTAGGATATTTTATATTATATGGGAGAAAATTAAAGGATATTTATTATAACTGATGCTGTCAGTCTCAGAAATGACACTTCATAATCTTAAGAATATGCAATATCAAAGAGCATACTTTACCTTCAGTGCAGAATCTTTGGATGCCATGATGTCCAAAGTTGAGTCTTTAGTCTTCTTCAGTATGACACACCTGTGAAGCAAAGGATAATCATCACATTGCTTGATGCTTTTAGTTGTGAACAGAAGAACCAGAAGACTCAAAAGTCTTCTGAGGTGATCTATAAATAACCATTGCCTGACAGAAAATGCACACCTGCTGCTTACCTGGGAGACCAACTCTTGCAAGACTAAATTCATCCTTCGTGGCCAAAGATATACATTGTCCCACTGGCAAATGATGTGGGAAATGGAAAACTTCTCAAGCTACTTTCCATGTAGGTGGTTTTATACAAGACAAGACAACACCACAGTTCATGTTTGGGAAGTCAGAGCGTGACTTGATGGATGGTGACGACAAACCACAACGGCGTCAGTGTCGCACCTGCTGGTGAAATGCAAATAAACGGTGTATGCTCAATGAGAAACAGGTGTCCTCTGGTGTCAGCCCCAACCTCCTGTCAGCCAACTGTTTTTCATGTTGTGTTCTTGTTCATCAAAAGTAAACAACTTGCACAACTCTTGAACCTTTAATTCCCAAGCTTCCTGCACAATTGTTTTTTTTTTTTTTTTTTTAGCACTCATGTATAATTCATGTAAACCTACTACAAGAACATTATAACCATTTGTAAGACCACTGCTGAAATGACTGAAACTGCTGTCAAGTATTATGGCTGGTCTTGTATTTATATAGTATGTCTTTTAGGACACAGTAGGGAACTAAAGAAACAGTGGTAAATGAAATTCTTAGCTTCCTGGGACATACTTATAATTTATAAATTTGTATTGAATGGATTTGCTGACACCAAGCAGCATGCACACAGAAGAAGGAACCTTTCCATAATATCAAAAATTCTAAAGCTCTGAGTCTCTCAGTTATTTATTTATTTTATTTATTCATTCATTTCGGACATGTTAGTTAAATCAGATTTCATCACATATCATCTCAGTTTAAGTAATACAGCAACATGGCCATTATATGTTACAGCAAACTTAAGAAGTGTCATATGACACATTTCCTCACTCACATTTTCCTCTTTGCAATTGCTTAATTTAATACAACAAACTGAATACTGCAAGTATTCAAGTGTTCAGTGGGAAAAGAGTATAATCTTTACAGAACAATCCAGATCGAGTGACGGCCTCGATGACTTTCATTTACCTAAGTTATTATTGTCAAACAAGGAAATGAAGCCTATGACTCACTGATGAAATTATCCATGGAGTAGGACTTAAACACCAATACAAAGAATTGTGTTTCATCAGTGATGAAACACAATTCTTTGTAGTACTGGCAGAATACCAAGGTGATGAATCATCACCTTGGTATTCTGCCAGAACTCCCAGTTGGGGCAGTAATGTCCTACTGTTTTAACAATTTTTCAAAATCCAATAATTGATACCAAAGAAGTGGTAATATTATACAGAGTTTATTCATTGAAAAAGCCCTAGTGCACCTACAACAATCTCTTTTTCTGTCTGTAATATGCATGTAACAGTGTTTATTAGGCTATAGTGTTACAAAGCACAGACACCAGCATTACATTTTTTTTTTTATTATTGTCTAAATTAAATTAAAGTGTAGGCTATATTGGAGAAATTGATACATGGAAGCAGATCATCAGCTAGTAAAACTGTTGTGAATACGAGCTTGAGTATGAGCATAAAACAGGACAAAAGCAAAACGCATCACGCTTTGTTCAATCTCTAGTACAGACGCCCCTCTGACATCCCTCACAGTGGTCAGGCTCATGAGGACTCTTGACATCAATCTTGTAAGGATTAAAACGGCCTTGGCCCAGTTTTTCACGGTAGCAATTTATTCTTATCTTCTTCACCAGGTTCTTCATGAGGATGGTGATGTTGTCTGAGGCGATGATGGGATCCTCCATCGGGGCATCATCACAGTTCTTGCAGTTCTGACGGTAGCGTCTCACCTTGACGATTCCATTCCCGTTCACCAGGCGCATGTGGAAAATCACCATCACTCGGTTGGAAGGCCAGCCTCTTCGACACTCAGAGCACTCAAACCTTCAAAGGTCAAATGACAATTGAAAAGATAATAGACATCAATACACAGGTTTGGCCTTTTTTATTTCACTCAACCACTACCCTTTATCTCTATTTCTCATATTTCCTATTCAAACCTTAACAATGTAGAGCTGTTAATCCTCCACACGAATTAAGAACTACACCTGCTCCATAACAACACAACTATTTACTAGATTTTTATTACATGTGTGTTGTAAACATGCCAGAGAAATATGTGGTATTTGACAGGTTTATAATCAGCTATTATCTGTGCTGCAGGAAAGCACTCTTGTAAAAAATGCTTTCATTAGCCATAATGCACAACAGCTGACTCAAGTTATTAAAACATTAACACACCCCTTGAGAGACTCTGAATTAATTTGGGTGGGGTTTTAGTGTCCAATACGAAGGGAAGGTCCGATGTTCTGAAATTAGAAGTTGCACAAATGGTGTTATACGTATATCTGTGAGTGAAGCCAGTCATTCTTTTTCTGGCTGGTTCCTGTTGTTAAACCTAACCCTGCACACAGACCAGGGGTAAGAGCAGGAAGAACTGGCTGCCACTTCCTTGTTGGCAAAACATCTTTCAAAGTAACCAGAATTATCAACTTACTTAGAAGCAAAGGTTTCTTTTATCAGCTGTAAAAACACAATACTTTAATTTAATAAACATAATTTTGTCACTTAATAATTACTTATTAACACATTTATTGTTTTGGTTCTCATTAAGTTTTTGTAAATTTAGATTAAAAAAAAAGAGAAGTAGCCTAAATATAAGGTCTGTAGACTATCAAATTTTAATAAGTTATCCTACAATATATAAAACTGCATATAGTATATGTCATGCTGCCCAGGACACTGACCTTGCACTTGTGCTCCTGATGTACTTCTTCCATCCAAACTCAACATGCTCAGCTTCAATTGTTGAATCAAACTTCAGTTCCCAGTGGTCTCCATGCAAGAGACCTTTTGCTTCAGTCTCGAAAATCCGTGTCCACTCTGATAGTGCCATCCTGTCAGTGTCGGTGGTGCTGATCGGTGAGGATACAAAAGTCTAACAGCTGATCTGTACTGTGGATAAACAGCTTGTTGCAATGACACATCAACCTGTCAACTGCAAGTTAGAGGAAAATGAAACTGAAGGCTGTTTTCCTTAAGTTTCAGGTCTAAGTTTAGTGTTATTATGGTGGTGACCAAGATAGGGAGAGGCTTGTGTCAGATATTGAATATAAACACCAATAGTCACTGAACAATGCAATTGTGAGAAAGCAGGAAATAAAAAGACAAACAATATGTGCCAGCAAGGGTAAAGAAAACATATCGGTTCATGTATATGTATAGTCTCTTTTGCTTTTGCCAAGTTAAATTTCTCATTATTGCAGCATCACACACAAACATACACACACTATGTACTTGTGTGGATTTACTGAGGGAGAGTGGCTATGTATTTGTCTTTCATTTACGAAAAAATGAAGGCAGTTGGCTAGATAAGAGGAGGCAGGCTGCAAGAGAAATAGAAACTTAGTGGTGTTTGTGAAATACTGCCACCTGCAGGGGTTTTCTGCTTCACATCCGACAGATAATCTATATTCATATGAAAAAATGCCAAAGGAGTCCCTCCAGAGCAAATGATATGTAATGTAGATTTTGTAAATGAAACGGTAACTGTGCATGTGCAAAAGTACCTTGCTCATAACAGTTTGAATCTCTTGGTACTGAAAAAGAAATTAGCTTCATATTTACAAATTAACCTGAGTCAGATTCAGCCAGTCAGTGGAGAAACTTTGAGAATAAGTGGTGCTTAACATAAACAGTAAACTCATAAACCTCTAATTCTTCCAGGTGAATGAAGATGCATTTAGACACCTGTTGTTAGCAGGCCATTGTAACAAAGCAATAATTAAAAAAAAAAACCCATTATGGTCTGCCAGCTCATTTGCAGGTTAAATGTCTGAGGGGAGAGCAATTTGATTATTGTAATTTGAAATGTGTACCTCATCAAGGGCCTGTAGATAATGATGAGTACTGAATGTCATGAATCACACCAGTCAGCTTTTAGCTGCAATGTTATCAGACATGTAAAGGCTTTTCGGTCTGCTGTCTTTCAAATGACGAGCAATTAAACTGAGCAATGTTTACCCCTCTGGCTGTTTAACACAAGCAAGATTGATCTAAAATTCAAATGAGTAACTTTAATTATTCTAATACAGCTTTGTGTAAATTTGAGAGAGATCACTCGATTTGTGACTGGTTAGTAGCCTACTGTTGAGCACTGCATTTAGCTACCACAGATGTTAGATTGTGCAGTAGCCTAAGGGGAAACCTTGCTGTTATGAATTGTATTATATTTATTTTTTATTAAAAGAAGGAGTGTGTCATGCAAAATTAACATGGTTAACATAGTAACATAGCCTAGTTAACATTTTCTCTAACTTGGTAGATCTGATATTTGAGAAATGGGAGATTAAGAGGGTGTATGTTTCCATATCCATTCATTGCACTTCTATTCCTTTTGTCAGGCAGCTGAAGATGACATTTTGGAGGACTATTATATCACATGAGGCTTCCCTCGTCATAGACAGAAAATTGTGACTTAAGATAAGATGACATTTTGTTTCCTCTCGCACATCACAGATAAAGAGAAAAATACATATTGGAGTGGAAGACAGACACAGTTTGGTTGAGGGAGAAGGATTAGGACAGGTCTCTGAGTTGGAAAGGTGCAGTAGCTAAAGCTTCTCAGAAGCCAGTGGATCATCAGACTGATCAGTAATTGCACAAGACAACCTCTCTCTCAGATAATTATTTATTGTTTCATGAATTTCATTTTTTACACAGTGGAAATCATTTAAATGAATATCTATCTATGCCTATTCTACTCTAGTGCTTTTCAATGTTTTTTCTAGTGCTGTCACCTCCTTTTAACATAACTTTTTTTTTAAAATATATATAAGGTAGAGTGAGTAATAATACATATCTGTAGAAAATGAATATGTCTAATATAAAAAGGTGTGAACATGACTAAATTGAAAAGAATAACCGAGTAGCTATGTGAAGGATTTATTCAGCATAGCTACTTTTATTTTGGAACCGGATTTTGAAACCGGAAACACGGACAAAGCGTCGTTATGGTAACGGTTATAACTCCGCAAAGATCAGCTAGTTAGCAGCGTCCTGTTTGAAGACATAATATTCATTCGGTATGGAGGGTTCAGATACATACCTCATACGACCTAGTCACCAGCACAAGTGAGTAGGTCAGAGTTGTTAAAAATCTTTTTTTTTATCGACTAACGTTAGCTTTTAGCTGTTAGTGCTTGTTTGCTAACCGCTCCATCAATGTTTTTCCACTGTAACTAACTTAGCTTATCATGCTAGTAGCCTCCTACTTAACATACGGTAAGTTAGTTTATTGGCGTTTGTCGCTTTGCTAATAAGCTGTAAACGCGTGAGGGAAAAGTGATGGTTAACTTACTCCAGTCACCAGCCCAGTGTTAGTAAATGATCAAATCAATGCACTTATTCGCTTCACTGTTGACTTGAGTTAAGAAGTTGATTGAGCCTCCCTCATACAATGAATTTTACACACTTAAAGGCATTTCATTTAGAGCACAAACACGGAACGTAACGGATATGTTACCGTGGTTCAGGCTGAAACATACAACTGCTAATAGAAGTGTATAAAACCATTATTTATTTTATTGTTACATGTATAACCACAAACCGAGGAAGCCTTAATTATTTGTGGCCAGTGAAACCAGTGGAAGCAGACTGAATTTAATTTCCTGCCTTGTTACATCTGTAGGTTTAAGCCAACCATTGTAAAGGAGTGCATTCGTGAAGTTGTGAGGGAGCGGCTGTCTGGGATGCAGTACGACCCAGAGGAGGTCCAGGAGCTGTCCCGTTCACTGGCAGACAGTGTTAAGGACAAAGTGAAGAGTGAGTAATTGTCTCTTCCTCTCCTGTGAGTCTTATTCATCTGGACCAAGCAGACAAACAATAAAACTCCTATTTGAATATTAGTAAGAAAACTGAAGAAATGTTGCACTGTTGTGTGATTACAGAGATGTACTATCACCATCTTTCATTTCAGCTCTGATCATGTTTGCAATCCTCCCTGTCCCCTGCTATCCTCCACATGCCCAGCAGGTGTCCTTAGCTTTTCCCTTTTTTTCTTGGTCATCTGACTCGACTACCCACCTGTTCTTTAATACCCATCAATTATATACAAATCAGCTGCCTGTCCCTTGTCATTTGCCAGATTACTGCATTATTCATATTTATGCCCATTTGCTGTTGCCGTCCTATTCCTCTTTATGGTCTTGCTCCCTGCACCCAACAGCTTGCCCCTTTGCCTTCCTGTAATCCTGTAGTATTGTATGACACATTAACATTGTATGACACATTAACATTTCTCTTCCTCAATAGATGCAGGACTTGACAGATACAAGCTTGTCGTGCAGGTGGTCATTGGAGAACAACGCGGACAGGGAGTCAAGTGAGTGGTCATTTGGTACTCATAAATCCAAAAAAAGTTGTTAGTTTGTAAAATTAGTATATTTTAGTACCATGTTCTCTGTGGAGAGCAGGTGATAAATGTGTTCTAGACACCCACAGACTTTTTAGTTTCACAGTATTTCAATGGCCATTAACTTGTCATCAGGGCGGCACCATCATTTTCACTCTAGTGCACCTAAAATATAGTGCAGTTCCACTGGCACTGAGCTGACAACATTATTTGACTAATATTTTCTGACAATATAAGCTTCCTTCTTTGCTGTGGTTTTAAAATACCATTATTTAAGATTCAGTAAGAGTGGCTAGACTCTTCAAGTCTACATAAACAATGTTTATAAGTAAGCTGTGAAATTAAATGTTATAGGGTATTTGACTCAACTCATTTTTGTCATTGTTGCCATGTTTTATTGTGTCTCAGCTCTGTTTTTTTCTTGTGCTTTTCCAGGATGACTTCTAGGTGTTTGTGGGATGCTGACACAGACAATTATGCAGAAGATGTTTTCATGAACGTAGGTGCCTTTGTTCTGATCACTCTTTTGCAGAAGATGGTGAGAGTGGGTGCAGAATGTTTTTCTTAAATTCTCTGCTTTTTACCTCTGCAGGACAACTTGTTCTGTGTGGTGGCAGTATTTGGAAGCTATAACTACTGAAGACCATACACTGGATGACAAGTTTTGAGGTGAACATCCACATGACACTGCTTATTGTCAGCATTTCGGGTCCATGGAGCATTGATCTGAAACTGTGTATGGAACTGCTGCATCTTGAGATCCACACAGATGACATGAGATGTGCAAGTGATGTATATTTGTGCTGAGAGAGTTACTTAGAAACAACACATTTCACAAGGTGTTCCTAAGTATCACGCTGTAACTCAAAATATGGGAATTTTGGCTTCTTAAGTGCCAAACAAATTCCTTGAAAAGGTTGCTGTCAAAGTGGGTGTGTGAATCCTCAGTATAGCCACAATTCAGAGATGTATGAAGAAGGCAGCTGATTTTCACATCCATTAATAAAAATGTCAACTTTTTGACCAGATGTTTTCTTTGAAGGGTCAATAGATTAAAACTTCACACTTCGTTGTATTTTAGCCAGTTTGATGAATTAGTGGGCTGCTTGTGATCACTGCAGTTGTTTGATCCAGTACTTGGAGCACTTTACACTGCAATAAATAAATAAATGAAACATGGAAAGCACATTGTGCAGAATGTTGTACTGCACCCTGACCCTACTAGCACAGCAGCCACAGTAAAGGTCAGTCACATTGTCAGCGTTAAACAGGGATGGATGCTGCAGGCCAGCTATTGTGATTTAACTGTAATTGAGCAGGAACAACTATATTAAATTTGAACAATTTTCTGTTTAATGCATCAGAACCTTCATGATCATTAGCTTTATTCTACACACCTCCTTATAAACTGCTGCCTCTTCATTTTTCTATGACTGACCTCCTTGTATTAATCAGCCATTAGTTTGTTTGGCATTGATTTTATTAACTCTTATTGTAGTCATCGTATCGTAAATTTAAATTGAACACAGAGGAGATTTTTTCGTCTATTGTCCAATATCTCATATTTGGAAAAGGTGTTACCTTATAGGTGCTGCTTTTATTTCTTATCCCTGCTCTTATACACATCTTAGTACTGTAATACTATGAAATCAATAAATTAACCACAATGAACATTTGTAGATTTACCATAATAACAAATCAAACCATCACTGGAATGACTTTGAACTTTTATGCTGCATTTTAGTTAATTAATGATTTTCCGGGAAATGAACAGGATTGCATTTTGGATTAAACAGACAGAAGCATTGCTCTCCCAGTACTAGAAGGCCAAATAATTAGATTATTTTCATGACATAAAAGAGGTTGATGGTAGCCTTGGTATTAACATGTTAATTTTTGAAAACATTGGCATTAACAGTGCAGGCTGAAACTGCAGTGTGGCCAAGTTGTAGGAGCTGTAGTTTATTTTTTATTTTTTGATAAGGTGTAAAATGTGTCACAATACACTGTAAATTTAATATATTGGTGCTACAGAGATGTCCCAGCCTACAAATAATATTCTCCAAAAGGTTAGGAAGCATGCTCGTGTGCTGGATTTTTTTTTTCTGTGAAAATGAAATGCATAATGAGGGTTCTAACTGAGTTCTTGACTCGTACCGCAATTGCAATTATATCTGCCAAAATTAATTGCAATCATGTCATTATTATTGCATGTTCTACCTAACCTATCAAATTATAATGAAAATTATTATTTCACTTCATAGAAGTGATAAAATCGGCGGTTTTATAATTTAAATACCACTGCAATTGTTTTACTATTTCATACAATACTACTGATTTTCCACAAGCACAGATAATGCCCATAAAGCAAAAATGGTGTGAACAGCTTTTTAGAAACAGTTTGAGAGATTTTCTCATATTGACAACTGTGTGAAATAAAGTCCTAAATTACAGCAACATTAAGTGCCACTTTCTTTTGTAATGAATAACTGTAACTTTGAATAAAATTCCTTTTTTCTTTTTCACTTCTGGTGAAAGCATACAGTAGACTCATATCTCTAGTCTTTGCCCTTTTCATAAGCTTTCAAGTCAGTGATTTGGTTCATAGGTAAATCACAAGCAAGTTCTTTATAAGCATGATATAAACACTGCATCTTCCCAAGAAGTGTAAGTGACTGTGCTGGAGAAACATCCACTTACCTCAGCTTAGGGGTGGGCGATATGGCGATATTAGATCGTGAAGGATTAGAGCGTGTAGACGATCTGCCAAAGTGCAGAGATCGTAGGATCGTCTGGGGCACATTCTATAAATTGCAGTTCTATGCTGCAAAGCGCAAACAAAGGACATTTGCAAAGTTTGCTAAAAGAGATAACAACAGTTACTTTAGTTTGTATTTTTATTTGACCCTTTTCAATCAGCTATTTAGTGTTTTGATACACTTAAAATCCTGTTAAAATGACTGTGTTGAATAAAACAAACAGTAATGTCTTCATTGATATTTTACTGTCATGTTTATTGAAAGCTACCTTTTATGTTGCAAGAGTCCACTTTATCAGAGTGTTGTTGTTTACCTTTTACTATGTTGTTTGCACATGTTGACAAAACTGCAACTATTTAGATTAAAATCTGTTCAGAAAGGTTCTTTGGCCTACATTGTCTGTTTTTCTTTTTTCGATTTAAGATCGTGATGAAATCGAAATCGTGACTTCATTTAAAAAAAATTGTGATATGATATTTTTGCCATATCGCCCACCCCTACCTCAGCTATTTCTAAAGCATTGTACTGTCTCAGAGGTTGATAAGAACTGCGATCCACAGTTGACCTCATCCTGGAGCCATCGTTGCTGGATTAGAGCTGATCAGCTAGAATGCATTTTTTGCAATGAGAGGCATCTTTTTCTAGTTGTTTTCTGTAGACAGTAAGCATTTTGCAGGCTGCAGCGAGGGCACTTGCGCTTTCAATGTTTCAAACGCTTTGCGTTTTTACAGGAGCAGTAGTCTGAATTGCTCAGGATACCTTCAGGATGCCTCTCACCCTTAGAGGGTAACAAGGACCTTCTTGGTTGACTTTTTTGGCTGAAGAGCCAGGAGCATTGTGTAAGGAGCTGCTCTGTTGCATGCTGGATCACTCTCAAGTTGAATCTGGATGTTCTTGATGGTAGCTCCCTATAAGACGTCCAAAAATCAAACCGCTGTGAGCTTCTTTTCATTCCTCTACCTGAAGCTTAACTGGCCTTTTCGCCTTGGTCAGGACTGGCCCCAATCAAGTATGTCATTGGAAGAATAATGAGGAGTGCCAGTGATACTTTAGCAAGTAAATATGTCAGAGTCATGGGAAAAGAAAAATATGAACTAAAGCATTAAAACTGGGTAACTACTAGATAAAAAGTAAGTCATTAAAAGCCAACAAAAAGAAGATGTATTGTGTAGCACTCATTAGACCACTAAGGAGAAACCAGTGTAAACAAATTTTAAACTCAAAAGATGATTTTTTATTTCCCAATAAAATCTGTGATAATTTCTATACTGTATGCATGTTTGAAATACATTCCACTTTAACTACAGTGTTGCAAATATCATCATCTGAAAGGTTTGGAAAATCTTATCTTTATAGCTGGTGAAACTCAGATTTGTGTCTTCATTTGGATAGGAGTTCATTTTCAGATATTCTTTCTTTGATAAAAATCAAAAAACAAAACAACTCTTGGGCCCCTTGTGATGATTTTAGCAAGCAAGCCTTCAGCAGAAAAATAGATGCCTTTCGGACTTTATATAAAAAGACTAATGAGACATAAATGAGTGGTTGAAGTGATGAAGCTCAGCAGAGTCAATTAGTCAAATGACTCATAGTCTGATTACATATGCCAAAGTCAATGTTCCTGCTCTCAGCTTCGCCGGATACATTACAGCAGCTAAAGAAAAAGTCTCAAGTCTTGCGTGTGAGAATGCGATCTGCACTATACAGTACATTCCTCAATGTTTTTGTTAATTTTCTGTGATGGGAGGAACAAACCGATTCACATCACTGCAGCTTGTGTGGTTTTGACACATCCAATCTTGATAGCCAAACATGGACTACTTAGAATGAATCATGTCCTCTGTTTCACCAAATCAAATCGACTTTTCACAGCTGATTTATTTGCCCACACATGACAGATAAAAATAACATTTATTTTACTATTGTAATCGGGATTTATCGCTTTAATCATTTTCAACTGTCAGAGGAAAGTCCAAAGAATGTTATTGGGTTATATTAAGGCCTAACTTCTGTAAAACAAACCAAACATATTGCTACTGATTGTGAAAACACACAAAGAAGAATGAAGAATGAAAACAGCATTTGCAGAGAAAACATACTTTTAAATTACACTGAGTAATTTGAAAACAGTAACTGAAGCCCCTGACTTGTGTCTGCACTGCTGCCACATGGTCAGCTACTTTGATAATTGTATGATGAATAAGCACATGCATACCTGTAGCCAATGAAGCGCTGAGTGAGTGTATGGTGAACTGTAAACTGCAGCGAACAGTGACACAATGACCTCTAGAAGGTGGATGCTCACCCCGTATATTACACAGATAAACCACAATATCAGGCTGCAGGCATGTAACAGTACATTGAGCAAAGCCAGGACATAGCAGGATTTGTCAGCCCGATAAAAAATACCTCAGTCTAGTAACTGTAGCCCCAGATTTTCCTCATTATAATAAACTAGTGCCGGATTGTGTTTTGCATTGGGCTTCACAGCACTCTTGACAATTTAAGGGGTTACAGTATGATATGATTTTCCATGTGAATACATGATGATAGATGCTGACTGTTGGATGTTTGCCACTAGTAAAGAAAAAAAAAAAAATATATATATATATATGACAAACAAATATGTTGTTGGTGGAAAATCCTGCCATTCAACCAGTTGACATCATGAACATAATTATTGCCTGAGCCATTGTATAGTGAAAATAATCGACACAAAAACTTAATCAAAAATTACCTTTATACAGATTTAACCATAGATCATGCCTTTAATTTATTTTATAACTTGCTGGCCCCTTTTTCTAGTATTTGTACAAAGAAGTACAAGTATTATCATACAAGTCAGTAGACACGTCAGCTTCCCTCGCCATTAATGTCCCCTTGTGTCTTCCATTTTCAGTGCCCAGTTTCCCGTTGCATATTCCCATGAGCATGTGTAGTGATTAAGCATGTCTATTGATTCTCTCGTCTGATCTGAAACTCTCGACTCCTGAGTCTTAATTGATTCTCAGGCTTAAAGCGAACAGATGTACTTAAATATCTGCCCTTCAGAACTAATCCAGAAGAAGCAGAGGCAATTCCCTTTACAGTCTAAATGTGTGAGTAAGTGTCAGACTGAGAGGCATTGAAAGGGACAGGCCACCATGACTAAATTAATATTAATGGATAAGCTGCTTGTGAATAGAAAGACATGGTGACTTTCATGGTCTGATTTTAATGTACGTATGTTTTCGCTTAATTCACTTTAATACCATAGTACATCTCTGAACCAGAGTCACATTACTCTCAGAACCCTGTTCAATGCTTTCATAGCTACCTTTTGTCACTGACTTGGAGACAGAAATTGAACATCAGAGTGGTATCAAACCTATATATCCCTTTTATCAGCATTTAAAGCGCCTTTCTACTTGCTACATGAGCAGTTAATGCTCACTTAGTCAAAGGAAACCTGCTCAAGTCCTTTGCAGGTGATGCGTAATGTGTTAGTGTTATCTAATTAACGGATGGTTATTTGGTTTACGTTTGAAGCATCTAAGTATCTACATATACCACAGCATCACTCATTGCTTCCCCAAGGTTACTCCTGTCTTCCCCATTTTTATTTTAACGTGTTATTAAGATTCATAGGCACGTGTTTTATAATTTATGAACATGGTTCTTTGGATCAGCGTCACAGTTTTCATGTTATGGGACTTTTTCACACCCAAGGATTTGCATATTACAAAGGTTATTCATCAAAGCAGACAGCAGCACACGAAAAATGTCATCCGCTTCGTTTGTTGCTTTGGCCAGTTTGGTTTAGCTACACGATTTTGTCCCTTATTGGATTTGACCTTGAGGTACTTTCACTTTTACTTCGTAATATACTTTTAATTATACAACAAAATATAATTACTGATTTATATATTTAAGTTGAGAAACATGGTCATTGCATATGATCTCAAGGTAAGTAACTTCAAGGATAATGTGAAATGGCCCCCATGTCAGACTCATTTTACACCTGCCAGAGGGACCTTGCTAAAATGAAATGGTCAAACCCTTCATTCCTCTCTGCATACAGTATGTGAGGAGTGTGATTAATTGTGTTGGATTTCCTTAAGCTCATGCAGTTTATTCAGTGTGTCTTTACATAAAACATTGAGGAATTATAGCAGAATTTTGCACATCATGGGGATTGTGTGGATGACAGCAAATCGGTGTGTTTAAAACTGCAGCTGCACTGTATGAGTTCATATAAGGGACAGTAGTTCAATATTTATTTATTTGACTATCTCTTCTGCATCCTGTATAGAGTCCTTTCATATTCTTAGAAAGAATATGTTTTTTTTGTGAGGAAGTGTTAATAGAACAGTGTTAAATAACATTTCTCAGTTGGCATTGCAGTAAATGCCTGTTACTTCCTCAAAGCATTTGTTTGTCTTTTTTGCTTGATGGTGCACTGAGCTGCACTTTTTCAATTCCTTGCAGAATGGAAGAGGGTGGCAATTGCATAGTTATCTCTAAAAAATTAATTAAATATACATTTTTAGTACAATGCAAATGTCAGATGAATAAGACAGAAACTGCTTTTATATTTGTCACTTAATGGACATCAGCGGTTATGCAAATGATTTTACAACAATGAAAACCAATCTGGAATTACTTGTGTTGGATTGAAATGAATTCCAGGAAACTCATTGACATGCAACCTAGTGCTTTTTAGGGACTGAAGCATTACTCATTGCAAATCACAATTTCAATGTTTCCTGTGTGCAAGGCATGGCCTGTTAATTGAAACCAACAGACATATTTTGAAAGCTTTTGCATGGGAGAATGTCTCTCCCTCGGTTGGATTATACACCAGTTCAGTTTAGTTCAGTTTCTCAGCCCACTACTGTATGTGGGGGAGGAAGTATCAGGTCATATAACAATGATTTGTTGCTGTGTCTTGACCTGTGGAGGACACTAGAGACGGCACATGTTTACCCTCACCTTCGAGTTAATTCTCTGGTTTCTACAGCAATATCATCAGATGAAAGTCTGCACCCAGAGATTTGAGACACAGTAAACTTCATCATATTGGTTTGTATCAGTTGAATTGAGAAATGGTAAATATCAAAATGTATCTCAGCAATAAACTGTAATCTGTAATCTTCATAAAGCTTTAGAGATGTTTACTCTTCAGAAGCAGCATTTTCAGTCTTTTTTAGACTTACTTTTGTGACCAATGTTGTACTTTAACCTACTTTGTTTTTGTCTCATGAGGTGCCATGCCTGTATGTGTGTCTAAACACCTTTGTGATAGGCAGTTTCAGTGTCATTGTATTCTAAGTACAGTGAAGGCATCCTTGTTCTTATAATGCCATGTCATTTTGCAGTCCATCTTTATGATCAGTGTTTGCTATCTGAATTTGCCAAAGCCTGTGTGTATGAGCAGAGAGAAAACTGGCATTTCTTCAGTTTATCACAGGTCTGTAAAAAGTCAATAGGCATCATGAAATATAAGCTTGTTGACAAGCTTCATAGAATCTCATGAAATTTAATTTGACAATTAAATAATGAAAGTATAGGGCAGGACAAGTAGACTCCTTTCATGACTCAAATAGCTCTTTTCTGTTTTTTGACCACCTTTATTTTTTTGTTCTTGTGAAGTTTAGTCTACCAGGTGCTATCTTAGCTCAAATGCAGCTGAAATAGTGGCATGGCTCATGAAAAAAAGCAGTAGTTGATGACTACATTTTATGAGATAGATGACTAGATATGTCCAAGTGAAGGCTGTATGTTTCTGTTCAAAATCTACTGATAGGCTGCTGGTGAGGGTTGTGCCTGTGCATTCATGAACCCTTATTTTCTCGCCTTCATCCCTCCTCAGGGGAGGGCTGGCTATGAGATGATCACTGCCTGTTTTTTTGCAAGGGTGTCTTTCAGTGGTGTTCCATATTGCTCACTGATTTTCAACAATGATGATTTGTCTTGGCCATGGGTTATTTGGCACTATATAAGACGTGTGTTGTTAGTTGCACTGATAATGTTAAAGCACTCTGCTTTTTCTTACCACCTTTGAAAGTCCTTCAGATAATTCTAGGTGTAAAGTATAAGTTTGTGGGCCAGGTGTAATCTATCTGTCAGTTAAACCTACTCCGAATTAACAACAAACCTCTAAGAAGTTGTTGATACCATCCCATTTATTCCTTGGTTAGTGATCTCTCCCTGTTTTTCCTGTCTCTCACTACTGCCACAATACAGAGAAAAATAAAAATATGTTTAGTGCTTGTTCAGTGCAATGTTTTATTATTGAGTCATAAAACCTAGTCCACAAAGATTTAGGGTACTGATTTATCTTATCTTATCTTATCTTATCTTATCTTATCTTATCTTATCTTATCTTATCTTATCTTATCTTATCTTATCTTATGGCTTAATGCAAAATATACACCTGCATCCATGTGGGATGTGTGCTACTTAACTGAGTCTGAGCATTTAAGAAGAATTAGTCAGGGAATACTAATGTCAAGTCCACTGTAAAATTAATAGAAGAATATAGAAGATTAAGTGTTCCCTTTGATCTTAAAGATGCTTATTCTAAGCGGCATATTCATTTGAATCTCACACCGCTCTATCATTTCGTATTCAAGGTACACCGGAAGCCGAACCTCTCAACTAGCCAAGAGGTGTAATTTGAAGCCTTTACAAGCTTCTGAGGCAATCACACCAACTATAGCCTCCACTGAAGTACTGTCATTATTCATCTGAATGAGGGCAAAAGGATAACATGCGAGAGGGATATCTGTGCATGCCAACGTCCTTCTTTCTTCTAAAGCTTAAAATGTGCAATATTGTCCTGAAATATTCATGAAAAGAGGGCAGGTGCCCCAAAGAAATCCTTTCATTTTGTGATTTTAGAGCAATGGTAGGTGTAATTACAATACAAACCCATTAACTGGATCAAATCAATCAGTATTTTTTTTAAAATTTGATTTGTACAAGGTTATAATCGTAATTGCTGTTCTGTAATTGCTGTGAAGGGTGTAATGCCCTCATACATTTCTTTGGTAAGACAGGGCAATTATAACTGTACGCTTGATATAGCATTGCTTCTGTTTGTCTATGTGAATATGGGGGTTGTAATGGTAAAGTGGTCTGACATTAATGCAGGTGACTGTCTGTGGTTAAAATGACCTATTAGCAGTACCTGCTTGCAATACATGCTTGTCCAATTTAAACAATCATATTTCATGTTGCTGGTCCCAAACCAGTGGATAGGACAAGTGCACCAGGAGCAGGTTTACTGCAACTTTATATTATAGCTACTTACTTATTATATACCTGGCTTGGCTATATTTTCAACTCCATGCTTATTCTCTTTATTATCAGGAATAGCACAAGAAGCCATGCATGTGGATGCACTAAACTGTGAAAGAAGCCTCTTGGTGGGATAACTTGCCAGTTGCTCTCTAGGAACCAGACATCCTTTGTATAGACTGAACTCCTAAAGATGCCTCCTCTAATCATGCTAGTTCATGCTCCTGGCAGCCCCCTGTGCAATCAAAGAGGCTTTGGCATTGCATACAAAATGAAAAATGGGACTGGAGTAGTCATCTGTGTTTCCTAGAGAGTGTTTCTTGTCCAGCTGCTGCTGCTCCTGCTGTACAGAGTCACAAAAGAGCCAAGGGCATTGCTGCAGGCATTTATTTTATGATTCAGTGTGCTTCAACTTGATTTACAGCACAGCACAGCATTGTCAGTAATAGGTAGGTAATAGTATGTCATCAACCTTTGAACCATTTTACTGTGATTTTCCTCACAACAAAACAAACAAAAAAACTTAGTCGGTTTAGTCCATACACATGACAGTTTGATCTCGCAAAAAAGTCCCCCTTAGACTCTTTTGTGAGGCATCACATCTGGAGTTATTTAGCAAAATGGTATCTGCAAAGATACATGTTGTCTAGTGTGCTAGTACCATTAGAACCTTTTTTCTTTCTAGCAGAAAAGGATATCGGATTATTATTATTTTTTTTAACAAAACCTACTTTAAATTCAGTGAAGCTGCAATAAAAAGATTTTTAGATATGTAAATACCCACAATTGAAATTCAGAACATGCCATGTTTCACTTATAAGGATACAGATTTTGACCTTGAACACCAGTTGAAATAAATTATCCAGTTGTTTTGAAAAAAAGAAAAAAGAAACAACCATATGAAGACAGAGGAGGTACACATGAAAATTGCAGTTGTCCAAGTGGCCAATACTGTTGGTAATAACGCCTGTGGACACTGGACTCAAGAGAAAGAAAGGTGCATCGATTACATTATGCCTGAAGTACAGATTGGCTATTACCTTGCACTGCTGATGTTGTCAGCTCTGAGAGATTTGAAAAGCTATTCCCTTCGTGGTCCTTTCTCTAAAGAAGGGACATCCTCAGTTAGTACCTACTGTATGATACAGGTCACAAGCTTCAGGTGACTTCTGACCCTTCTGCATGAATGGATGTGAACAGCTAAGCCAGAAATGATGGATGTCTCCAATTATTTTGTCATGACATCCAAATACTGTATATTGCCAGTCTTTTAAAATGTTTTTTTTTTTTCTTATACCATCCTATGAGTCACTGTAAGATTTTTTGCTAATACAGTATACTGTAACTGCAAAGAGAAGTATTGAAATAAAATATAAAAATATTTTTTATGGTGCTTGCTTCCCAGATAAGCTCAGTTTTGTCACATGCCATATAAAATCCACTAGAAAACATTTTAAAAGCAAATGTTTTCTAATGTAGGCTATAACCGATATTTTAACAACAACTCAACCAAGTGCTAGTACTCATAATGATAATAACAATCAGCCAATAAATGGGCCATTACACTGCTATTGGTTATCATCCTGTGAATAACAGCATAAAGTACAACACATGTCTAGACTGTTTCACCTTAAAATACAAGACATTTAGGAAAAAGTACACGCTTCAATACCTCTTAAACATTAATATAAACAATACACAGATTTGACAAGCATTTTTGTCACATGAACAGAGGAACCTCTGATGATATAGCCCACAGAACATATAATTCAATATAAATAATTACTCATAACACAGTGTAGTTTACTCCTTACACAACAACAGACCATTTTAACAAGGTATTCTATTGTCCATCATCTTTTATCCGTCCATTTTATCACATTTTAATGTCTTTACATTTTGTCTCCACCTTTATTGTTTGTGAACAACAAAAGTACAAATGCTTTTGTAAACATTCTACCACTAAATTTTACATATCTCACTGTACATAACCAGCCGTAGAAGATTTGAGCCTCTTGGATCAACTTTTTACATCATTGCTTATAGTTCTTCAACTGTTTTTTTGTTTTTGTATCTTTACTGAATAAAGTGCATACAAATGTTTTCATCCAAATGGTTTATATACAATATATATTATATTCATGCTGGCAAACTGAAGTTTACATTCCTGCACTGTTTCCCATGGCTTCAGAGTGCTGTTAAGTCTGCTCAGGCATGTTTGAAATGTGCCACTGCAAGAACTTTAGAGATTGACTTCAGCATGTTATTTTCTGAGATATAAATAAAGTTTTCAAAACCAGGATAGTAACATGCTGTGGTCTGACAGTTTCAGCATTAGAGTGCTTTTTCCCTGCAGTTCCTCCACTCAGGCTATTTTAGGTACATAACAAATGCAACTGCTCAAAGTAAATGTTGTTGACAGCTGATGGATGCAGTGACTCAGAACGGGATAGTCTTTCTAAACTCCATAATATCCAGCCAGCAGTATGTCCTTGACAAAGCCCCTAAGTTGAAAAAGTGGTCTCATCTTTCATCTTCCCTTCGCCATCCTCCGCCTCAGCTTCAATGACAGCGGTTCCATTGCTGACTGGCGCATCACTCAGGGTGCTGCGGAGCGTCACCCGGGTGACACTGAGCGAGTATTTTCTTGGAGCAATGTGGTGTGGTCGATGGCACATGACCTCTTTGAACATTTCTCTAAAGCGTGTGGACATTAGGTTGTACAGGATTGGGTTGACTGCTGAGCTGAGGTAGAAAAACATTCCAGAAATTATGTGCACGTACTCGAACATTTCCAGATGGTACTCACTCCAGTTACTGATGAAACTCCACATGAGGCGGTCAGTGTGAAACGGGGCCCAGCAGATCCCGAAAACCACCACCAAAACAACTGGGTAAAAGCAGCAAGAGAGGAAAAAGGTGACAGTCAGGGGGCATTTTAGTAGCAGGACATTGATTAATTTCCCCACATGTGCTTTCAATTAAATTGTCCCTCTGGGGGCTATGTGTCAATGGTGCAGAGAATCTCTGCACACAGCCTTTGATTTGGTTTGGACCTGAGTGTTAAACACATTTTCTTGGACTCATAATTGAAAATGTCCCTTTGACATCCCCGTTCAATGCTTGTCCTGGTTTTGCACTTGAGGGAGACATCACTTTGACGTCTTGAATGGAAATACGGTTTACAAATTAAGCAGAAGATTGCACCAAAACACTGTGTGCTTCAAGGTATTTCAAATTTCCATGTTGGAGATTCATTTCTACTCTGGGTAGAAATGATTCGCTGTTGGTTCTTAATTGGTGCAGGTTTCTATGGGTGAGTGCAAGCTTCAGAAATTGTCTCTAATGAGCTGGTTTTCAGTGCATTTACTGTCCATGTCCTAGTAATTTAGTCTCAGTTGAAAGCCAAGATTTCTTTTTATCTGAGCAAAATATTTTACTGATATAAATTCACAGATTCATGCAATTTTGTTAAATATGGTTACTATCAAGGCTGCATCGTACATTCAGTACATGACATGACCCATGCCTTAAACCTGACTATGCAAAACCACACACTGAGATGTCATTCATCTTGACTTCAAGTTTTAAAATTGGAACTGCGGGCAGCTGTTGTGGAAAATTGGTTTAGATTCAGTTGAGCACAATCCAATTGAATATGCATGATAAGCATGTATTTCAAATATCCTCTCCTTCCTAAGTTCCTTCCTATAAATAACATGATAAAGTAAAACTTTTAAGCAGACCAGAAGCAATAGTAGATCATCTGAATGTGAGTCTCAATTTTATTTACCCTCTTCTGTTTTATTTCATGTTACGTTTACAGTAAGAAAACTGTTTATGAGAGCAATTCAACCCATCTGAGAGAATGAATGTCATAGGATTATGTCAAGATAAGGTATTATACCTGTATTTTATAAGCTGTATCTGCATCTGCATCATGTTTAGTCCAACTAACTGCCCAAGACAAGATGATCAATATAGAAAAGAGGGGGAAAAAAGAGTAAAGAGGGGAAATCTTAAGTGGATGTAACCAGATATGAATTCAGCTCTATTTATTTCCATAGAAATAATTAGATTTTTGTTTTTATTTATTTTAGTTTTATTTTTGTTAGGTGGTGAAGTGCTGGAAAGAAGCTGCCAGAAAAGGCTCATAGCTGTTAAAAGCTAACAACGATGTAATTAACCTCAAGGCTATTGTTTTGATGGATCAGGAGAGTTTGATACTCACACAACATTTTAGTGACCTGCCGGCGCCGTGCCTTCTGCTGCTGTGTACGGACACTACAGAAGTTGTCTTGTCCAATGCCTGTCTTCGTCTCCAATACCTGATGCATCTTCTCACGCTTTAGCTGCAGTCCGATCAGCATGTAGAGAGCACTGATGGTGAGCATGGGCAGAACGAAAAAGAGCAAAGTGGTCACCTGGATGGTTAGATTGTACATCCAGCGTGGTTTCACCACTGTGCAGGTTACCGAGTCAGGGATCTCCACATTCATGCTCCCAGAGGGGCCGGTGCAGTTACGGTGAAGGATGTTGATCCCCTGCAAACTTGTGTTGGGAATGGCACACAACACTGACACACCCCACACCGTGAGGATGACCCGTTTGGCATGGGTACGTGTCACAACATACTTTGCCCGCAGTGGGTGCACAACCGCAATGTAGCGCTCCACACTCAATGCTGTCACGTTTAGGATGGAAGCCAAGCAAACCGTCTCGAATAGGAAGGTTTTAAAGTAGCAACCTCCCTCCCCAAGCAGAAAGGGATAGTTCTGCCATAGCTCATACAACTCCAATGGCATGCCGAGCAGCAGCACCAGCAAGTCCGACACCGCCAGGCTGAACAGATAGTAGTTTGTTGGTGTCCACATCACTTTGTTGCGTGCAATGACAGTGCATGTCAGCACATTCCCAGCCACACCTACCAGAAAGATGATCAGATAGACGAGGCAGACGGGAAGGAACACAGGTGATCGACTTGGGCCCAGATGCATTTCGAGGTACCTTTTATCCGTAGCACATGCATCGTCCAGATCGCTGTGGCTTGTGTTCATGCCAGGTGTCAGATTGGTACACTTTTCCCCTGGAGGATAGAGCCACCCACCTTCCCCAACCACTTGATCTAAAGAGCAGTTGACAGTTGACATCCTGCTGAAGGAGTGACAGTAGACTTGTTCTCTGAGGACAAAACAAACAAAATATTAAACGGCCATTTGTATTAAATGTTATTTTAAAGCAAGAGTTTTGAGCAGACACACATAAAAAAACATAACCAGTTTACAATTACAGCTGAATCAAAGTTTTCTTCATGACTGCTATCAACAAAGGAAGCTGTTGTTTCATGTCTTGACACTCATCTCTTTCTCACCAATTCCTCAAACTGAATTAGATTAGCTGTGTCTGCCGTTTCAGCCAATGAGTTTTGAATTCACAGTGAACAATAAGCTGAGTGATTGAAAGAGCTTGTGTTGCCATCTATTTCCTGCCCTAGTAGAGCTCAAAATCTTCAGAGGCTTTGCTTTGGTGAACTTAAACATGCAGAATCTTTTTTTATTTGCAAAGTAACATAATAATAAAGAATATTTGCCTGCAGCAGGCATCTGTTTCCTGTCCAGCACCAAATAACAGACCAACAATCAACGTGACTAGCTGATGAACATAGTGGAGCATTTAGCAACTCAAGAGCACAATAGATTTCCCTGGAGTAGGTAGAGACCTAAACAGATTGGAAAGTAGATTCAATTTGACTTATTGTGCATTCACGTGAAACTAGAATTCAATTTAATGCAAATGTTGCTCTATGTGTAGCCGCAGGTTGCACTTCCCTCAAGTGGCCCCAAAAAAGACAAACAAACAGGATATTGTAGTTTTAATATATTTTACTCAAACAAGATTAACTTGTGCATTTGTTGGGGACTATGTTTAATCATGGATGAATCCGGGTGCATTTATGGTCACAGTGTGTGTCTCCATGGTAATGAAAAAATCAACTGGTGCAGTATTGCCATTTGATTGTTAGTATTGGACAGATTAAGTGTTTTATACAATGGAATAAATCAGGCTTTATGCACACAGGTGATACTTGCTATTTCCTTATACCTTGACCCTTTAAAGCTCAGTGGTTGTCTTCATAGCCGGGGGGGGGGGTGGCTATTCATGGCAGATTGACTGAACACACGTTTACATTGGGAAGTTGCCAAGTTCAGCCATTGCCCTTTATAGGATCCTGAACAGCTCGTCCAGTATTTATGCGCCTATGCTAAGTCACTTCTTTTGCCATGAAGATATACCAATCTTATGTCTATTTGATAAATATGAAGCCACAGCCAACATCAGCATAATAGCATCATATTTTCAGCCTGTTTAATCCATCCTTTGCTGAGTTGCATCCGTCCTTTTCACCTAAATCTCAGCAAGAGAGGAAATTTCTCAAAATGTCTAACCACCACTATATTCCTTTAAGTGCACCTCAACGTTAATAATGAAAGAGTGCTAGCGCTGCACTTTCACTGCCTGCACCAGATTCATCCTGTCAGTCTGGGCATCAAACTGGCAAACCTTCCTCTAACCTTTAGGCCACTGCTTGAGCGTTACAGGTGCATGGTCAGATCAGCAGATTCTCACTGCCAGCAGTATGTCCTTGAAAGGTACTGTACCTGCTGTTCAAAGGACCACACATCAGAAAGCAGGGACTCATTATATACGGAATCTTTATAGGCTTTTGAAGTCATGTTGCAGGAAAGTAATATTTATGATAATAATTATATTCCTGGATGAAGGGCTTTATGGGAACTTGGTCAAGATGAAAGTTAACTACATCTGTCATGATGATAATTCCATCAATAAATGACTCTTTGCATGTAAAGGATTTTTTGTGTATTTATTGGGTTGCAAGTTCATTAAGGAAATTTGATTATGACCTTCTGGTAAGGATTTAAAAGGGTTTTGCTGGAACATGTAACAGTGTTTTAGCATTCTGAGCGTTTCTGTAGCAGTAGCAGTGATTAAAAAAAAAGTATTTATTTGGCAAGTGTATAAATTCTTTCGTTCTTGAGTAGACATAGTGGAATAAGAACCAGTCAATCAGCTGAATACAAATTTGTGACTTGGAGTAAAGTGTAATCATATTTACATTTTACCAAGTGAGAGCTGGATAATGAGAAAAGCAGAAAAAAGGATTTTCTGCCAGTAGCATATAAGTGACTGCTGATGAGAGGAAAGACAACACAACAAAGGTTTTACCATACATTTACATATATCAGTTAGAGTTTCTTGTTGTCTCAGTTAGAGTCTCTGTATTATGTATTCCATCACAATACATCCTATGTCTGTTGCCTGTCAATCTTGACAGAAATGGAGCTTGAAGCACAATCTCCTGTAAGGCATGTTGGCCGTGTATTGCAGTGCCACGTCCATTGCCTTAGAACTAACTACATAACAATTCCCCAGTGGCTCTAGAGTGCCGCCACCACTGAGCCATAAATGAGTTCTCTTGTCAATAGGATTTTCATTCTATAGCACCCAGTGTCCATCAGGCCAATTGTTACATACACACTCAGGCTTGGGATGTAAGAAGGAATGCCTTGTTAGCATTTTGACCAGGACATATTTCCAAGGAATACCATAGTATGCTTTATGAATATAGATCTACTACTGTAATGAATGTTTCAGTATAGGATCTACAGTGGATGTAATGCATTTATGGATGACACTGCTTTTCTTCCACATGAGCATAGTCCCGTAACTACATTACTTTTGTTTTGATATTTACTTATTATTATTGCACACAAAAAACAGAAAATTAATCTAAACTGTCTTCAGTTCAGTACAGCAAGTATCCTATTTTCAAACAAAGGCATGTCTTTTGATGTGTCGGACGCTAGATAATTGGTGTATCCACCTGAGAGTTGCGACGTGTTTTGACCAGAAATGAGTAAAGCAAATTCCTAACAAGCGTTGCCCTAAAACTGGTGAATGGAGGGGATTTCAAACTGTTGCATCTAATTGCCCGGTGGCCACGGATGGAAATCTCTGCAGTTAGATAGTAGATTGGACTTTATAGATCTCCATGCGGAAATTCATGAATGTAATGATGAAAGGCAGCTCTGTCTTGTAGTCTCCCTGTGTGACATAACTATGCATTGCAATTCTCTCAGTAGAAACATATACATACACAGTATACTATCAATCCAGATGCCAAACAGCTTTTTTGAGTTACACATCACCTGTTGATGATTACATGGCAGGGCTTTCTTGTTTCTATGCTGCCTTTAGTACACAGCCAAGCACAAAGAGTTTCCTGATCCAGTGACATGAGCAGCCTTGACACAAAAAAATGCAGGTGACGCTCATTACATTTAAAGGAAACATCCATTGCCTTATCAAGAAGCTGCTGCATCTGTCGCTATCATTATCCCCAGAGTGCAGCCATCTCTGCCCTTTCCTTTTTCTCCAGAAGGATGTCATGAATAATCCAGATCACAAGCCCAAACTATGTGTATCTGCCTTTAGAAAAGCCAACAGACCACAGTAACATCCTGTCGTATAGCTTTTGCACTAAAGCCAACATGACATGGTTTCCTATGAGAATCAAATATGTCATTGCATTCTGGGATGAAATGGGCTTAAGTACATGAAATGCATATTTAGTTCTGCCTGCTATGCTTTAATTTTCTTTTGATTGATGTGGATTCTTGAGAAATCTTAACCTGTCACCCTTAATAACATTGCAGACATTTTTTTTTAATCCATTGCTAAGTGCACTGATGACATGGAACATCTCTGTTTCTTCAGAACCTCTGAAAATAATGACTCTAATGTGTTGCTCTTTTCTGGCCACTATCATTGTCCTTTTTCTTTGTACACTTATTTAGATTTAGAGTTGTTAAGAAAGTGTAAAGCAGAGGGAGCCACAAGTGTCCAGTAAATACACAACTTGCAGCAAAGGTCTTATTTGTGTTTAAAACTCAGGAATATTTGCATTGTTTACTGTTTGATTTATAACTTAATCTGCCACCAGGACTCTGAGTAAGCATGCATCCAGAGAAGCTGACAAAATCTAATTATTTTTGGATTTACATTTTTACAGAGATGCATTTATTTCATATTGTTTTGTAGATTCTAATCCGATTTCAGTTGTTTTAGGTTAGTTACTTTTTTCCTCCTACAATCCAGTTATGCTAAACTTGACACTGCTTTAACAGAAAGTCACCACTTAGATAAATGAAGGTGACAGACACAAATTAAATCAAAGCTTCACTTTGGTAGTCTAAGAAAATCCTTTTTCTTTTTCATAGTTGCATCTTTAAAAATTAAAGTTACTGCATAAGATCCAATAAGGTAAAGTGCCCCTAATCAGTAATATTATTAAATCTATATAATACTATGTTACTATAATCAACATTGACACAATATCAGCTGCATAGTCGAGAGTCAAGACATGTTCACTTTATTACAGTAGTTTTACATATTTGTTTTATAACCACATAATAAAAATAGTTATTGATGCTTTTAAAATAAACCTGGCATTTAAAAAGTTTAAAAAGAGTGATTGACCAAAAACAATTATAGGTTTATGAATTGGTCAATGAAACATGCCATACGCAGTCACCAGGTCCTCCCTACATTTGAAGCAGTGACTGATTTCTACAAGAAACAGTGGATATATATTCCAAGTCTAGTTTTACAAAGAGCATAAATCTTCTTACCTTTAATAACTTCCCTCGGTATTTTTTCCCTGATGTAAACACAGATAAGTGTCTTGAGAGGTGTGTGAACAATGATCTGCTCTCTGCACACTCCCCTTCTGGTCTGTCGCTCTCGCTCCTCAAGCCCCACTCACGATCACACACATACATAGAATATAAACACACACACTCTCTCTCTCTCTCTCTCCCTCTGTCATCCTCCCTCACCTCCATCCTCTCCGTACTACATATGACCATGCACACATTCCAGCCTACATTTATAACTCAGCCCACACTTACAGTATAATTACTGATAATTAAATAGGGTAATGACATGAGCTGTGTGCTTTGAGGCTCAGTCCTTCATTGCTGAGAAACCAGATATTGAAGATGTTGAGCTTTCTATCTTGCAGTCCGACTGTTGTGTAGTTTACATTATTTCTCACACACCACTCTCTTTTGGGAGTTTTTCTTGTTTAAGCAGCTGCTGTGAACACACAGAAAATAGTTGACTCAGAGGTGTTACTCTGAGGTGTTTGAGAAGGTGATGAGAACTTGTAGCTGAACAGAAGATGAACAGTATATGAATCTCTGACAGGTTGTAACACAGCCAGAGGGGGGAAAAAAACAAAAACAAAAACACTCTGAACCACCAAGGCTCCACATCTCCACATTACTAGCACCTGTCTCTCCCCTCTCTGTATCTCTGTAAACCAGGAATGGTGTTGTGTATGACATGGTCACTATACAGGAAGGAGCGCCCATTGATAGAGGTGGGGCAGCACATCCCAGCCTCCCACTCTAATCAGGAGTGGGCTCACTGAGTATGAGTGAGCATCTCAGCAGGAGTTATGAGGCTTTGATGGCTTCTGTCTGCAATCAGTATGATCACAAATGCTGTTGGACTTTCCGCTGATGGACACGAGACATATAGTACGCATCCACACATATCCTATGGTGATATTACATATTAGATAAGGCTGTGTAACATGTGCCAAATGTGTAATCAAGGGCACAGTTGGCTTCCAATGTACACATGCTCTAATTTGGGGCTGCCTAATTGGCTTCTGGGGGGTAATTGTCCATATATGTAGAAGGAGCACAGTCACAACAGGTGGGCATCAGTATGTCTACTGCCCTGGCTGGTGACAAAAAGCTATTTCAGAGTTTGCATCTGTCGCCCACTGGAATCTTGGAGTTATCTTAGATCAGGGTATGACCTTTAACCCCCAGATAAAACAAAATTCAATGACCCTTT
Organism: Trachurus japonicus; assembly: GCF_045865225.1. Classification (NCBI taxonomy): domain Eukaryota; kingdom Metazoa; phylum Chordata; class Actinopteri; order Carangiformes; family Carangidae; genus Trachurus; species Trachurus japonicus. Next base: position 19,427,344 of record NC_140910.1, read on the forward strand.
TCACTTATGCAACATAAAATCAAGCACAAAAAGGAGAAACTAGTCCATACTTTTGTCACTTCTTGGCAGGATTATTCCATTTCCTCATTATCAGCGTGCCCCAACAAACACCCTCTGATCTACAATGCTGCAGTACTAATAGGTACTAGAGGTCATATTTCTCACAAGTTGGCTTCACTGCATTTTCTCTTTGTAAAATCCAGAAATTAAATTCAACCCCCTCACCTGCAAAGCTCTCAGGCACCATCATATCGTTGGTTCCCATAGAGTCTCCTCGAATGGAATGAGCGGCAGAGCCTTTAGATGTTAGGCTCCACTACAGTGGAAACACCTCTG